>NC_056627.2:344615025-344928093 GCF_002870075.4 Lactuca sativa | reverse complement strand
ACATGTTTCTATGAACGTTTTTAATTTTCATTTGGATGTTTAATAGTTAAGTGTCTAAAATTCGGATATGTTTGCATCAAGAATATATTCATGTTTAATTATCAATTTTATTTATGAAATCTGACCCATGAACCACAAACCCAAATCTGACCCATGAACCCGCCAACTTGTGAACCTGTATAAAAAAGTGGGTTGATGAGTCATATATAGTTAAATGGGTCGTGTTTGAGTTGGTGTATTTTGTCCCGCCAACCCGAACACGACACGATTGCCAAACCTAATTAAAAAATATACTAATAAACTGATAATCCAATAAAATAATATTTCTTATATAAAAAATAATAAATTAAAATTTATATTTCAATAAAAAATAAATAATCCAAAACAAGGAGTTAAAATAATTTACTAAAAGAAATTAATAATTTGATAATGCTATATTTATTAGGATATAAATATAATAAATTAAATATAATATTTATCAATATATAATAATCCAATAAAAAGAATTATTTCAATAAACAAAATTAAATAAATTAAATTAATAATCCAATATAATAATATTTATTAATATATAAATATTATATATTAAAAACAATATTTATTCAAATATAATAATCCAATTAAAGTATGTGATAACAAAATAATATTTCAAATATATAATAATTTAATAAAAATAAAAAAGATATATGTAGAAATGGTCATTGTAGTTTGGCTGTAGAAATAGTCTATGAGGATAAAATAATTATTTTAAAAAAGTTAACAATCATTTTGTTAAAGTTAGTAGAAGAAAGACCAAAACCAAAATAAACTTATTGAAAAAGATCAAATTTATAACTTTTCAAAAGTTTGGATAGGGACCATTGTTGCATGTCTTATTTCAATCTATTTCTTTTAAATAACAATCTTTTTATCATTTTTACTTCATTTTTTTTACCTTTTTTTATTGTTCTTTTAATAACAATTTTTTATTTTAAATATCCATTTTTCTTATTCAAACAATTTTCTAACATCAAATTTTAATCATTATAAATTAAAACCACCATTACACATACAATATATTCTAAAATGCAAAAAATCCATCATTATACATACAATTAAAAACGATGGTTAAATATCATTCTTTTTTAAACGTGATTATACCGATGAATTTTAGGACCAAAAGACAAATAACAGAACGTTAGTTTATATTGTTAAAATAGAATGATATGTTTATGTTTGTGTAATGTTGTTAAAAGAATAACATTTGAATGAAAAATACAATGAATTTGGATATGATTGCCTTGTAAATATCATGATTATATTTTCAAATTAGATGATTTGTATGACTAAAAAAGATGTTTCGTATGTGATCATAAAAATTGTTATTAAAAAGGTAAAAAAAATGAAGTAAAAATGATAAAAAAGAAAAATTGTTATTTAAAAATATAGCAAAAAGTTGAAAACTTTTTGGACTATTGGGGCATCTTCTTAATGGATAAGCAAAAGATAAAATGGTCAAATATGTCAAACTCATTATATAACAATTGACTTTTTATTCTAATTTAATTTGCACAAATGAATTATTATTATTATTATTATTATTATTATTATTATTATTATTAGTTAATTATTTCACATCATTTATAAAAATGAAAAGCCTACAAAGAATGTTGCACACTTTGCCAAAATTAACTGATTAAAGATTAAAAACTATGTTTTTAACGATATTTTGGTTAAGATCAATGTACTCAATCATTTAAAAATTATCTATATAAATACCTCTATAATATAAATATTACACAATTAGTTTTATATTATATTGTTTTTGTGTTTTATCATGGTCATGGAGAAACGTTACGTTGCATTAGATAGACTATGTCGTGATTCATATAATATTTATAAAAAAACATAAAAAAACATGTTATTTGTAAAACGTAAATTATTATGACAGACCCGATTATTTTGATTATTTTGACCAAATCGATTATATAGTCGTTGTTTAGTGTACCCAACAAAAAAAATTATGGGTCCTCCAGATAAAAATTATTTTGATTATTTTGACAAAGGGCTAAAATTTAAAGATGTTAAAATGATTTCTGATTTAAAAATAAAAATAAAGTTTCAAAACAAAAAAAAAACAAATAATATATTGAATTTCGTGTCACCTCGGCATTGTCACGTTAATACTCATTTCCAACTCAGGATGACAACTGGTATGGGCGGATGCATGATTTCATGGTAGGGGTTGCACAGGAAAGTTAGGGGTTGCACGATAGTAGAAAAAATAAAAATTTTTAGAAATTTCAAAAAATTTTCCACTACGGCCGGAAAAGTTAGTGGTTGCCGGTGCCACCCCAGAACCCCCCCTAAATCCACCCCTGACAACTAGGTAGCCGGAAATATCCCGATTAAATGATCAACATCGAACGAAATAAAAATACAATGTTCGATTTATAAAAAATTAGAAAATTAAAAAAACAAAATGATAATATAATTATTTTTATTCCATTTGTAGTTATAATAAAAACTCTAAAACTAACAAGAAAAAAACAATTTAGATATAATTTATCTGACATTATAACCTAAAGGTTGAAGGGTTAAAGTTCATAGGATTCGAATTTATATTAACTTTTTGCACAATGTATATCTGAATCCTTGACAAATAATCCGTCTCAGTATATATTTCAAACAAGAGCACTCATAAAAAAAACATGTATGGGTAGCGTAGTTTTGACAAGTTCGTTGATTATCACATTTTAGGTATGCCATTTGATAGTTTAGATTGCTTCTCCTATTATTGTTAGAATATATCTGGAAGCATTAAATGTATAAGATTGAAATAGTATACCTAATAATACATTTTGTTTTAACAAACTAATGGAGCTAATAAAAAAATGTAAAGCATATACATACGATATTCCTACCTAAACGTAGACGAACACCTTTGTTTCGTCTTCATTTAAAAAAAGAAAAAATAACAACATAATTTGTAATTCTTTTTATGAACCACATATGGCATATGACATATTTTGGCATGAAAAATCAACAAACTAACATTTTGTTCATACTGATTTAGAAATTTAATATACGAAGGGAAAAAAAAGATGAACAATGATTCAAAAAGCCGGCAAAACTGTCTAACCGTGATACGCTTGACAACAAAATCTAGTGAACAAGAGAACAAACTATCAACTTTTATGTTGTACCTAATTTTATTATTTTATTTAGGTAATGCAGGATCTTGAATTCTTAAAATCTGAAAAATTAATAAGATTGAATTTTTAAGAAGATTTGAATTATTAAGATTTTTTAAATTATAGATCTAAATGTTGTTTGGTTGGATCTTCTAAATTACATATCTAAATGATATTTCTTTATATGTTTTTTTTTGAATTTAATGTTTTTATTTATAAAATAAATGAATGAACTAGAATATATATATATATATATATATATATATATATATATATATATATATATATATATATATATATATATATATATATATATATATATATATATATATATATATATGAGAACAATTAAGAACAAGAGAACAAATTTGGGCCATTAATTTTTTTTTGGCCGCAAAACCCTCCCGCGCGTAACTGCGCGATGGAGAAACGTAATATTCATGTGTGAATGTTAACCACGGCCACTAAGCCATATATTTATTTTTGCAGCAAAAGCCTTCAGCATACGGATGCAATAAAGGAATGTAATATTCATATGTGAGTAATTATATTCATATATAAATTAGTACATGTATATTCTCAAGTGATTATTCATATATGAATATTATCTGTTCTGTAGTCCCGGTACGCTGGGGTGTTTAAACGACATATTTCCAGTATGCGATAATATACTTACCTTTATATTCACATATGAATATGACGTTCCTCATTCGCATCGGTTCGTTGGAAGGTTTTGCGGCAAAAAAAAAAACGTGGTAGTGTACGCGAGAGAGTTTTGCGACAACACTTTCCAACCCAGTGGTGATGATTATAATGTGAAGAAAATAAGTTAGTACCAAACGGTATTGATAATTAAGTTTTTATCCCAACTATAATTGATATGGTATACATTTTTAAGAAAATACTGGATGCCTTATTAGTTTTATCCTGAAAATTCATAATTAACATTAGATAATGATAATCATAATTTATGAATAAATCAACTTGTTAATATATTTCATTTTTAGAACTATCTAATATTCACACATAACATGTTCTTTTTTTGTCGTTGAAAAAATAATTGAATATTTTAAAAAAAAATCCATAATATAACGTAAATTGGGAATCAAGTTTACAAATAACAAATTAACAAACAAACGACTTCTACCTCGATCGACAAACTAAACTTTTGAAGCATTAATTCTTACTTCATGATATTAATAATTTTATAATGCGACAAAATTAGTAGATATCGTGGGCGACAAAGAAAGCGTCGACAATGAAATCACTGTGGGAAAAGTAGCACCCCAAATTAACTGAAGCAAAAAACTTAACATAATTGAGGTGACCGGTGTGCATCCTCCATGAGTAGAACGGTTGTACACTGGTATGTCGACTAGGGTTTTTTTTAGCAGAGATCGGTTGGCATTTTATGAACGTATAATTGTTTTGTTCCCTATTTTTTTAGAAATTAAACGAATGTAGTACGTTGCTTAGTAATATGTTTTTTTTTTGAACGACAAATCTAACTTGTCTTATACTATTTATAACACTTATGTTCAGGACAAAACTTAAACCTTAGACCTGAAGAAAGAAGACAATATCTGATACCGTTAAATTTAAAAACCCTTTGGTTAATTATCTAAAATATATAAGTCCTTGTCCAACACAAATAATTTTAACTAAAAATTATTTAAGAGCTAATGACAATGACTTATAAATTTTTAAATAAATATGTTTTTTCAACAAATATATTTAGTTAAAAGTATATAAGTCATTGTTATTAACTCTAAAATAATTTTATTTTCCAAACTGAATTAAAATATTGATGTAAACATTATTTTTATCGGGAATAATGTGATAACATAAACAACTACTAAAATTAATGTTTAAATATTATAATAATTAATGGTCGAAAATGATGATAGACAAAAAAACTCTAGATATATCTTATTACCTTATAATATAATATAATTTTATTCCTATAGTAAATTAAATAAGAAAAAATTATGAAAACTGTTAAAAAGTTTTACACTAATTATTGACTAATTATTGAGAGTCAATGAATAAGAAATTTTATTTAGTATTGTAAAAATAGTATTAATGATTAATTTAATCTATTAAATAATAATAAGATACAAGTTCAGTGGTAAAAATATTTTTTAGAGTTATTGTCTATGGTGATCTCAAATCGTAACATCAGTTTTTAAAAAATTTGAATGTATTTAAAATTTTTATTAATTTTATATAATAATGAATCAACAATTATAGAAGTCGTAGATATTGTTAAAAACTTATTTTAATATTAAACCTCTTCAAATTTCATCTATTTATTTTTAACATTAAATTTTTACAACTCAAAAGACTTTTCTAACTTATAACATTGAATGATTATTATTAATAATATTTGTTAATATAAACTTTATATCTTATAAATGACAAAAATGATAATTTAATATGTAAATGAATGAGAGTGATTATAATATACATCAACATTAAGTATGTAAGTTCATATATCGTATTTAAGCTGTGATTTTATAGAACATTATAATATGTGTCAAGTTGTGTACTCATTAAAATATATTAATTTTCAATAACAAATAGTATAACTTTTAATAACACAAAAAACACTAAAACATATATTATAAAATTTGTATTCAAAAAATATATTAAACACTTATAAAACGTATAAAAACAAATCATCAAATTCTTAAAAATAAATGATAATAAAAAAGGTCATTGGTGTTTAATTTACCTTTACTCTGTGTATTACCTTTCTTTCGGAGATAACCTTGTCTCTTGGTCATTTAAACCATGTGGTGCAATGTCTCATTCTAGCATTGAGGCCGAATACCAAGGGTGGCCAATGTAGTGTCGTTTACATGTCTTTCATTTTTTTTTTCAACATCAATGCACGAAAACATACACAAATCAACATCCACTTTGTTTAGGATTTTGTTGCAACTGGTCGTGTACATGTCCTTTGTTCCATCTTCGGCTCAATATACCGATATTTTCACAAACACACTCCATTTCCATTGTTTCATGGGCTCCAATCCAGTTTGAACGTGCAAAATTGTATTTTCAATAAAACTGTGGGGGTGATATTAGAGGATAATGTATGTGTAATTGTATTAGGCTCATGCATTGTATTCGGCCCAAGGCCCTTATTTCTTGTATATATATTTTTCTCATATCTTGTATATATATATTTCTCATTGATTAATGAGAAAGATACCAATTAACATTCCTGAAAATATATACAACTAGTGTATTGATTATCACCAATTTTGGCCAATAGTAAAAGCACCGCTGACGTGAATGTAAAAGAACTCTTAACAAAATAGAGATATTTGGGTTAAAACTTGAATCAGTCTCGCAAAAGGTTTATGATGCATATGTGCGATGCAGTTAAAGTTAAAATATGATTGGAGTTTTTTAAACGTTTTGGAAACTTCGTTGGTCTAACAAGTCATTTTTTCGATACGGTAATAAGCCACGTCATCTGTTTCTCTTATTTGACTTTCAGGAAAGTGTAACTTAGTTGGACTTTTTAGACAAAATGTTAAGTTTGTTGAGTTTTTTTGAACAGACAAAACATGATTGGAGTTTTTTGAACGGTATGAAAACTTAGTTGGGCTCATAAATTATTTTTCCTTCTCATATCAATCAGAGCACACCATTCCTCTTGTATATTAAGATAACAGTTTATCGAAGATGATGAATAATTATATTAATGGAATATCTTGTAATAGCCGCAAAATAGAAAAAATGGATACACGCGAATCAGTGCCACATGTTTTTATTGTAACTACCAATGAGCAAAAAATATATTTTAATTTAAAAATTACAAAAATAATCTTGTATTTATTAAAAACATGTACTTTGTTACAAATACTATAAGATTTATGTTATGTTTGATTATTAAAATGTCACAATTACATTTTGATATTCGATCATTTATAGCATGTGAATGAGTAGTTTGTCACACCCAATGTTCAAAAAAGCTCGATTTCATTATGGCGCGTCATGACTTCAAGACTTGTATTTGCCGCCAAACTTTCATAAAAAGTTGCTTTAAGTCAAATATGTATATAAAAATGAATAATAATAGAAAAAATATATAAAATTATTAATTATATACAAAATTGTATCCTTAAGTCACGCTTTACAAATGACGTAGCTCGTTACGACTCAAAAAAACTTGAGGCTTGATATTGCCGTCTAGTCACACCTTACGTTATGTAGAACCTTGGTCACACCTTACGTTATTTAGAACCTTAGTCACACATGACCATCAGTTGCGGATGCAGTGGGGGGATTGCCTGATGTCCTTTCCCTACCAATGTTTTGATAAACTCAATTATATTGAAGATAAAATGAATATGAATCAAATATTTAGCCCATAGTTTGTTAAAAATGTCCATCCCCTCCTTCCTCTCTCTCTCTCTCTCTCTCTCTCTCTATATATATATATATATATATATATATATATATATATATATATATATATATATTAATTTGTAGGGTGTTTGTGAGATTTTTTAATGTTCATTTGCTTTCACCATGAGTAAACTACAAAAGACTAAATTTAACTCTATTTTTACCAATTATTTTCATATCTATTTTGTTGAATATTACATTTTATATCCTTTAGCTTTGCAACAACTTATAATTCATATCATCATACTTAGGTTCACATGCACTTGAACTTAATATATAGGTTATTTATTAAAAAACAATTGTTATAGTGGAAAAACAATGAGTGCAATAGCATATAAGAGATAATCAAAATTGAACCCTACGTAATCACACCACATCCATCACATTTATTTTTATTTTAATTACTGATTTATAACCTATCAATTAATCAAATTTTGTTCATAGCCCCTCCTAATTATTTAATAACTTTTGATTGTCAAAGCCCTCTTATTTTAAAATCATGTCTCTGCTAATCATTAAAGTGATACTTATTGATCTCTTTGGTCATTAAGAATTTTTTGAAGAGACATAGTTATTCATTTAACTTTATACTTAATTCTATTTAAGTATTTTTATTTTTCAAATTGAAAACTATTATTATTATTAATTTAGATTAAAACACATTTTACACCCATCACCATCCCCTTATGTCCTTCAAGAATACGTGTTCTACATTTTGAGTTGACAATCATTGAATCTTAAACATATTCAATGAAGACTATTCCCTGAATTTCTATAAGAATTGTTCCATGATTTTGGGACATGGGTTTAATATGGAAACTGATATGTGAATTAACCTAGGGTTTGTCGCAGGTTTCAGTTTTAATTGGTTTACAGGTAGTTTTCGCTCCAGGTTTGTTGTGGATTTAAAAATATATTAGGGGTGGTTTGGGTTTTGGTTCATAGAGATCGCAATGAAAACACATTTGATTAAAAACGATGACGATGGAAGGATATTCAAATCGGTCATACTCGGACACGTTATTATGACTTGTTTGCATTTGGCCAATACTTCAATTTTGATTAATGGACTGTTGTGTTGTAACTGAAAAGATGCATGAGGCAAAGAGATCATTTTTCTCATTTCCTTTTTATTTTGGCTATAGAAAAGCTTCAAGTCTCTTTGGAGGATGGGTCGTGGTCGGTAACGAAGACATTGGTTTGTCTTAAATTTTTACGTAGATGATGGTTTAATTTTTGGGAATTTGGAGTTGGAATTGCTTTATTTGAACTTGGCAGACACACCCATGTTTCTTCCTATTAAGTATATTGACATCTCGTTTGGTTATATGGGGAGGATTAAAGGTTGGAATGTTATTATGGATCATATTTAGAGGAAGTTATCACTACGGAAAATTAAAAAAAATGATCTATATTGGTGCAGGCTAGGGATGAGATTTAAAACCGGAATCAGACCTGAACCGGAACCGTTAGAAACAAAATATATAGATACAGTTCAAGGTTTAAATAATGACTTTATCCAGGTTCCTGGTAATCTGGTTTTGGGTCCATTGGGTCCAGCTAAACAGGGTTTAACAACCAGAACCGATGTTAGGAACCGGAACCATTTTTACGGGCCGGACCCGATTTCTATGAAAAGTTTAAAATATGCATATCTCATTTGTTTCATGTCGGATTGACATGATGTTTTTTCCAACATGTACTTTAGAGTTTGTACATGATTTTAGACTATAAATTTGTAATTTTTAGTTTTATATTCATTGACTTATAGTCCCCTAAAATCGAAATATCAAAGCCGAAATTTTTTAGTTTTTCAACTTTTTTGCATTGTGTCAAAATTTTAAAACCTGCGTAGCAAATTCGCTTGAAGTCGGATTGACATAAGATTTTTTTTCCAAATTGTAGCTTAGAGCTTGTGCATTATTTTAGACTATAATGTTGTCATTTTTGGTTTCATATTCAATAAATTACAGTCCCCTGAAGTCATGATATCAAAGCTGAATATTTTCAACTTTTCAGCTATTTATTTTTATACTTCGTATTCTGTGAAAATGTTAAAACATGCATACCTCATTCACTCAAAGTCGGATTGATATACAGTTTTTTCCAGAAGGTAGTTAGAGTTTTTACATGATTTTAGACTATAATTTTGTCAATTTTGAGTTTATATCAATGACTTACAGTCCACCAAAATCAATATATCAAAGCTAAAAGTTTTTAGTTTTTAGATTTTTTTGTATTCTGTGAAAATTTAAAACATGCATATTTAATTCGTATGGAGTTGGATTGCCATGCGGTTTTTCCTAATTTGTACACGAGTTTAGGCTATTATTTTGTCATTTTTGGCTTAATATTCAATGAATTACAATCCCTCGAAGTTGGGATATCAAAGTTGAAAATTTTTAACTTTTCAACTATTTGTTTTTATACTTTGTATTCCGTGAAAAAGTTAAAAATATGTATCTCATTCGTTTAGAGTCGGATTGACCTAAAGTTTTTTCCATAGTGTAGTTTAAACTTTTTACATAATTTTATACTATAATTTTGTCAATTTTGAGTTCATATTCAATGAATTACAGTCCCCCATAGTCGGTATATCAATATTAAAATTTTCAAAGTTCAACCCACTAAGTAGCAAATAATTACCAAACAATTCCGATTTTTTGAGTTTTTCGGTTCCAAACCCACTTTACCCGGTTCCACCCTACCCACTTTGATGTTTCCGATTTTTTCGGTTCTAGACCCACTTTACCAGGTACCGTACTCGGAATCGGTTCCTATATATCGGTCCGATTTCCGCTCCTACAAAATCTCGTTAACTGGTTCCGGATTTTCGAGGACTAGGTCCATCCAAGTCGGGTTAGGTCTCACTTTCATCCCTAGTGCAAGCTTAAACTTATTAAAGGTATTTTGGGTAGCCTTGGGATTTCCTTTATGTCTACATTCAAAATTCCTGAAATTGTGATCCAAATGTTGGAATCGCTTCATATTAATTTCTTTTTGTGTTGATTTTCATGAAAGAAAGATGTTGTGGGTCAAATTGCATTTAATCTTAGGACATCCGATATACCCACCACTAACCATTATAGTGGTGGGTGACACATCATCAACACTAACTACCACTAAAATGTTGAGATACTCACCACTATATCCCTCGTATTTTTATATTATTAAAATAATTTTTTTTTATTAATTAAATTATAAAGAGAGGTGGAGAAAGATAGAGAGAGATCGAGAGATAAACAAATTGATTAGGTATTGTGGTTCATGCTCCCCATCACAATTGACCATGAAAATTGTCTACCATTAACCACCAATAACACCTTGTGATGATGTTTACATTTGTCGTTATGGCCACATAGACCACGAGAGGTCTCGTGATGACCATACCAGATGGTCTTATACTATCTCCATTCACAACTCCACCTAACCCAGTTATCTATTTAAAAATTATTATCTCTCTCATTAAATACACAACCCAATTATATCAAAATTTTATCACTTGTTAGCAATCCAATCCAACCTAATTTTAAATTAAAAAATTACATAAAAATTATATCAATATTCATCTCATTTTGTAGAGAAAAATAAATCATGTATTTTAAAATATTTTATTTTATTTTTTAATAAAGATAAAATATATACATTTCAAAATTACTTTTGGTTTATAAAAGTTAATTGACTAAACTGCACAAATGGTCCCTGTGGTTAGCTGAAAATTGTCACTTTGGTCCAAAAAGGTTTGGACTAGCACCAGTGGTCCAAAACTTTCATTTTATTGCAAGTTTGGTCCGTTTTGTTTTGACTTTTTCTAAAATGACGAGTTTTTCCTTAGTATATTCAATTTTTTAAAATTAGAATAAGCGAAAAAGAATTTAAAAAAAATTGTGTTGTGTTATCTTCCCCTCCCCCTCTCTCTACTTTAAACACACGCAAATCCTTGTTTTTCCGGCACCGACGAGGACTTCTCCGGTGCCACCCATTTTGCTGCCTTCTTTGAATGTCACCACCACCACCTGTCTATATCACCAATACATGTCAAAATCACCACCACCACAGTTAAACACCATCATAACCATCAATTTTTCGGCAAAGACTAAAAATACCCTCTCCGATCTAAAAACACTCATCTTCAGCCCCTCATCGTCACCGGAGTCGTCACCCTCTTTCTCTGGTCGTGTAAGATCACTACGACCCTTCGTCACAGTCGTCAGAGTCGTCGATCTAGAAACCCTTCGATCTGAAACCCTTCGACGGAGTCGTCACCAACACCACTAGTCAACACCACCACCACTGTTGAACATCTTTGAAAACCCTTCGATCTCGAAAACCATCCGATTTGAAAGCCTTCGTCACCCAAAGAATAACTGATGGAGAAGAACCAAGATCTGAAAGATGTATGGTTTTCTGAGGAAGATAGAGAATGAGAGAGAAAGATGGATTTTCCTTTGAGGGTTTTCACATTTCTTTTAGGGTTTCATGACAGCAGTTACAACACTTGTGGTCGAGGGTTTCTTAGTTGGGAAGATGACGATGGTGCTAACAACCGCTAGATCTGGGTAGATACGTCAACGATATCAATTTCCATACACCGGAGTTGTTGAAGACATTCTCGTGCCATATGTCAGATTCGTCGGAGTCACCCATGTCTTTCTCTGTTTGTTTTCTCCGGTGGTAGCCTTTTGTTCCCCGATGGTTATTTCAAGTCAAGACTTGGCTTTGTGTGGAAAAAACGATGGATTTGAGAGAGAGAGAGAGAGAGAGAGAGAGAGAGAGAGAGAGAGAGAGAATAGAAAGAGAGAGATTAGTGTAAGAATTTTTTTCTCCGGTGGTTATTTCAAAAAGTAATTGTATGTTTTTGTTTTTTTTTTTAATTATTGTAATATAAAAGAAATAAAAAAAGTAAGTATCAGGGGCAAATTCGTCATTATAAAAAAGTTAAAACCAAAATGTACCAAAGTCGCAACAAAATGAAAAGTTTGGACCTTTGGTGCTAGTCCAAACCTTTTTGGACCAAAGTGACAATTTTCAGCTAACCATAGAGATCGTTTGTGCAGTTTTGTCAAGTTAATTTAATTCCATCTTTGAGAGATGGACACGTGGCAATGAAAAGTTTAAGAAATTGGTGAGCTTGGAACGTAGGCATGAGCGGATCGTGATTTCTTCAATTTTTCTTTTATTTTTAAATATTTTATTGATGAGCCTTACCATCTAGCTCACCAATGGGATAGCCTTAGACGATAAAAACAAAGGTGGTTTGTTTGTTGGTAGTTTAAGGGTTTTCAATCAAACGTTTTTTGTAAAAATAGTGTTCGGCGTTTTTTTTAATGAGTATAATCTCCTTTGGTTTAAAGTCACTCTATTCATGGGATTGGTGGTGGCTTTACTTCTCATGGTGATATGTAGAAGAGGCGAAGATAGTAGGCATGTAGTCTAAAATTATTGGCTTGATAATTCATTATTCTCACTTGTGCAAAAAGGTAGGAGATCACTCCCTAACAAGCTTTTGGAAGGATATACGGATCAGAAATTCTTCTTTATGTCAAATATATCTTAGACTTTTTCAACTTGAAACAAAATCGTCTCGTTAGTGACAGATGATCTAACCAAGGTTGGATTTGGAATTGGCACAAAGTAGTGGGGGAATGTTAGGAACTCTTAAAACTCATAAATTTGTTGTTGGCCCTTGCTCAGTTTGTCCCATCTCAAAAAAGTGAATAAGTGGGTATGAGATTTAGATCCATCCGATGAGGTCTCATTAAGTACTATGCGACACTATATTGAATATGATACTTTAGATTCACCCCCATATTCTACACCATGGACTAGAGCTGTTCCTATAAATGACATACAACACAAAACAGCAAATCTTGCATTATATATATATATATATATATATATATATATATATATATATATATATATATATATATATATATATATATATATATATATATATATATATATATATATATATATATATATATATATATATATATATATATATATATATATATATATATATATATATATATATATATATATTATGCTTCAAATTGAATATTGCAATTTCTAAAACAAACTTACTCTACTTGGTAATATTTTAATTAAATTCGTTTTTTACTGATTGATAGTTGCAACATGGGGTGTTAATTTTGGTGTCATCACTTATCAACTTTCAATTAAATTATTTGGCTAATGAGGTAATGAATGACTATTTGTGTATTTACTATTCTTTCGATGTTCATTATTTCACATTCACCAAAATACCAAGAACCAATAAATTTCCACTAGCAGCTTCCTTTAATCGACCCTCGTTAAGTTTCCAACATATCATATCATTGCGAGAAAAAAAAATCTGTTTCATTTCAGACAAAAAAAAATCATTTTTTAATTATAGCATGTTTAACAAAAATAAACTTATTTGTTAAAAGCATAAAAGTAAATTATTTTAACTTACGATTTTTTTGGAAACGCCGGCAGAAAATTTTGTTAAAGAAAAAACAAGGGCCACAAGACCACGCGAAAACAAAACAAAAAACATCAAGCTAAAACCAGCACCAATTACATGACATTAAATGGATAGCAACACCAATCAACCCAATTACATTTTCTAAATTTATCTCTATGTTTAACCCATCCAAAGACAATCGAGATAATATTACCCACCACTTTAGAAGGAGAGTTACGGATCATCAAAAAAAAGTTGATCATTCCTGTTCTTTCAAATACACCAAAACTAACCATAAAGAATGGAAAGCAAGATCTTCATTGTTTTTGGGCAACGAGCGCAACTGACAGCAAAGATCAAGACATCAAGAATTGTAGAGAAACCAGCAACAAGAATTGGAATGTTACATCACCTAAAAATCCACCATAGAACCTCATTCACGAACGTGCAGTCCAAAAGCAAATGATCAGTAGACTCTGTATCAGAAGAGCACATTTGACACATCGTAGAAGCAACACAAACTCCCCTCCTAGAAAGAGCCAAGGAGGAGGGGATACGGTCCAAACTGGCACGCCAAACAAAGCAAATGGCATGTTGGTGATTTTAGTGTCACCATGTCATTTTATGTATCTGGGAATTAACATGTGAGCTAAGGGTCTTCTTATTTTCTACTCTAACATATGTACGGGGTTGGTGCGGAGTGCACACATGTATAAGATCGAATTTGAAGCTGTTTCGATGACTAGTCGGGGGTCCGAGGGCAGCGCCCCTGGGTCCGGGGTTTCCAAATGGGCAACCCCCTTTGGCGGGGTCTAGGGACAACGCCCCAAAACCTCCCCGAATTTTACATATGGGAACATAGTGGAAAATTCAATTTCTTGAGGGTGATTATGGTAAAACTAACGAAACTCGTTAGTTTTGGTAACCCTAAATCCTCATTAAATCCGGATTATCCTGACTTGCTTTAAAAGCAACTAATGACGGCCCAACCCTAATAAAACCCTAATCTCGTTTAATATATAAACCCTAAATCCTCATTAGCTCTCATTTTCATCAAACTCTCATAGAATCTCTCTAGCAAATTGGTTTACGATTTATGTTCCTAGAATCGTAAGTGTTTGTTTGGATTATCCTATACTGAATTTCGTGCAACCCATACATAAGGTAGAAATATCAGTTTGGAAAGTGTTCTCACGATCCAAGTTGGTATCCATATCTGCACCACAAACCCTACTTTTCCTACATGACATTGATGGGAACTAAATGCAAGTCGTAATCTTCGAATCGATGACTATCCGGAAGTCATGAACATAGAATATGCCGTCCCCGAAAAGCTTAAACACCCACGAGTTAGGAGAAGACGAAAGAGAAAAATCATTCAAGAGATCACCAAGATTGGTCAGCTCAAGCAGATCTCTAGGGAGGCAAGGTTTCCTCCTCCAAGCCTAAGAAATCCCACTCGAAGACAGTCTCTCATAAATAAAACAATATCTTCTTTTGTCCAGTGCAAAAAGATTTGGGAAACGAGAAGCAAGAGTACCATCCCCGATCTAATTATCAGTCTAGAACAAGGTCTCATTACCGGAGCCAATTTTACAAGAGGAAAGAGAGGAAAAAATCAATCCCCAGCTCATGAAGAGAGTCCAAAATCGAAACCAGATTACACCAAATACCGGGCATGGAGCGCTTGGAGAGATTATTAATAGGTTTGCGGGCTATGTTGTGGATACCACAAATAACCCGATGCCACCAGGCGTTGGATTCAGTCTTTAACATCCAAATCCATTTATAGAGCATCGAAATATTGAGGCTTTTAAAAGATCAGACTCCAAGACCACCTGAATCCCTGGCAATAAGAACATGATTCCATGCTACCCAACATATTGTATGTGACATCCCCAAAATCTCGGCCAGAAAAGACCGGTTTCATTTATGCCTTTTAAACATTTTCAGAGTAAATTCTTTTGATTTTAAAGAGTTGCGAAATTTGTTCCCAAAAACAAAACATGATAAAATAGATTTTTATCAAAACATTTCATAAAGAAATATAATTTCATTTCATAATAAAAAATCGGGATGTCATGTTCCGATACATACCATAAAGCATAAACGATAACATTACAAGTCATTCAACAAATATATACATATACAAACTTGTAAACAAAACAACTTGATGATTCATCCATCTTATGCCCTTGCGCCACTTCCTGTAATACAAATAAACTGAGTAGGTCAGGCTTGGAAGCCTGGTGAGCATATAGGGTTTCAACCCGCAATAAATAATTATATTTAGTTTCATCAACCAACAATAACCTGATTACCCATTCCCATTATCCTCACTTTACGTCTCTAAAACAACATCTATCTCAAGGGACCTAATCTAGGATTTTCATCGGGACGGACATTACTGCTAAGGGGTTTCCTCAACAGTAGATGTCCCAAAGGCAACCATGAGGGGGATAGAGTACACCGGTGAACACATCGTTTACAACACCTACAGGTTATGAGCCTGCTAGCATTCCACAGGACTGTCTAGAAAGAGTCTGTGGTCGTTATCCGTAATCCGCTGAATAACTAGATCAACAACAACAACATCGAGGCCTCACATCTGTTTATCACACATCAACTATCTACCCATATTCTACCCAACATATTAGTAGATAAAAAATATATATTTTTTATGCATAGTTTAAAACCTGTATAGCATTCTCATTCAATACATATTCCAAACAACAGATGAGACACATACACATAACATGTATTTCATAGAGAATAAATCATATCTATGAGATAGAAGAAAGTGAATATACATTCACACATATAACAACAAAATATACACATAACACATATTTCGTATAAAATATTTCATAATTATGCGTTAGAAGAAAGTGACTACACACTCACTTGATCAGAAGATGATCGGACAGCACTACGACTTGTAGAAGTAGTATTCTTCGGTAGATCTGGAAGATCTTCACAAAAACCGGGCTCCTTGCAGGCAGAACTTCGGCTCGGGAATCTCACTTCTCGGGATCTTCGAGACTTCAGAACTTGCTTCAGGACTCGGGAATGATACCGGGGCTTCGGGATATAATTGGCACGCAAACCAAGGCGAAAACTAGAGAGAAAGGAAGAAAAATGGCAAGGAAAATGGTTGATCTCGGTTTCTATTTATAGGGTGCTGGGTTTGGGATTACGCTGGGCGTAACTCCAAGTACACTAGGCGTACCAAGCCTTACGCTGGGCGTACTCAAAGTCACTGCATGCGTCACTTAGTGGCACTTGAGTATTGGTCAAGAAACTTGCACTCATCCGAGTACGCTGGGCGTACTCAAATTACGCTCGGCGTAATTTG
The DNA here is from genome assembly GCF_002870075.4 of Lactuca sativa. NCBI lineage: Eukaryota > Viridiplantae > Streptophyta > Magnoliopsida > Asterales > Asteraceae > Lactuca > Lactuca sativa. Next base: position 344,910,692 of record NC_056627.2, on the reverse strand, counting down.
ACTCGTCAAACTTCTAAATTGCGTAACTTTCGCATACGAGCTCCGTTTTTGACGTTCTTTATATCCACGCGTAGGTCAGACAATACTCTACAACTTTCATTTAGACTCTGTCACCTAATTTTTACTTTATTTTTATTATTTATTTTTAGTGGGCTAGGAAAATTCGTTAGAAATTCATAACTTCTTCGTCTGACGTCCGTTTTCGTCTGTCTTTTCACCGTTGGACTACTATCGATGAGATCTTCAATTCTCGTTTAGAAATTTTCGACTAAAACTCACTCGATCTCAATTCGAACTTTTGGGTTGTCTACTGCTAAGTTGAAACTTCGAAAAATCATAACTTGCTCATACGAAGTCAGATTTAGGCATTCTTTTTATGCACACTCTCGGTTCAACATTATCTACGTCTTTCGTGTTGATCACTAAGGGTAAATATCACTCCTTCGTAAATTCACTATTTACGTCACGCTGTGTCATACCAGTTTTGTCGCGAAACTTCGACATGTCATAACTTCTTTGTTATAACTCGGATTCCAGCATTCTTTATATTTTTGGAAACCTCGACTCAACCACTACATCTTCGTGCATCAATATCGGGTTTATATTACATTTCATTTTTACGCTTATTTTTATTCTTGATTAAATCAAATCACATAATTAAGCAGATAAGCATAAAACACATAATTCGCGAATAATACATTTTGATTATTTCAAATGGGTTACAAAGGTTAACTTAGACTATTACATTGCTAAAAATGGCAAGCCCAGAAACACGAGCGTTACAATTCTCCCCACCTTAGGATGATTTCGTCCCCAGAATCGCACATCAACAAACAAATGCGGATAACGACTTATCATGTCACTCTCCGTCTCCCAGGTGAGATTTGGCTCATTCGCATGTTTCCAACGGACAAGCACTAACTCAACCATCTTATGTCGCAACTTTTTATTCTTTCGGTCAACGATTGCCTCTGGTTCTTCAATCAACCTTTTGTTCTCATCGATTCTCAACTCCGAAAGTGGAATGATATTGGGAACTTCTCCCGTGAACTTCCTTAAATAACATACGTGAAATGTGTTATGAATCCCATTCAGTTCTTCAGGTAGTTCTAGCTTGTAAGCTTGGTTCCCAATCCTTTGAATAACTTTAAACGGTCCAATAAACCTCAGACTTAATTTTCCTCTTTTACCAAATCTTATAAGTCCCTTCCACGGCGAGACTTTAAGCAAAACGGAATCTCCAACTTCAAAAGTCATCGGCCTTCGCTTGTTGTCAGCATAGCTCTTTTGACGATCCTGAGCGGCTAACATTCTCTCCTTAATTATTTTCAACTTTTCAGCAGTTTGATGGACTATCTCCAGTCCCATAAACTGCTTTTCCCCAGCCTCAAGCCAACAAGACAGCGTACGACACTTCTGTCCGTATAAAGCTTGATAAGGTGTCATCTTGATGCTCAAGTGGAAACTATTATTATAGGAAAATTCTACCAAAGGTAAATGTTCATCCCAATTACCTTGGAATTCCAAGGTACATGCTCTCAGCATATCTTCAAGTGTTTATATTGTACTTTCGCTCTGACCATCAGTCTGGGGATGGTAAGCTGTACTTAAACACAACTTGGTACCCAATTCCTCTTGTAGACTTTTCCAAAATCGTGAGGTGAAACGGCTGTCACGATATGACACAATCGGTAACGGAACACCGTGAAGCCTCACAATTTCCTTCACGTAAGAATTCACAAGCTTTTCCATTGACCACTTCTCATTGGCTACTATGAAATGCGCACTCTTAGTGATTCGGTCAACGACCACCCAAATCATGTCGTGACCACTTTTCGTTCTGGGCAGTTTAGTGACAAAATCCATAGCAATATCTTCCACTTACCCATAGGTACAGGCAATGGTTCTAAACTCCCGTACGGTTTCTGATGTTGTGTCTTTACTCTCGCACAAGTTACACACTCGGCCACATACTTTGCAACATCAAGCTTCATCGTCGGCCACTAGTAGTAGGGTTTCAGGTCCCTATACATTTTAGTGCTACCGGGATGAATTGAGTACATGGTCTTATGAGCTTCTTCCATCAGAAGATCTCTGAATCCTCCTGTCTCAGGTATCCAAATCCGATCTTGGAACACCTTCAGTCCATGACTGTTTATACCGAACACCTACGTTTTGCCCAAACGTTCCTCCTTTCGGTCATTCTTCTCAGAAGCTTCCTCTTGAGCTTTCTTTTTAATTTCCACAACGGTCGAGACAACTTCTATTCTCAACGCTCTTGGCCTCTTTCTTTCAAGATTGACTTTCCGACTGAGAGCATCAGCAACAACATTAGCTTTACCGGGATGGTAAAGTATCTCACAGTCATAGTCTTTAAGTAATTCTAGCCAGCGTCATTGCCTCATATTCAATTCCTTCTGACTAAAGAGATATTGGAGGCTCTTATGATCAGTGAAAAGTTTGCACTTCGTGCCATAGAGGTAATGCTTCCATATTTTCAGAGCCAAAGCTACCGCTGCCAACTCCAAATCATGAGTCGGGTAGTTCTTTTCATGCTCTTTCAGCTGTCGAGATGCATACGCGATCACCTTATCTCTTTGAGTCAAAACACAACCCAATCCAACCCCAGACGCATTGCTATAAACAGCGAAGTCTTCAAATCCATCGGATAGAGATAAAATTGGTGCCTCGCATAACTTCTTCTTTAGCAACTCGAAAGCTTCTCCGTGCTTATCATTCCAAGCATAAACGGCTCCTTTGTGGGTCAAAGCTGTTAATGGACTAGCGATCGAAGAAAAGCCCTTGATAAACCTTCGGTAATATCCAGCTAATCCCAAAAAGCTTCGGATCTCCGTGGGACTCTTTGGTTGCTCCCACTTTGTCACAACTTCAATCTTTGCCGGATCAACCATTATACCTTCTTGGTTGACTACGTGACCCAAGAATTGGACTTTTCTAATCCAAAAATCACATTTGGAGAACTTTGCATACAACTTCTCCTTCTTCAAGACTTCCATCACTTCTCGCAAGTGTCTGCCATGCTCCTCTTGGATTTTCGAGTAAATTAGAATGTCATCTATGAACACTATCACATATTTATCAAGGAACGGATTACAAACCCTGTTCATTAAATCCATGAATGCTGCTGGAGCATTGGTTAGTCCAAACGACATAACCAAGAACTCGTAGTGTCCATATCACGTTCTGAATGCAGTCTTCTCTATATCCTGCTCTTTCACCTTTAGCTGATGATATCCTGACTTCAGGTCGATCTTTGAAAAATAACTTGAACCTTGTAGTTGATCGAACAGGTCATCAATCCTCAGCAACGGATATCTATTCTTTATTGTTGCCTTGTTCAGCTCTCTGTAATCGATGCATATTCTCATACTTCCATCTTTCTTCTTCACGAATAACACCGGAGCTCCCCAGGTTGAAGAACTAGGTCTAATGAAACCTTTGTCCAATAACTCCTGAAGTTGCATCATCACCTCCTTCATCTCCGTCGATGCTAATCGATAAGGTGCTTTTACTATAGGCATCGTCCTTGGTAACAAGTCTATTCTAAACTCCACTTGTCTATCAGGTGGTAATCCGGGAAGATCTTCAGGAAATACTTCCGGATAATCACACACGACAGGAATGCTCCGCATCTCCTTTTTCTCCTTCTTAGCATCGATCACAAATTCTAGATACGATGTACATCCTTTGGCCAAACACTTTCTAGATTTCATTAGAGAAATTAATAGACAACTAGGATTGAATCTACACGTTCATAGGTCGACATAGGACGAAAGTTAGACTTTAACACCCATACAATGTGGATTAAGAGCCCCTAAATTGGTTGTAGTCTCAAAATTTAGAAAACAAAGACCGATAATGATAAGTAGATATCAAGGGAGGATGATGACTAGGATAGTCATTAAATGGTTATATGTCCACAGGACCACCAAAGGGTTGATTGTGAGCCTTCGAGCCCGGGGGATGATGACCAGAGCGATCTGGCATCGAAATCCTAGTATTTGGATGAGCGTCACGACTTATCGTGAACGAATTGCTCAAACAATAGTTCTACCTCGATGTAGGTAATGTAGTTAGAACCTTGTGAGACGGCTAGTAAGCGACCTTATGTTCATTATAATCTAGCAGATAGGAAAACCTTATTATGAGTCCGTCACCGATAATAGAGTATTGGTTCTAGTGTTTTCAAGCCAATAAACCCATTATAGTAATTGTGATTAAAATTCTGGATGTTAGAACACCTGAACAATGCATAAATAACATTTTTAGTCTAGATTTATGTATATTTTAAGGATATTTTGTAATATTTTTAGAGACATGTTCCTAAAAGTGAATTCTGTTAGGATGTTATAGATAAATTTCCGTAGTTAAGCACTTTATATCAAGTCGACCGTGTTAGGATTTCACGTCTGAAGGCGATCGTCAATCGTAGCATGTAATTTCTTGAGGCACAAACTGATGAATTCCCGGTTTTGGAAGACTTCACAAGGAGTTCGGACGTACGTCTACAGTAGAAAACAAATTTCTACGACCGAATAAGTATAGATGGACAAAGCTAGTGTGGCAACACAAGTTAGATATTAGGTAAATCTCATGAAACCCCAATAGGATTGTATAGGAATTTTCTTAAGGTGCACTCGGAGTAGCATTCCGGGGACGAAATCTCTATAAGTGGGGGAGAGTTGTAACACCCCATTTTTCACCTTATAGTATAAACAACCAGTCACGTAAATAGTAGTCTTTGATTGAAGACTATTTAGGATAAATAGTCTTGAAAAAAGTCATAGTGATCGCAAAACTGAGAGTGTAAGTATAGAGAATGTCCAAATCTAATTTCATAAGAGGAAGTTATGATTCTTAAAAGTTTCAGTGCATCAGGGTACAACACAGAAGACGAAATAGAAATCGGTCGATTTTTAGCAAAACAATCTAAATGAGAGTCGAAGATCTCGTAATATGATTTCGTCGATATAAAGACATTCGAGAACGGAATCCATATGAGAGAGTTATGATTTTTATATGGGTTTTAATAGTCTAAGCCTATTAAAAATATAACTTTAAAATTAAAGTGAGAATTAGCCGACGGAGTCTAAACAAAAGTTGTAGATCTCGTTGATATCTACACGTGGATATAAAGAACATCGAAAACGAAGCTCGTATGAAGAAGATATGGATTATACAAAATCCACGTTTTTCACGACGCACACAAATAGCGCGGTGTGCACCTTCTAGAAGGTACAATGTGGACCACATGGAATTTGACACGTTGCAAGAAGTGGATGGATCCATGTTACTATAACTTCCAAAAATATGACCCAAAAATTTCATTTTTAAAATTCATAAAACGGTAATATAAAACATCGTCATACAACCAAAAGACCAAAGTGTATCACTACAACACAAAATATCAAAGTAAACTTCAAAATGCGGAATAGAGTGGTGTGTGCTCTGCCATCATCCCGGGCTCTTCCCTTTTGAACCAGAAGTACATGAAACATAAATTGATAACCATAAGATCAAAGCTTAGTGAGTTCCCCAAACTGTCACATACCATACATAATAAACACATATCGAGCCCCCACTTGGCATCGAGTCCCACTTGGCCTCGGGCCCCGCTCGGGTTACAGGGCATTCATTTATTAGGCCCCACCTGACATTGGGCCCCTCTCAGTATACATATAAACATATAATCATGCTAACACGTACGATAATTACAAAGTCAATAACATACAATACAGTCATCTGCCCTCGTCCGGCATCGAGCCCTGCTCGGTATACATACTAGCACATAACACGTGCAAGAGTCACGCAGAAATATAGCATCCTAACATAATAATAATGGGCCAACATTGATGCCTTCGACCTGCTAAACCCAGTGAGGAAACTCACCTCAGACTGTTGAATCTCACAAAGAAACTCACCTCGAACTTACACTAAGAGTCCAAACTAGGGTAAAAGACTTTTTTACCCTTTACGTAACTTGGCCCAAGGCCAAACCTCAAGCCAACTATCCAAAAGTACCAAAATCCAAAATGATCACCCAAGGCGCAAATATGGCCCAATTTTCCAAATTAGGCCCAAATCCCTTCATGAGCCTTGAACCAAAAGAGCCCAATAAAATAAGATCAGCAAAAAAAAATAGAATTCTGATAGCCCAACAAGCCCTAGACTCCTAAGGTCCAACATGGGCCCAATACCGTAAAGCCCAAAACTCCGAAGCCTATTGCTGTGTATGTGGGACGTACTCAGCTCGTACACTTAGCGTACACACTGTGGGGCTTGTACACACAACGTACTAGCTTGTACGCCCAACGTACTACCCAGTTGGCTAACTTTCAACATTAAGCTCTTATTCGGTTAAGAATTCAACCTAACTCTCAGATCTGACTTCCTTAAGGTGACTTATCACGTAAAGTTGGCAACTTTACGTGCATACGTGGCTTAATGAGGCTCTAGAGCTCAAAAGAGCTTAACAAAGGGTCTTAACACATGCATGAATCCATAAACACCTCAAAGCTTGCATTTTTATGGACAAAGGGATCAAAAGAACCCTAGATCTACCATCAATCACTTCTGGAGTGAATCTAGAAGCTCAACAATCACTCCAAGGTCTTCAAAAAGCACAAAATAGCACATAACTAGATCTAGCATCATAGATTAGCAAGTTGTGAGATTTTTACCTCAAAAGACTAGCAAATGATAATCTAATCTCGGATCCTCAAGCTCCAAGCACAACTCCAAGTGGTCCACTTCTTTTTCTCCTTCACAAAGCACCAACAAACACCCTTTATGGCTCAAAACTCTCAAGAACTCACTAGGGTTTCGAACTTTGGACAAGAGAAGGTGGAGACTGTCTAAATATGACCAAATGAGCCTATCTTAAGGCATAAATAGGGTGCAATACCCTAGAAGTTAGGGTTTTATAATCCATACGTACGCCATACGTACTCCACGTACGCCCAACGTGCGTGGACTGAAACTGAATGCACGTTTAAGAATGGGGATAATATGTTAAACATACCACCTTATACCCCCCGCGTACTAGCTAAAGGACCAATTTTGCAAACTTTTTAGATAAGAGGCTAAATATGAAACTTACCAAATTCAAGTGTTACCGTTACCCTAGTGTGTGGCGCGCAGATGCACGATGCACATCCTTACTGTAAATAGAGTGCTTCAGCTTCATTTATTTCTCACTCCTTTTTCACTTAAACTCTCTCTAGAAATCTCCACCCCTCGAGTCCGAACTTTCTGGGTTTTTGGAATGCTTTAGCGAAGTTATGAGGCAGTGAGTCGAGCAAATAAAAGTGCTCGGTATCGAGGTCCTCCCCACAACTTTTTGACTTTTCACCTATGAATCTATGTAAGTGAAACTACGTTTACTAGACTTTTAGGATAGCTTATATTTATAATTATAACATATAGTCGTTATTAGGAACCTATAAATACTAGATTCGTTAATAATTCCAATTATAATGCTGATTGATCTACTTATGGGGGAGGTGTCTAGAATGGTCATGTTGGCTTGGTTGCTAGATTTTAGAAAGACTATATGCTAAAATGGTCATGCCTCCCAACTGTCCGGACTGGATGATCCTTATTTGATAGAACTCTCGGTATTCGTTAGGATTAGTGAAGGATCTAGTTTTCATTACCAGATTGCCATAAGAATTAATATGTTAAATCATTATAGGTTATTACTTGTTCGGTGCGTTATCCGTCAATTGGATCGTCATTAGAATCACTTAGATAATTGTCAATCTTCCGAGTTATTGTCGAGGTGAGTTCATCTCACTATATTATGTATTCTAGTATACATCCATGTATGTTAGGATATAGGATGCAGTAGAGTAGAACCCACAGTGTAGATTATATGTGCTTGTATTGGTAGACTTGTTAGATTGTTGCTTGTAATTTTCATTGTGTATGTGATTAGTTAAGGTTTGAGGCATTCTTGTTTTGTGCGGAAGGCTAAGATACTGGCGAACTAGCTTTATGCTAAAGGCCAAAGGCAAGGTGACGACAATAGCAACTTAAGTGATTGTGAGCCGGATAACGACAATAGCAACTTAAGCGATTGTGAGCCTAGATACTCGATGTATGCATGTATATGTGTTGTGATATATGGTATATTGGGGGAACTCACTAACCCTAGCGTTTACCTAGTTGTTACATATGTTTTCCAAGCACTTCATTGGTTTGTGAGAAGGGCAAGGTTCGATTTTACATACGCGCATTCGCAATCATGTTTCTGCAAATGTAAATGTACTCTTATATGAATTAATAAATAAAAATGAAAAATTTTGGATTGAAATCGGGACGTTACAACTAACTTTTCAGCTAGTCTACAAATAGGCCTTAAAAATTTGTCTCGTTAGTTTTAGTCAAACACCTTTTTAGATAACACACTTCCTAATAGAACTGAATCGAAACCTGAACCGGTTGGAACTATTCAGTCTGATTCTCGGTTCCCTGTTCACTCCTTAATCAGTATGCAGTTATTCCGGTTCCAAAACCAGTTACATCCCCAATCTTCGTGTTTGTCAATGATTCGTTTCTTTAATTGATTTATAGAGTATATTACAGTTTTAGTCCGTATGGACTGTGGTTTTCACAAATCTACACTTTTCGTCTCAGTTTATCAGTTTTAAAGGATGTTTGGCAAAGATTATTTAAAATAACTTTTAACTTTTTAACTTATAGCGATATTAAAACGGAGTTTTTAAAAAAGTGTTTGACTAAACTTATCCGGTATCAAAACGCTATAAGCTTATTAACTTATACCATATGTTTTTGTCTCGATGTAGGTTTAGGTTAAATTGTGTGTTTGTCAATTTTTTTTGAATGGTGAAATAAGGAGTTTTTGACAAGGAGTAAATAATTTATAAAAAAATAACTTATTAAAGGTTGCAAACAATTATAAGCTATTTTTTAAAAAACTTTTATCCAAACATTCTTTTTGACTTATACAGATATAGAACCGATAATAAATCAAAAAAACATTTTTTAAACTTTGATAAACACCCTCTTTTCCAATTTTGACATTGGTGGGTAGAGGTGAGCAAAAACCGCACTGCAACTAAAATTAACTGCAAAAACCGCAACCGATAAACCGATAGTGAGGTTTTATGTTTTTCAAAAACCGCAAGTTTGCGGTGCGGTGCGGTTATTAGTTTTCAAAAACCACAAAAAACTGTACCGCACCGCATATATTATATACAATTTTTTTGCTCACTGCAACTAAAATTAACCGTAAAAACCGCAACCGATAAACAGATAGTGAGGTTTTCTGTTTTTCAAAAACCGCAAATTTGCGGTGCGGTGCGGTTATTAGTTTTCAAAAACCGCAAAAAACTGCACCGCACCACATATATTATATACAATTTTTTTTATTAATTTTTAATATATTAAATATTAAAAAGACAAGTTTCATGGATGAAAGATGGATAAAATACTAGAAGGCAAAAATGTTGATTTTTTGTTATGTTTAACCTTGAAAAATGATAAAATTAGACAATTTTAAGATATTTATATGTTTTTAAAATATTAGTTGTTTGTGATATAAATTAATTGTCTTATACCTTATGGTTTTTTCATTATTATTATAAGTAATATGTTTGAACTCTTAAAACAGTTTGAGCTCTAAACTTTGATTAAAAAACACATAAAATAACTGCACCAAATTCATGCGATTAATAACCGCAACACAAAAAAACAAAACCGCACCGCAAAAATAACCGCATCAAGCGGTTTTGAAAATGAATTAATCACATTTGCAGTTAGTGATGAGGTTTTAGCTAATAACCGTACCGAACTGCACCGCGCTAACCTTAACCAGTGGGTTTTGGGCTTATTGTAGCCACCGGTGCTAACCTTAACCAGTGGACTTTGGCCTTGTTGTAGCCACCGGTGCCAGGGACTATTTCTAATATATAACAGATTATAAATTGGATATTTTGTTTGAGGATCGTTTAAACAAAAAAATCAAAAAGTCCTCTACAACCATAACCGATTAAAATATGAAAAGTGAAATCATTCTGACCAATTTCGAACCAAAAAATATAAATAAATAAAAAAAACAAAAATCATACTAGAAGTTCAGAGTTCGAACTTAATTCAATACGTAAAGTTAATCATTATTTTTCATATCAAAAGGCATGGAAATATGGAATATCCTCGGTTGACTCCAATCAATATTTGGAAAGTTTTTATTGCTCCACGTGGCATCCGACGCCTATAACGTCTCGCCCTGCTCACCAAACTTCCGTGAGCCTCTCGATATCGTCGCGGCCGGCAGCACCACCATCTTAAGGCGGAGCTGAGTGTGAACAAACTGCTTATAATGGGTTCATTGGCGACATATGATATGGAGAATGGAGACATTCTGAAAACTATTCAGGTCGTGAAACCGGAGAAATCAACGACGTCGACGTCGACGTCGTCCTCCGATGTTACGCGGGATATTCTTGTTCGATTTCGGATTTTGAGAATGTTCATAGCAAATGTTCAGGAAGTAATGTTCGGAACAAAGCTCTCTGTGCTTCTTACGGCGATTCCGTTCGCTTTTGTAGCGGAATTTTACGATGTCGGCGGCGTAAGTTGTTTATGTTTAGTGTATGATATCTTCTTCATCTGAATCTGATACTGATAGGTTTACGTTTTCTGTAGCCATGGGTTTTTGCTCTGAGTTTGATCGGACTCACTCCACTTGCAGAACGAGTTAGCTTCCTCACCGAGTAAGTATCCATAAAATTAACAAATAATTTTGAAATCATAATTATTACCCGGTGTATAAACGCTTTAACACCTGTTCTTATTTTTCAAATCCCTACAAACTCGAAAGACAAATTGCATACTTCACTGGTCCTACAGGTATATATCTTAATCAGTTCCAGTCATTTACTCCATTTTCCTGCAACCTTTTGTCTATTTGTGGTTTCATATCGTTTTCCGTTTCTATAATTTCTTTCTATCTAAAGAGGGATTTTGATGAATCGTACAATCATAAACAGTTATTAACAAATTAATGGCAGGAATGACGAATTTTATTAACAAATAATCGGAAAAATAGGAAATTCTCATATCTCCAATTGAAAATTTGTCTTGTAATCGCAGTGGGAGGGCTCCTTAATGCAACATGTGGTAATGCAACAGAGTTGATAATCGCATTGTTTGCTCTTCATCAAAGGAAGATTCATGTGCTTAAATACTCTCTTTTGGGTTCCGTTATTTCAAACCTCCTTCTTGTTCTTGGCTCATCTCTCTTTTGTGGAGGCATAGCCAATCTCAATAAAGAACAAAGATTTAACAGAGTAAGAACATCATTCATTCTTCAAAACCTTCTTTCATTGGTAACTATAAAAACATGAACTTATTTCACCTTTTCATGATAAACAAACAGAAGCAAGTGGACCCAAATTCTTCATTGTTACTGTTGGGTTTGATCTGCCAGATTCTACCATTGCTGTTTAGATATGTTGGCAATGAGCCTGCTGAATTGGCTACTGCTTCAGCTCTTGAGTTGTCTAGAGCAAGCAGTATTGTGTTGCTTCTTGCATATGCTGCATGCCTATTCTTTCAGTTGAAAACTCATACCCAATTCTTTGAACAACAACAGGTTCATCTTCATCATATCATTTGATTGTTATATTGACATTTTGACATCCAAAATCAAATGATATTATGCTTTAATTTATGTAGGAGGAAGGTAGCGATGAGGAGGTGAGAGAAGAAGAAGGGGCAGTGATAGGATTTTATAGTGCATTTATATGGTTAATCACAATGACAGTGATCATAGCCATTTTGTCTGAGTATGTTGTGGACACCATTGAGGTATGCATTGTTAGCTTGTACAGTACAAGTGAGTAATGCGTTATCTCTACATCTAATTATACCTTGTGGATTAGGTTGCATCAGATACTTGGGGAATTTCTATGAGCTTTATTAGCATAATCTTGTTGCCAATTGTGGGAAATGCAGCAGAACATGCTGGTTCAATTATATTTGCCTTAAAAAACAAATTGGTAAGACATAGTAATCAGTGTCATCGTTGTAACATAGTACGACATGTTTTGTCATGTGGTGTAAAAGTTATGTTGTGAATGGTCATGCAGGACATATCTTTGGGTGTAGCAGTGGGGTCCGCGTCTCAAATATCAACCTTCTTGGTAAGACATAAGTGTAACACAACCTAAGCATATAGTACAACTCATCAATGCATTTATGAAGATCTCATGTTACATTTTGTGGTAACCCTTGCAGCTTCCTTTGTGTGTGATTGTTGCTTGGATAATGGGAATCCCGTTGAGTCTTGATTTTGGAGTTGTTGAAACTGGTTGTCTTGCTTTCTCGATTGTCCTTACAATCTTGACTTTGCAGGTTTTACATTTTACCCCCTTCATCTTTTGTAGTATTTACAAATAAAAGAAAATTTTAGTTGAATACATAAAATGTGTTTGTGTATACAGGATGGAAGTTCACACTACTTGAAAGGACTGATGCTTGGGCTTGCGTATGTAGTAATTGGAGCATGCTTTTTTGTTCAAAAAGTTCCCTCTGGTAAGTGCTTTATATATATAACATCTCTTCTATTCAATTATTTGCTTCTAATTAATATTAATATTATTTCAAATTAATGTGTTCACAGACCAATCGAATACTAATGATTTGGGGATTCTTCTTTCATCTGCAAAACTTGGGAGTTCATCAAGTTAATTTTTGGAGTGAGTAGGTAGCCATGTAGACATGTAGTCCTGCTTCAGTATGACGTCATCAGTGGGCTGAAAGGTGAAAAGTATTTATGCTGAAAAATGAGGCTTTGGAAACATGATATTTTAGATTTTAAGCCCATTATAGGGTTTTTGTGTTTGTCTCACTCTCACGTCACATCTAGTTTTTGTATTTGAAATTAGTGGCAAATCAGTTTTCCATTTTCAGAATTTTAGTTGTTGGATAGTAATAGAGTCTTTTTCTAGTATAATAAATTTTCAAGTGTTTAGATGAAATAAAAAATAATAAAAATGATTATCAACTTATAATAAACAGTTTTTTTAAAGCTTTAAAGTTGCTTCCTTCTAGCTTACTTGAAAGTCTTGTTAACTTAATTGATGAAATTTTATTATGCATAGAAACCAATTTACCATTTAGTCATTTACCACTCAGTTATCTCTAGAAAAACCATGTTTTGTAGATTTGTTTTTCTTTTTACGTGACCAACAACAAAGATACCAATTTACTCTTTTACCCATGTCATTTTTAGTCAATTTACATATATAAACAAAATCTGTTTAACACACTAAAAACAACTTATCATCAAAAGAATGCTTGCATCCAATACAATACAAGTATTTTTCAAAATCAAGTCCAAAATATGTAAACCCTTGTATCAAATGAAGACTATGTTACACCTATTCTTTATAATAACCAAAATTTTGCATTCTTGTATTAGTAATCAAGAACACAAAGCTAGCATAGCATGCAATGAGAATCTAAAAACATAGGCCAAAACCCAAAAGGACACTATTATAGTTAACACTAGTATTAACCATCAAATTTACACATACACAACCACATCTTTCAAGATTTTTTCTTCTTCTTCTTGCTGCTGCTACATGGAGTTGTTACCAAAATGGGTTTTTTAGATTTCGACTTTCCATTCTTGCCTTTTTTACTTGAGAAATCATCACCTGAATCATCATCATCATCTCCAAACTTGCTATTTTTTCTATCACAAACAACAATTTTTCTCTCATCCTTCTCTTGCACCATTTCCGACTTCTCCTTAGGCCTCCAAATAAATAGTGACCTAAAACACCACGAAACAGCAAGCCCACTTTCATTTATTTATTTCCATTGAAAAAAAAAAGATGAAGAAATTCCAAAGAACAAACCTTGAACTACCAGATGCTAACACATCATCACGTGGATGCAATTTGTTGACTGGAGTAATTGTAGTTATGTTAGGGTCCATGACCTCAGCAACTAATTGACCTGTGCTAATATCTATAAAATCAATAGGATGCAAAGCCAATCCATTATAATTCTCACTAATGTAACGCCCAACAACCACAAGTGACTCTGATGGATCCTACATTTAAAAAAAAAAAATTTAAATTACTTTCCCTATTTCTATGAATAAATAATCTGATGGATAAAATAAAGCATATCTGATATCACCTTTGGGTCCCACTCGGCTCGAAATGGAGTCAAGTGTCGATTAAAATCATGACTGTGTACAATTTCACGACTTGGTGTTTCCAAGTTTCCAAAAATAGAATCCCACACGCGAATTCTATTATCTATTGATGTTGTCACTATTTTGCTTCCACTTATAGGAGAAAAATAAGCAGAGTTGACCACACGTTTGTGTGGAAGACTTTGAAGACAAGATTCAGCTTCTAAACGACGAATATCCCATATACGAGCCTAATATTCACAAACATATAAAAATAAAAATAAAATAAAATAATCAAGAAAATGGTAAAAGGTAAGAAAGTTTACAAAGTGATCATTTCCACAACTCAATAGAAGATCAGGCTGAAAAGGGTTGCAGTGAAGTCCCACAACTTTGGTTCCTTTCTTATGGATCAGAATCGAATTTCCTTTTTGAGAATTTGATCGAGTGTCCACCCTATATTTAAAAAAAATTAAATCTTGCATCAATGTAAGCTAAATTTAGTACAAGCATCAAGATTTAAGAAGGAAGATTGGGTTAATGTATGAACACTATGAACATACAAGTGTAAGAATCCGAAATTATCTGCAACTAGCACAAGACCTTTTTCTGCATTCAAGTCCATTCCATACAGCATTGTCCAACTGTTGGGTCCCTATGTAGATCATCAAATATTTAATCAAGATTCAAGAGTTAAGACAACAGATCATGCTTTCAAACATTCATAATACCAAAATGATTAGAAAAAAATTAAAGAAATACCTGCCATCCATTAGGGTTGAGGTCCATTAATGGTGTAGATAAACCAGTCTCCAAGTCAGTGCAACTCATGGTTCCATCTGAAGATGCTGCATAAACTGTTCCATCATTTGCTGGACTAAACCTGCACATTAGTTATATCATGTTTAATGCAGAAAGAATGAATTAATAGAGAGTTAATGAAATATGGGGACAAATAAACAAGTATGAAGTAACTTACTTCATATTGTTGAGTAGGCAGCTATGTATGTTTCCATATACAGTCTTCTCATGCACCTTACCAAAATCCCAAACTCCTAGTTGTCCTTTCTTTATGAGAAAAAAGTTATGGAGATGAGAATAAGAACAATATGATTAAATCCAATTGACAGCTATACAAGATCTTATCACTAACCTTGTCACCTGATAAGAGAATGTTGTTATTGGTTGGATGGAACTCCAAGCATGTAACTCGTCTGCTATGGTATCTGATTACTGCACAATTCACTTCATCTGGGATCACAAATTCTGGTTTTATCTATTGTCAAGAATTTAGCGAACATGAACACAATGAGAAAGGGGAACTACGATTATTGGTTTTGATTAAATGGAATGATTATAAGATGAAACGAAGCCAACAAGCTTACAGAAGGAACTCTATGGCGAACTTGGCGTTCGAATACATAATCCAAAGAGTTGTTTGTGCGTTTGCGATAAGCTGGAATAACCCCAAACTCCATAGCTACTCGGTGAGGACAATTAACCGTTGTGTGACCTTCAAAATGCAAGGAAACCAAAATCATCAACTAATTTTTGCCCAATTTAGAGATACGTCTTACTTATTACAATTGACTGACGTGTAATTCAAGTTGCATGAGAAAAATACCAGGCAATTTGCAGAGGAAACATGGTTTCATCGGGCAATCGATGTAAGTAGGTCCTTGAAACCCTGCTTGATGACCCGTTCTTTTACATACCTAGAAAAAACACAGAGCATATACATAAATACACTCACAATACTACAGAACAAAAAACCCTAACACATGAAGAGATATAATGTTGAAGAAGAGTATCGAATGTCGAGGGTTGTTACTTGTTACCTTGCAGACTTTCTTAAGACTGATAGTAATAGGCGCCTTCCCTTTCTTATTGGCTGCAGACGAAACTTCAGCCTCTTTACCTTTTTGCTCCTCGTTGTCGTCTTCTTCTTCTTGATCATCTGACTCAACGACGTCGTCCTCTACCTCTTCTTCGTCGTCTGAACTTTTCTCGGTGTCGGAGTCCCTCTCAATAACCACCTCCGGGAACGACGTTCGTCTTGCTCGAGCCGACATTCTCAAAGATCACGTAGATGGATACCCAGTTCGGGCGTATGTGTTTGTGTGTGCAAATGGAACTGAAGCAGGGAAAACATAAGGAGGACGGAGGGTATGCGAGCCGACAATTGAAGGGGGCAGCTGATGAACAATGATATTACAAATATATCCCTGTGTGGCGAGATGGTTGGATGTCAAGGTAGGGGTAATTTAGACATTTGTTGGATAACTGGCGGGAGACTACGTGGCATGTTATCGGCCGGTATTGGGGCAACTTTTCCAGCGTGAGTTTCCGGCGCTGTTTTCTAAATGATCGTGGGTTTATGAAAAGGCCGACGAGGGAACGGCCCATGAACACGTTGGACCCGATCTCCAATTAATAATTAGATCCGGAGGAGATATCGTGTTGTCTCAGGTTTTATGAAACATTAAACGAGTTGAATTATTTGGTTTTTAGTTTTATTCGTATAATTTTGCGGGTAGCGAGTTAGCGGGTTTACATTGTTACTCATTTAGTTTTTGCATCTTGTTGTGATAACATGTGTACATAAATTGATTGAATTACTTACAAAACCCCGTTTATTTCATATCAAAAGGATTAGTCGGTTGTGTTAATTTTTGTCAAGTCTATTGACAACTTAACATTGTCTTTGTTCCTTCGATTCTCTCTTGTTTTGCCCTACCATGATTGCACGCTCTCTTTGTTCATGACATAACAATAGCATGTTATTATTTCCTTTAACCATCATTTCAAGAGAGAGGGGGGGGGGGGGGGGGGGGGATATGGTTCTAAACCCAATCCTATCATTACTTGATGGATTTGTGTTTAGGTTATTACATTAGTCATAAACCTTAGAATTTCAACTTATGATCATGATTTTTTCAAGCTCTCTCCTAATGAATTCTATGACCATTTGTTGTAGTTTTGTTGCACTAAATCCTATAAGGATGCATAAACCGGAGGAAATGAGATAATCAAGTTTTGAATGTTTTTGATTAAGGATTCAATGCTAGAGTGATAGACCTCAACTGATTTCAAGCATAGAAATATGTAAATGATGGTCTAGCTTATGAATTGATATATTACAAGTGAATTAGGTGCAAACACATGAAAGATCACTTGGTCCATAAGTGGTTTTAGGGATTGTTTAGCCATAAGGGCAAAAAGAGAATTTAGAAGGTGAAATAATGATTTCCATGATTAGATTGAGCTACAAGAATTGATTGGATATAGAATACAGTTTTATGCATCAATTGTGGGCAAATTGTAGCTTGTATTGATTAAAGAGGCTATATGGTTCATTAGTATGCATTTTGAACATTTAGAGCAATTATTTTCATTAGAAAGGTTTAATGATCAATGAACACAAAATCATTATGATGAACATAATAGATTAAGTCAAAAGCTTATGAATGTCTAAATACTTTATAGTGATGTCTGGAAACCTATAGTGGTTGTACAAAGGACTTCCATTAAGAACCCCAAGTATTGTTGCATAAGTGAATGGTCAAAAAAGGAGTAAAAATTAGACAATGTAATATATTATATAAACGCGGCGCGTTCATAAAAGAACGAGATGTGTAACGAAAGTGTGATACCAAGGGTCTGGCTTATCCGTTTGACCTAATCTTACCTCCATAATTCCTAATTAGGTTAATAAGAAACATTTTGAGAGTTTGGGAATTTTATGACTCCAAGGGTATTTTGCTTATTTCTAGTAATTCACTTTATATTATATAGGTGGTGTTTTGAGGAGACTTTTACTAGAGTAAAGTGAGTGTAAGAACCTAAAATTTGAAGAAAGTTGACTTTTAGTCACATATTGACCAAAAGGGTAAAATGATCAATTATGAGAAAGATATGAGAATATGAAGTTGTAACTTCATGAAAATAGCCAATAAGAGTTTAAATCGCTTAAAAGAGATCAGATGAGTAAGTTTAAAAGAAAAGAATGCATGAGAAGATGCATTTTTGCCAAAAGGGTAAAATTGGTATTTTTATGCTTTTTGGACCAAGTTTGTGACTTAATAGATTAAGACCAATATTAAGTCACTGAGATATGGCTTAACAAATTTGTAGATAATGTTCCCACCTTTGTGTGAATATAAAGAACATCAAAAACATGTAAGAAACGAAGAAGATATGAAGTTTAGAAGTTAGGACAAAGTTGTCCTAAAGCTGGAATGGAATTGGCCCAAGGGGATGTTGTCAAGTCGGAATCGCGACGCGGCGAGTGAAGAAAGGGATCAGATGTAGTCTTCTTCGTAAGATAAACTAGCAATGTACCTTTCCCCGCGACGTGGTGTATGGGCACCACGACGTGGTGGCCAAAGTAGGTTATCAGTGGAAGAAGAGCACCACAGTATGGCAAGCAAATGCACGTCCATTGATTGTGGTCAAGTGGTCGCTACGGCACAGTGAGTAAGAAACCGCAATGTGGTTATGAAATAGAATATAAAGCTATTAAGCCTTCATTCTTGCATTTTTTCACACGCAAACCCTCCCATATGGCACTCCAACGATTTAGAGAATGGAGAAGGGGTAAGAGGTGGTTTATGGTGCATATGGCTTTGATTAGAGAAGAGAAGCTCATGAGGTAATCATTTTAAAAATTGTTAATCTAGTTAGGGTTTTAATGGTGTTTTGATTAATTGAGCTAATTGTGTTAGATTAGAGTAAGAAAGCTTGTTTGTAGAGTGATAGAAGATGTTTAAATGCCTTAAACAAGCTTGTATGTGATTTCCATGAGTGGAATCAATCCAATGTGAAGTTACAGTTTGAAACCATAACTAGTGATTATATATGAATTGATGCATTAGAGTATATTATGAGGAATTAGGTATTATGAGATGCTTAACGCATTAATTAGATGAGATAAAGATATACAAAATGAAAAGATATAATTTTGATCCATTAAGTGGTTATTTTGACTTAGAGGATCAAAAGCTCTTAATAGGCTAAAATGAGTAGTAAGAACTTGTATGTATGTATGATTAGGCCTAAGAGCAAAGAATATGGATCCAGATGCTTCAATGGCAGAGTAAAGGAAGATGGCACACTTAGTCTTCACTAAATGATAAGGTGAGTTAATACTCTCTCTCTCTCTCTCTCTCTCTCTCTCTTTATATATATATATATATATATATATATATATATATATATATATATATATATATATGTTGAAGCTTGGGGCACTAAGTGGGTGTCCCCAAGTAATGAGATGAAGATAGATGAAGAATATGTGTAAGAGCATGTATTAGAGCATATACACATATTATGAGCATGTAAGAGATATATGCAAGATACATGTAGCAGAGCATGTATGTATACTAAAGTATGTAGGTTTAAGTGAGAATGGTATTTGTTAATACCCAAGAGACAGAAGAGAAAGATAGATGATGATTACATGCAATGTAATCATAAGAGTATGTAAGTATGTATGGACATTAATGGTATTTTAGAATGCCAATATGTTATTAGACATAGTTAGAAAATAAGTACTTAATGAGCTAAGTACTAGAAGAGAGAGATTACAATGTCTCTTAATGAGACAAAGAGATAGATGTCCACATGACTAGTGTTATGTGATGAGTCACATAACTAAGATAAGGATGTAAAAAAATGGTTCCTTCAGGGAACAAGAGTATGGTTCCTTCGGGGACAAGAGATAGAGATTCCTTTGGAAATAAGATCACGGTTCCCGCAAGAACAAGAGTAGAGTTCCTATGAGGACAAGAGTAAGATTCCTTCGGGAATAAGTGTTAGGTTTTGAGCATAACATCATTCCTATGGTATACATGAAACCCTAATTGCTTTGGATCTAGGTTTTTATAATTTGAACATACAACTATGAATACCAAAGCAATAACCCTATGACTAGCATATAACAATCAAAATTGACATATAAGCTAGGGTTTAGATCATACCTCTGTTGTTATGTAGCAATAACAAGTTCACTTTGAATATCCTTGACCTTTGAAAGCTTAGTGCTCCAAGTGTTGCACCTCTAATGGAGTCACAAACACCACTAGCAACAAGGAAGAACAAGAGAGAGAGAGAGGGGGGGAGGCTTCAAAAGTCGGCTAGGGTTCCTTCTAAAGACAAAGGCAGATTTTGAGAGCCATTGGGTTTTCTTTTATAGTTGAGGATTACTAGGGTTTTCAACTTGGAAACCCAAATTCCCTTGCTTAGGCCCTAAGCAACATATGGACTCCCATTGGACAAGCCCTGGACGAAATCTTTATGGACACTCATATAGATTTTGTTCACCTTACACCAATAAGGTTCATGAGTCCAAACTATAAATATTACTGATTTACATAATCAGTCCGCACTAATTTAATCAGTCTCTTTTGATCACCAAGTTAATTCCAAATTAATTTCTGATCAATACTAATTAAATAATATGATTTCTCAATTAATATATTATTCTTATAATATATTAATAAATCATAATTAATCCTCTTTCTCCATAATTCATCCTATCATTTGCTATGGTGAAGGCAACCCAAAAGGACCATGCTCATAATCAAATTTAAGTACATACCAAAAATAGTTATAGTCTTAGACACCTAATCCAACAGTCTTCCACTTGGATAAGTCTAATAACTATTATTGCAAGTACGAATTTAGAATTTGATTAGCAATCGTAGCTTTCAAAAGCCGCTGTTGAACTCTTATCTTATCAGCAATGCGTCCTTTAGATAAGGGATCATATATTCCTCCATTCTAGATATCGTATGAACTGAGACATGGATTATAATCATTCTCTCTATTCATGTGTTGTTTCTCGATTTCCGATTTATGACGATTGACAATAGACTTCAGTTGAACACATCAACTTAGTCCAGGCTTGGTCAAGCGCTTCGGTGTCATCACTAAATCATCGATGGGCCCACATATATCTCTTTTATCCCATATTCTGTAAAACGAACGGATAAACTTCATCTCATATGCTTGCTCTATTTACTCATAAAATCACACACAACAATATGTTTTATAACACCAAGTTACTGGTGTGTTTACATATTATCAATGAGCAACCGACTTGTAAAATGAAACTATATGTCTCCGTTTCAAGAATATAAGATATTATCGTCTCACAATCACCCGTGATAAAATCCATGAAGTGATTCACGTGAGTGTGGGTTTAATCCAATACTCAATCTTATTTCAGGAGCACTCATGAATATTGCAGCAAACTTGTGCTATGTCTAAAACGTTTTAGACAATCTATAGTCGGATTCATGATAGTCTTACCTCATTACCTACTTCCAAAGTGTGATTGAATGTGGATGTTTGAATAACCTAGTTCGGGAAGTCAAAACATGCGAAGTGAAACACAAGAATAATTGAATCCAATATGGTCTCGAAACTTTTGAGTATAAATAAAACACTTTTTGTTTAATCGCCATATTGATTACATATTATTCATTGTATAATGTTTCGAGTAATCAACTTAATATTTGAATCGAAACAATTGTTATCCTATGCTCCAAGCATGCACACTATGCTTACCTATGGTCCTTACTTTGTGAAATATATCAATTGAACACATTTCCAATGATGCTCGTTTCAAAATTCCCAATCCTTATCATAAGTGTAAGAATACCAAATTCTTGCCACTATTAGAATATATTAGATTTTAACATTTTATGCAATGGTCCTTTTGTAAAGTCATAGCACTAAAGTCACCAAGACTTTGCCAATGAGATTACAAAGTGCTCTATTGGAGATTGTTACAAGACAATTCCACGAAAGCGAAGTCTCAAATTCAAAGTATATTCCTTTGAACATCCTTCTTGCATAAAAGTTTCTAATCTACATAGATTCTTAATATCCAACTCCTATTATGGAAACATTTCCATATTAGCCATATGACAACTCATTCTTAATAGAATCATATCTATTCATAATAATGTCAATATGGTTCATTCAATACTTTACTTCCAACTTCCCCCAAGCGACCAATCATTAGCGAACCTTAGATCATCCTAGACAGTTGTTTAACTACTTTAGTCATATTCGGTTCTAGTCCTTATCCCTCTTAATGCCCTAGGCATTTGGAAAAGACAGAACGATCAAATATTACAGCACATGTAATCGATCCTATACCCGAAGCATATGGGATACGATACATAATGTCTTACATAAAGACATGATACTTTACTAGTCTCTTGCTATAATATTGCTATATATAGAATACCCTTATGTAGAATCTTTTCAACATAACATTCATATATGTCCTTAGACTAAATTTGATTAAAATTTCTCGATCTAAGCTTTTAGATTTGAAATGTAGTATAAGTTCCTCTTCATTAATTATAGCAAAACAACTTTACAACCTCTGCAACTTTGTGAATTGAAACTTTTGTTTTCTATAATTAATATTGCTAGCTTGCAACACTTAACATAATAATCATGCTCCCACTATCATGATGATTATATCTTTACCAGCATAACCCTTATGCTCCCACTAGCTTTGACATGTACTCAGAAAATAGTTGAACCTCTAGAAATCAATACTTATTGACTTCTTACCATAATTATGATATGTGATGCTTTGATAAGACTTTATCTAAGATCATACACCTTTTATTAGAAAGATCAGATGTGTGTCTAAACAATTTCAGAACTTACAACAATAAGTCTTAAATGTTTAAACTAATTGTCAAATCTCACAATTTGAACTATTAAGAGGGATGCTGTAATCATAATCGAATTTGAGAATGCAATTTACACAATCACTATCTGTGACATCCCCAAAATCATGGCCAGAAAAGACCGGTTTGTTTATGCTTTGTTTAAAAATCAGAGTTACATTTTAAATGAAAGTGTTGCAGAATTTGTCCCAAAACAAAAATATGATAAAGATTTATCAAAAGCATTTCCATAGAAATGTATTTCATTAAAAGACTCGGGATGTCATGTTCGTACAGATCAAAAGCATAAACAATACAATATAAGCCTTACTACATTATTTCATATATATAGGCCTATATCCGTAATCTCTCGTCCAAAACATCACACCTATGCTCATGCGCCACTACCTGTAATACATAAAACTGAGTGGGTCAGGCTTGGGAGCCTGGTGAGCACATAGGGTTTTCAACCCACAATAAATAAGTTTATTAATTTCATCGATCAACAATAACCCGATTACCCGTTCCCGTTATCCTCACTTTACGTCCCTAAACACCTATCATAAGGGACCTAGCCTAAGGATCATCATCGGGACAAACACTACTGCTAAGGGGATTCCTCAGCAATAAATGTCCTAAAGGCAACCATGTGGGGGATGGAGTACACCGGTGAACATATCGTTCACAAACACCTACAGGTTGCGAGCCTGCTAGTGTTCCACTGGACTGTCTAGAAGAGTCTGTGGTCGTCATCCATACTCCGCTAGATGACAGAATCAACAACATCAACATCGAGGCCTCTCATCATTTTATCACACGTCACCTATTGCATCTACCCATATTTTACCCCAACATTTCCGTAGATATAAAATACATATACAGTTTAAATCATTGAAAACATGTATAACAACGTTCATCTAGCATAGATAGCAAGTATTCAGATAATATGCACACATAGCACGTAATTTATATAAAATACTTCATATCTATGTGTAAGTTGAAAGTAACTATGCACTCACTTGTTAAGGTGATGATTCCAAAATCGGGCAGCGCTTACTTCTAACGATTCTATTTTCCTTCGACGAAACCTAGCATTATTATCGCTAAATTTTAGTCTAATATTTACCGTGACCACCTATTAGTCTTAGTATTATTATTATTATATAAGCGTTAAACAATATTTTCCAACCACTATGTACAGACAGGGGATAGACATAAAACACCGGAGGGCAGGACCATTTTGGCATATAGCACTTCTGAAATCCAACAACCCTATGCGGCCCTTTAAACCAGATTCCCCGTACCGTGAGTAGTTAAAAAAATATTATAACGACACTTATATAAGTTATAATAATAGCTCAAATATTTATTATAAGTTCATAATAACAATACTAATTTTAAATATAAACTATATTAAAATAAGGTAAGCATAACTTACTTACAAGGGGGTTTTAGCTAGGAGTCGGGCTCTGCAGGGGCAGAACTTCGTCGCTGAATCTTTCTAAGAAAGATTTGTGCAGTGCTTCAGCGCTCACCTTACTATACTAAGCTACAAAAAGAGAAGTCGAATCACGAGGGACCGAAATGCTCGGGGGATAAGGAGAGAAAGACTCTTGAATCAAGAGAATGGTGCAAGAAATATGAGAGCCCAAGGCTCTTATTTATACTAATTGAATTTTCAAAAACTACCCTCCATAATTACTTAATGACCTTTTAGTTATATAAACAACTAAACACCCCTCTATAATACTATTATAAATGGATTTAATGATATTTGTACTAAACTAATGTCGAAAGAACTCAACATTAGTCTTATAATGACCGCATCGTCGATACCTTTCTAATGATATATACATATGTATATATATGTGTACGTATACATGATTTATACTTTATTTTAATACGTAAATATGCTATTATAATTTGTAACTCGTTCATACGAACTCCGTTTTTGACGTTCTTTATATCCACGCGTAGGTGAAGACGTACTCTACAACTTTCGTTTAGACTCCGTCGGCTAATTTTGACTTTATTTTTAAAGTTATATTTTTAACAAGCCGGGACAGGATTGGTCTGTTTAAAATCTCATAACTTCTTCATACGAAGTCAGATTTGGGCGTTCTTTTTATCGATGTTCTTAGTTTAACATATTCTACAACTTTCGTTTAGATCACTAAGGCTAAATCTCGCTCTATCGTAAATTCACTATTGACGCTTCCCGGTATCGTGCCGGTTCTGTCGTGAAACTTCGACGGGTCATAACTTCTTCGTTATAACTCGGATTTCGGCGTTCTTTATATGCACGGAAACCTTGAGACATATTCTACAACTTTATGTAGAGATATCGGGATTATCTCACACTTTAATTTTGACGCTCATTTTTATTCTTTATTAATTATACATTTATAATTAAATAATAAACACATATAATTCACATAATACTCAAATATTTCATCTTTATTACTTCAAAAAGAGTTACAAGAGTTGACCTAGACTATTACATTGACAAAAATGTTTAGTCCTGAAACCCGGACGTTACACTATCTCCTTAAAATCTTCCTAGTGAAAGTGTTTCCTCACAATCATTTTCATGGAGAGAAACCTTGTCACTTAGATTTTATGGTGTATGTGTTCCTATTCATGTGAATTTGTCATAACCATAATCATAAGACAAGGTTTGTGACAAATCCAAACTCATATAGAATAAACTTGTTTAATATTTATTTCTTGCCATCTAGCAGCACAAGGGCCTACCATGCCTTCCAAGTAGTCAAACAGCTCACCCATACAGATCAATGAACTTTCACCAATCAATGTGCTTTGCCTTTATGCGTTCAAATGAGAACTCATGGAACTCACATGCATAGTCAACTGGAATGAGCAACGAAATAAAATGTGTCAACATAATAGGTTATAAACCTCAAGTCGTGTGCTAGTGATAGATAATAGGTTTATTCTTGATTAGTTCTCGAAACTATTCAAGACCATTAAGACTCTCACTGACCTCTTGACATATAAGATTCTCTTGTCAATAAACATTCCTTGAAAAACAAATATTCAAGAGTTAGTGCGGGTTCTTATCAAGACAAACACAACATACCAATTTCAAATGTGCAAGAGTAAGAAAAACATTTTTCTATTCCACATTTGATGAGTGTGTTATAAACCTTCTTAAGACGTGTCACTCAAGTCACAATCTTGGAGTATGACTCTAAGATTTAACCATTTCAATAATTGCCGATTCCTCTTCTAAGCCATACTAGTGTGACACGGTTTCATAATCACTAAGTTAATCATAAAACACGATACTTAAGTACTCTCCCTTCTTTTTCAGGTTGGAGAAACTTTTATCTATTTGCCTAATTTATTCTTCCTATTTGTTCTGCTTTACATTGAAACCTTTTTTCAAAGATTCAGAATTACACTTAATCTTGTAAGCATAACCATATTTACTAAACTTTTAGCAAATCATGACGAATATTCTTATCGTTCTTTGTGGTGGACCTGACCAGTGTGTACTAGATATCCTAGTCCTTCACTTGACTCACATACTTATATGAACAAGGAATTAGTCTTAATTTCCAAATACGAAGGTTCTCATTCATCATACAATACGAGTTGCATGATTCCAAGTTTCTGTCCAATTGAAGCTTGGATGATGAGAATCTTTCCTTATTTGGTAAATTTTCGACACTACCACAAATAACACAACTAAGAATCACATCCTTGTCAATATTGCTAACAATAGAAACATACAAACATCAATGTTCACAAGTGCCATTGCAAGGATATATAAATAAATAAGACAAAAATCAAATTTTATTTTATTTATAAAAACACGGAAAAACTTGTCCTTACAACACAATTACAAATGAAAACTATGTTACTAAGTATTTCTAAGCAATCTATCCTAACTCTTAAACAACAGCTCAAAAAATCTGATCATCGAATCATGCAATCGAAACCTATCTCTTTGCAATTAGACTCAACATACCTTTCCTTTAAGCTTCCTTTCTTTTCTTCGATCCTACAAAACATCAAAATGCAATCTTATCACATCATGTATTAAGAATCTACAAATAGGAACTTAATAGAGTTAGATAGTGGATTTTACCTGAAGTAGAGTCATACATCTTGACTCTCCCATCCTTA
Source organism: Lactuca sativa (assembly GCF_002870075.4). Lineage (NCBI taxonomy): Eukaryota > Viridiplantae > Streptophyta > Magnoliopsida > Asterales > Asteraceae > Lactuca > Lactuca sativa. Next base: position 344,883,650 of record NC_056627.2, on the reverse strand, counting down.
CGATCCCTCAGGTAAATATGGCAACTTGACATCCAATGCCCCTTCTCTTGGTAGTAGAAACAAATGGACTCTTTTGGAACAACACATGGGACAATCTCATATTCATCCTTTCTCTTTACCATCCGGTCAAACGGTATGACCATGGCTAATCTCTTTCCATTGGGAAGATAAGACTTTTCCGGACTTCCAATGTTGCCATTGTTAATGTCCATGGAAGTTTGGAAGGTTGATCTACCAATCAAATTTGCTTGACCAGTGCGCCAAATCATTGCTAATTCAACAGCAATAAGCAAATAGGTAAGATCAATGAGGGTTACGTCGTGGTCCATCATATAGTAATCTTTAATGAACTCACTATATGATTCAGGAAGTGATTGAAGAACCAAGTCAACACCCAACTTCCTTGAGATATCGACACCCAACATTCTCAGCTTGTCAATGTGTGACTTCATCTCCAAGACGTGTGCACACACAGACCTTTCATCTTCAAGTTTGCTTGCCAACAGGGCTTGAGTGACCTTGAACTTTTCAAGTCTTTGAACATGTGGGTCAGGGAGAATTATTCAAGGAGGTGGAGGAAGTGAACAATGATTTCCATTTCCACGATCCAATCGTGGAACATCATCTTCATGAGGAAAGCTTTTTCTATAAGATTCGGGAAGACTATAGTTGTTAGAATTTGACATATACAAAACGGGAGAAAATCAAGTTAGTTGATTCAATCCTTAATATAACACCCAAATGAAATATTAAGGCTAGGACCCAATACAATATTCTACAACTCGGAAGAGGGATGCCATAATCCAGTTGCATAATATTTAAAGATAGGTAAATGACGATTTACCAATTTCCACCATGAAAAACGAAAATGAAAATAAGGTTTTAAATGAATTGAAACTCCTAGATATTTTGAGATTCATTAAATTTTTCAATGGCATGTTTAATCTCGATTATGTCATTCAAGTTTGTGAGTGGGATATCGAAGATCACAAATAAGGTGTGAATAACCATGCAAATTAGTTTGGTACTCTCGAAGATGTTTATCACCTAATCAATGTGCCGGTTAACCACACACGGTCCATTGATCTATGATAATCTACGAGCTACCTATTTTCATCATTTATTAGTCACATATTAGTGTGCCGGTTAACCACACACGCTCCACTAACGACCAACAAGGTACAATGTGCAATTTCATGGATTAGCACCAAATTCACATTTTTCCCAAAGTAACTAAGATTAGGGAATTTATAAAAGTGTTTAGTTACTCCGTACTTCATTATACTTATAATGGAAGATTGTGTCCTATCCTACCCATTCGGCTAACGACCCTCCACTGTGCGGTGGGTAAGAGTGGATACCCAATGACGGTCATTTTACAGACCACTTCCTTAAACACCCCTTGTAGACCAGCTTCATGAATGAGGTCTACTAACGGTAAGACTAACCTTTTACTTATACATATATAATATATTAGACCTTTAATTTTATATAGTATAAGGGTGTATTTTATACCTTTTAAAATACTAAGTGGTTTAATCTATTAATAAATTAGACTTTTAATTTGATTAATCTTAAACCATATTATTATGGATTTATTAATTCTCTCTTTTAATTAAACTCTTAATTAATTTAATAAATTACATAAGGGTGTAATTTGAACTTTTCAAAACACTAGGGTTTTAGAATTTAATATTTTAAAATTAATACCTTTAATTAAATTTTAAATTCCAAAACTTGAGGAAAAATTTTGAAACCTTTCAAAATATTAGGGTTTAATTATTTAAATTTCAAAACTAAAACTTTTAAGTTCAAACACCACTAGCAACAGGGAAGAACAAGAGAGAGAGAGAGAGAGAGAGAGAGAGAGGGAGGCTTCAAAAGTCGGCTAGGGTTCCTTTTAAAGACAAAGGCCGATTTTGAGAGCCATTGGGGTTTCTTTTATAGTTGAGGATTACTAGGGTTTTCAACTTGGAAACCCAAATTCCCTTGCTTAGGCCCTAAGCAACATATGGACTCCCATTGGACAAGCCTTGGACGAAATCTTTATGGACACTCATATAGATTTCGTTCACCTTACACCAATAAGGTTCATGAGTCCAAACTATAAATATTACTGATTTACATAATCAGTCCGCACTAATTTAATCAGTCTCTTTTGATCACCAAGTTAATTCCAAATTAATTTCTGATCAATGCTAATTAAATAATATGATTTCTCAATTAATATATTATTCTTATAATATATTAATAAATCATAATTAATCCTATCGGTTGCTATGGTGAAGGCAACCCAAAAGGACCATGCTCATAATAAAATTTAAGTACATACCAAAAATAGTTATGGGCTTAGACACCTAATCCAACAATAAGTGTATGGTTCCTTTGGGGACAAAGAGTATTATTCCTATGTGAATAGAGTAAAAGTTTCTTCGGGGACAAAGATCATGATTCCTTCGGGAATGAGATTATGTTCATACATGAAAGAGATCGATGATCCCTTTTAGGATACAAATAGTTGATTCCTATGGGAATCCGGATTTTTGTATGCTTATACAAGATAAAGAAAGGTTCCTTAAGAAGAACAAGATAAAAGAGTTCTTTGTAAGAACTTATAAGTAATCCATGAAGGGTTGAGAGTAATGAGTCTGTGAGGGATTCATGAGTAAGAAGAAAGAGTAAGGAATTCGTAAGGGATTCGGAAGTAAGAAGAAAGAGTAAGGAATCCGTGAAGGATTCAATAGAAATATAAAGTGATGAGATTAAAATTTAATCTTGAAGATCGATTAGATCTTAAACAGGTAAATAAAGATTAAACAGCAAGAACACGAAAATAATGAACAACTCAAGAATGAATCAAACGTGTCGAATGATTATAAAACAACCCTCAGAAGAGCTCTATCAAGAACATCAACTGTAGAGGGTTAGAAGGTTTACACGAACGATGAAGAAAATCAAAGCTATCGTAATTTTCTCTATTGTATTCTAGATCGTTATCTCTCAATCATCCACCTAATATGCATGCAAGCATATTCTTATATAGTAAACCTAACAGGCTCACGGTTGGACAGGCCCAAACCGGAGTACAAAATAATCGGACTAATAACCGAGCCCAATGACGCAATACTTAAACGAATCTGCAACCCAACAATCTCCCCCTTTACGTCAATTGGAGCGAGATCTTCACTTGTTACTTGGGCCAGCAGCAGCGGCAGGCACTTTCTTCTTTACAGTCTGAAACAGACGAGAGATAAGAGCAAGTATCGTCTGTCTGAATCTGATGTACCATTGGATCATATCGTTGAAGTATTTGACATTGTCCGCTGCATTCTCTTTACACCGACGGATGATCGACAGCACATGCTCAAGACAAGCATTGGTATAAAGATGTTTATCCGCTAAAGCAAAGAGACATTTCTGTCCTTCTGCTCTAGTGAACATGACCGAATTATGCTTCGGGTCGATCTTGCTCATCTTCATTTGATTGAGATCACTGGCCGATCCAACAGGAGATATCTTCGGTTTCTTCTTGAAGACTGTGGCTATCTCCTGATCCATCAAGGCGACCTCCATGATGTAACAAACTATCATCCTTTTGAGATGGTCAATAATTGGACCATATTCAGCTTCATTCGTCAAAAGGATGTTATGCAAAACGATCCAATCATGAGGGTTGAGGTTCGGTAGATCTGCTAAGGATATAAGATGTTCAGTTCTTGCAGACCCTCTGATCACCCTAAACCGAACATTGATGAATCTCCCTTCGGTATACGACTTTAAAACCCGAACATTAACGATCTTCTGAGCGCTCCATGTTTGGTACTGTGGTTGAGCGGCCTTCAGATAGAATTCGATTAACTCCCTATCGACCTCAGGATTAGGATGAGAGACTTCAAAAATGTTGGAGAAGGCGTGGAAGATAAACGCCTTTCGGGTCAAGGGCATATCGAACTGCGAATCGACAGAATTGTAGCAGTCGAAGGAGATCACCGGTTCGAGCCATAGGATGCTAGGAGTATCTATGGCCTCCTTAATCATTCTCTCCCGAGTCCAAGCAGGGAAAAGAGTCTTCCTGCTCTCAAGGAGATCGTGGGCTTCTTTCTTCTTGCGTTCGGCTTCTTCAGCTTCTCGCGCCACACGAACATTATCATTTTCAACATTGCGACTGTTTGTGCGTTTCAGCAAGTCAGCAATGGTTTCTTTATCATCTTCATCTTCTTCCTCAGCTATCTTCTTTCCTTTATCCTTCACACCCGAACCCGAAGTTTGACCAGTCGGAGGAGGTTCGGTTGTGTGAGCAGCTGTTGAGGAAGGAGGTGGTTTCGATCCGGACTTCACTTCTCCCCCTTGTTTCGGATCGGACACGAAACTAGGTAGCTCTTCAATTTTGCTGAGAAGGTCCAGGGCAGGAGAAAGTTTTTCAGCAAGGGTTCGCCTCACCGAATGATTGAGAATCGGATCATGTGCTTCCAGGATGTTGGATAGGGCAGAGTGTACATCTGAAACACATGTTTTGATAACCTCCCGTTCGGATCGAAGAGCTTCAATCTGTTGCTGAGAGTTTGAAAGATGAGCGCTCTTGACCTTGAGGGCGGTGGATTGGCGAAGGGTAGCGAGATCCTCTTGAAGTTTAGCGAGGCGCTCGTCAATGGAGGCACGAAGGGCCGAGTTGTCGTCGCTGATGGATTGGCGAAGGGTAGCGAACGACTGCAACTCCGTTAAGACGAACGTGGCCAATTGTTGAACGATTGGTTCCAACGTTGTCTTTGTAGCATCAGCGCTCTCCTGTAAGGACTTCAACAGGGAAGAGGCTTCAGAGAATAGTTTATCGACTTTTGCGGTCGCAGCCTCACAAGCTTTTGTGGTGGCGTCTATGGCGGCAGTGGCTGAAGCGACGGAATCATGCTGAGCCCTGGAGAAAGGCATCAACAATCTTCTGAAGAGCGGCTTCAGAGAGAGAGGACTGAGTGTTGGAGGATGAAGCAAGAAGCAAGTCAACCTTCTCATTTAGCTCCTTAAGATGCTTCTTTGTTACTGGAGCATCGTCCTCGTCGTCGCTTTGAACCTGAAACGGACTAAAGTAGACCGAATCGAAGGTCATATTTTCCCCTCCAAGGAAAGGGTTATCTCCATCAGAGGCATGATCTGGAGATGTTGGGGGTGGGGAAGCTGGGGGTGTTATGGGATGAGTAGGTTCAGGTTGAGTATTGGTAGGGGTAGTTTCGGGTGGTGGTTGAGTGTGGGTAGGTTCGGTTGTATGCTGGGTTTCGGTTGTATGAGGAGGTTCGGTTACAGGTGGTGTTTCGGTTGCATCGGTATGAACCCCCGTATCAGATACGTTGGTTGTAACCTTTGAAGTTGTTGTAGTTGTATCTGTGAAAATGGGTGGTGGTATAGGGAAAGAGGTTTTAGGAATGGTGGTAGTGGGGTTTATGGTGGGAATGGAAGTAGGGATTGTTTGAGTAGGAGAGGGAATGGGTGAGACATGAATTTCCATGTCTGGGGTAGGTGATCGGGGTGGGGTGTTGCCTCTTGGAGGGGTTTCGCCTCTTTGAGAGCCGTCCGAACCCGAACTCTCGCCTTCTGAGTCACTCGAAGAGGAAGCGATGACAAGCTTTCGCTTCGGTTGAGTCTTCCGTTTCTTCGGCTGCGGGGATTGTGCAGCTTTGGTTGGTTTCCTCTTCGGTTGAGTTCCCTAGGTCCAGACGCCTTGAGCTCCTTAATAGTCCTGATGATCCTGCTGTCAGATGGAACATCGACGTACATTGTCTCCGGAATGGAGCCAATGAAAGAAAACTTGGATGCATCTAAGACGATGATCTTCGTGGTATGAAAAGTACCGATCGAAGACATCGATGCACCGGCAGTAGTGGGAACATCAAATTTATCCATCACCCATTTTGTGATGAGAGTCCAGAACCGGGCATACGACACCTCAGAATGTCGTGAAGAAGAAGAGAGGCTCTGGATGAGTTGTTGCCAGAGAACAAACCCATAGTCAAGATTGACACCATTGTAGACGCCATACATAATCGACAAGAACAGTCGACTAGAACCATCGGATCCTGAGCTCCGTTCAGATAAGCTCTTGAAGAGGACTGTAAACATGCCGTTCCATTGAGGCGGCAAGCAAGATTTTTTAAACTTCGCGACGGAGGGGAGCACCTCCGTGTACCCCATATTGTAAAACATGTTGTAAAGATGCCCAATCGGAATCGTCTCCGGATTAATTCTTGAAGGGTCAGCAGCAACCCTAGCAGTGTACCAAATCGTTGCCTTGAAATCGAGGTCTTGTGATCAGAAACCTCGAAGAACACCCTATCGACTGCTTTATCGTAATGTGCAGTCGCATACACCTGCGAGAGGAGCTCCATGGGCACAGACTCAACCCTAGAAAGTGCAGGAGCAATTTGTGAATACTTCAGGCACTCCATGATCGGAAACATGTAGGAATTGTACGCCTGAGGGGTTAGGTCAATCACCAAACACTGTTGAGGGCGAATGGGAAGGATGTGTGAGGTGGCATGGATTGAGGATGATTCTGCCATTGTTGAAGTTAGGAAGAAGAAGATGAACAGTAAGAGCTTTAGGGAATTTTTGCTCTCTTGGAAATTCGGATGCAGTAAAGAGGTAAATGGGAGTGGAGACTGCCTTTTATAGTGGGTGTAAAGAGAGAGAAAAATTTATTCAAATCTTCTATGGAAATACGAAAAGGTTTTCCGGAATGACAGATGCGTGACAGTTAAGGCATGCGATGATCACGTAGGAGAGAGAGTGTCAGATTCCTAGGAACACGCTGCCCAACAAGCGCCGTTTCAGAAGAAACCGTTTCAAATCCACACGCGCCTTTAAGTGCCAGAGAGGAACCGCTTGAAATTCGCACACGCGTCCATTATATCAGTAAAAGAATGGGCATTTCAAATTCGCACGCGTCCTTTTTTTTTTTTAACCGCCGTTTGAAATTTAATCCTTTGATCTCCCGCCTGAGTCAGCAACCCTTAATCTTATCTTTTAAATGGCATCTTTTGAATTAATTTCCCACGTGGATGATTTTTGACCATAACTCGATAATTAACCACCGAATCAATAATACAGCCTGTAATTATTAGTACCAGAATTTTGGAAAATCAAATATTTTCGTGCTAAGAGTGTAAAAAAGAAAAGAAATAAAGCAACTCTTTTTAGAAATAAATGTGATGTCAATAATGACACGAAACAAATGATCCCGGGCACGAATCTCTTCCTTCAAGATCAAGAGAGACCTTAAAGTGTTTATGTGGTTTCCCGTTGAATGACGATCAAACACTTATTAATAAATGTTGAAAGGCTTCTTTTCATTAGGCTACGTAAGGGTGGCTTTCGCTTTGATGCAACAATTCTAATCTTGAAATAAGAAAGAAAGTGATCAAAGTACTTGTGAGACCGGTGTAGTCTGTTGAACAAGTAGGTAGGAATTAATTTTAAATTGGCTTGGAAAATAGAAAATCTCTTCAAAAAAGAAAAACTGGATCCCAAGGGAAGAAATGTTATGGCGTTTAACAATTTCATAGGAATCACACAAAATAAAAATTTGAGATTTCATCAAGATACATCCGTCAATTCTTTGGTGAAAACTTGAGCAAATTTATTGTTCACCGTCAATTCAGAATTGGTGTTGAATTTTGGGTTTCACTCAGCTCGTAGTGGCACGAAACTGAGATCATAAACACAGTTGTTGTGTAACCATAAACCTCAATGGTAATTTCTGAGAGTCTCAAGGGTTACGTTGATAAAACGAATGTAATGGAGAAATGTAATGGAGATGGTGTAAGAAATTAAAGTACCTCTGCTGCGAAAATGAGGACCAAGCAGAAAACTCTTATCTCATGTGAGAAGAGAGTGAGGTAGCTCACGATTAGAATAAATGTGATAGCCTAATTAGGAAGACAAGGTTTGTTTATACCAAGTCATTAAGGCTATTATTCAGAATCTTATGAGGCTTGGGACACATGCAGCAGCATGCTTCTAGGGACACTTAAGTAATTCAACAATTATATCCCCATAAACGAACGAACACATAAATTAAGTAAGAAAATATTTTTGGAGTTTTTGATATATAAAAAAAATAAGAAAAAAATTAAGCAAGAAAAAAAAAACTTTAGAAGGAGAAAAAAAAACTTTGAAAAAAATTTGGAAAACCGAACCCGAACGTTCGGTTGGTTTCGGTTGAGAAAAGTTTTGAAAAACCGAACCCGAGCGTTCGGTTGGTTTCGGTTTTGAAAAATTTTGAAAAACCGAACCCGAGCGTTCGGTTGGTGTCGGTTTAAGAAAATTTTGAAAAACCGAACCCGAGCGTTCGGTTGGTTTCGGTTTTGGAAAATTTTGAAAAACCGAACCCGAACGTTCGGTTGGTTTCGGTTTTGGAAAATTTTGAAAAACTGAACCCGAGCGTTCGGTTGGTTTCGGTTTAAGAAAATTTTGGAAAACCGAACCCGAACCTTCGGTAGGTTTCGGTTTTGGAAAATTTTGAGAAAACCAAGGAATTGAGGCATGCAATCAGAAAATACTTTTGACAATAAGATAAACAACTTTGTACAAGAAATTTACAACCAAGAAATCTACCTTTGTGGTGATGAGCGAGTCATATTATTTAACCGAACCTGAACGTTCGGTCAATTTCGCTTCTTACGTTTGAGGTTGAGAGGTAGTTTGAGGTACTGACTCTGATTCCATCATACCTAGCCCTTGTAAAATTATGTTGAATGATGCTTCAGGAAGAGCTTTGGTAAAGACGTCAGCCAGTTGATCAGTGGTTCGAACAAAGTGTACTTCAACGTTTCCATCTTCCACATGATCTTTGATGAAGTGATACCTCAGTGCTATGTGTTTGGTTTTAGAGTGTTGCACTGGGTTATGACAGATCCTAATTGCACTTTCAGAGTCACAATATAGTGGGATCTTCTTCATATTGAGTCCATAGTCTCGAAGTTGACTCTGGATCCAAATCACTTGGGAGGTGCAGGATGCAGCGGCTATGTATTCAGCTTCGGCAGTAGATAACGACACACACTTTTTTTTCTTTGATTGCCAGCTAACCAACTTCCCGTCAAGGAATTGACAGCCGCCAGTGGTGCTTTTTCTGTCGAGTCCACATCCTCCAAGGTCTGCATCTGAGTAGGCTTGAACGAAGAAGCCTGAGTTGGAAGGATACCATAGACCTAAGGAGGCAGTTCGCTTGAGATATCGTAAAATGTTCTTCACTGCAAGCATGTGAGGTTCGCGTGGATTTGCCTGAAATCTAGCACAGTAGCACACAGAAAACATGATGTCAGGCCTGCTAGCAGTAAGATACATCAGTGAGCCTATCATTTGACGATAGAGCGTGATATCAACAGCCAGTTTGTCTAGGGATGGAGTTAGCTTGGTGCCGAATGCCATTGGGACTTTGACTTTGGAATCTCCCATCATACCAAACTTTGCTAGGGGAGTCTTCGTGTAAGCTTCCTGATTGATAAAGATGCCTTCGGGTCCCTGTCTAATATTTAAGCCAAGGAAAAAGTTAATAGGACCCATTGAGCTCATTTCAAATTTAGTCTCCATCAGCTTTCTGAATTCAGCTGTTACGCTGGGATTCGTTGAGCCAAAGATGATATCATCGACATAAATTTGAACGATTATAAGGTGGTTACCTTCCTTTTTGCGAAAGAAGGTTGGGTCAACCGAACCTTGTTTAAATTTGGACATCTTTAAGAATTTAGTTAGCGTTTCATACCAGGCTCTCGGAGCTTGTTTGAGTCCATACACAGCTTTATCCAGAATGTAGCAATGATTGGGATACTTTTCGTTCACGAAACCAGGAGGTTGCTCCACATACACTGTTTCTTCGAGTTCTCCATTAAGAAAGGCACACTTGACGTCCATTTGGAAAACTTCAAAGTTTTTGTGGGCAACATAAGCAAGAAATATTCTTACAGATTCCAGCCTAGCTACAGGAGCGAAAGTCTCTTCATAATCAATCCCTTCCTCCTGACAATATCCTTTTACTACCAGACGAGCTTTGTTCCTTATAACGTTCCCTTCCTTGTCCATTTTATTCCTAAAGACCCATTTGAGACCAACAACCGAGGCATCTGGAGGAGTTCGAATGAGGCGCCAGACTTTGTTCCTTTCAAATTTGTTCAGTTCGTCTTGCATCGCTTGAACCCAATCGGAGTGATCGAGAGCAGTGTTAACTGTCTTCGGTTCAACTTTTGATACGAATGAGTTAAACATGCAAAATTCAACTTTGGAAAATAAGGATGTCTGTTTTGCCTTTAGTTGTGATCGGGTTAGAACCTTTTCAGAAACATCACCAACAACTTGAGAGATAGGATGATCTCTGGTCCATTTGGTAAGAGGAGGGTAGTTTGGATCAAAGGTTGGGTCCAATTCAGCATTGATCATTTCTTCTGGCTTGGATTGGCTTTCGTAGTCGAATGACATATCAGCTTGCTCCCCCTCGATAGATGAGCTTTCTGGAATGCTTTGAGAAACTTGAGGTTCAGAGGTTTCTTATGGTGCTGGGTATTCAGGCGTTGATGCACCTTCGGATGGTGAAGCACTTTCGGTTGAAGAAGTACTTTCGGTTGGAGAAGTACTTTCGGGAGCAGTTGGAGAGCTTGGCTCCCCCTCCACATGTGAGGTCGGATGAGTTGATGACGGTTGATCCTCCCCCTCGACTGAAGCATCGTTTGATGGAGGTTCGTGAGAATTCGATCCTCCTTCGTTCATTCTCCTGGCAGCTTCTTCGACAATTTGCTTCATATGGTCTACCTTGTTGTCTGCTGCGCCTGCTTCTGAGAGAGTAGCTTTCTCTGGTTCGTCAAATAGCTCCATAAAATTTTCGAATAGATTAGCGATCGAGACTGTGACTTGGCCAGTTTGAGGAAAGATTTCCCCAGCTGTGTCGTCTTTGGCCTATAGCTTTTTGACATAGCTATCGTCGAAAGTCACGTAATAAGTCTCTTCGATTTTTCTCGAATGCTTGTTTAGAACTCTGTATGCTTTGGAAGTGAGAGAGTAGCCCAGAAAGATTCCCTCGTCGGCTTTGACATCAAACTTGTTGCGGTGTTCTTTAGAGTTAAAGATGAAACACCGTGAGCCGAATACGTGGAAAAATTTCACATTGGGCTTCCTGTTGTTGAGAATCTCATAAGGTGTGAGCGTGAATCGCTTGTTGAGATATGACCTGTTCTGTGTAAAACAAGCAGCAGAAATAGCATCAGCCCAAAAATAAAGAGGTAAGGAAGCGAAACTTAGCATTGTTCGGGCAGCTTCACAAAAAGATCGGTTTCGTCTTTCGACAATCCCGTTCTATTGAGGTGTGTAGGGAGCTGAGAAGTTGTGACTTATTCCCTTTTCTGCCAGAAATTCTTCAAATTCTCTGTTTTTGAATTCCAGACCATTGTCGCTCCTGATGTTGCGAACGACCTTCTTGAGCTGTACTTCAATCTGCTTGATGAACACTTTCAGCTTATGAGTCGCTTCAGATTTGAGCTTTAGAAAGAACACCCATGTAAATCGCGAAAAGTCATCAACAATAACAAGAATATACTTGCTACCACCGATGCTTTCGATAGATGATGGACCACACAAATCAATAGGAAGTAATTCGAGTGGTTCAACAACTTTAGTGTTAATTATAGATGGATGACTTTGACGAATCTGCTTCCCCATTTCGCATGCATCACATAGATGATCTCTGTCGAATTTGAGCAATGGAAGGCCTCGAACATGACCTCCAGTGACAAGTTTGTTGATATCTTTAAAGTTGAGATGAGAGAGTCTTCGGTGCCACAACCAGCTTTCGTCAGATTGTGCTTTTGATAACAGGAATATAGCTGGGTTTCCTTTGATGGGTTTGAGGTTTAGAGGAAACATTTCACCCTTACGCTCTGATTTGAGAATTACTTTCTTCGTTTTCTTCTCAATAATTTCAGAACCATCATCGTCGAATGAGACTTTGAGACCTGTACCTCCAACAAGCTGAGATACACTGATGAGGTTGTGTTGTAGTCCTTCCATGTATGCCACCTTCCTTATAGTAAAATCACCATTAGTAATCATTCCGTATCCCTTTATGGTGCCGAAGGAGTTGTTTCCAAACTTGACGTTGCCACCATTTGAAAGTGACCTGTATTCCCTGAGCTCTTCTTTCCTCCCTGTCATGTGACGCGAGCAGTCACTATCGATGTACCATTCTTCGTCAAACTGCTCGTCACTTATAACCTGCAAAATTAAGCAGATTTAGGAACCCAAAGTTTCTTGGGTCCTCGTGAGCCTTTCACAGGTACAGGAATAGTAAGAGAGATGTCAACAAGATATGTTCGTTTTATTAGTGTTGTTTCATCTTTCTTTTTGATGGTAAAAACTTTGATTTTATTTGGATTAGTTGCGTTCGGTTTAGATTCCGGTTTGGATGCTGAAACCTTCTGTTTGCCTTTTTGTTCAGCTGACGAATGAGATTTTTGAGAACGAACAGAATGAACTTTTGAGTGAGATGAAGATGAATTGGAAGAATTAGAAGAATTAGATGAGTGAGAAGGAGAGGGCTTAGATGACTTCTTGTCTGGAGACTCTAGGTGACCCTTTTGCTTTTGATCATTGGTGGGACTGACCTTAGAGTTTTGATCTCTTTTGATTTCAGAACCGAACCTTTGCTTTCGGTTGGAGTCGTTCTCTGTACCGAAACTTTGCTTTCGGTTGGAGTCATCCTCAGAACCGAACCTTTGCTTTTGGTTGGTATTCTTTTCCGAACCGAACCTTGGCTTTCGGTTGTTGTGGCTCTCGTGCTTTTTAACAGGGTTATTCTCAAACTTTAGATTCTTGTCTTGATGTGAGAAATATGTATTCTGGGATTGCCAGAATTGTTTCCTTTCAGAGAGATTCTTCCTGTATCTCTGGTTCCTTTGACGTTTCTGATTCCTCATCTGCTTCGGTTGATGATGGATATTGGCTTTCATTTTCGGTTTCTCTTTGGATGGTTCACTTTGAACTGTGGAAGTTTCACTTTGAACTGAGGAACTAGAAGGAATGTCTTCTTTTGCCGAACTTCCATTTTCTTGAGGAATGTCTTTCGTACCACTGGTACTTGGCACATCGAAATTATCTGGCTTGTTCAAGGGTTCTGGTATGTATCTACCCTTACTTATCCATGATGTCCTTTCTGATAAGCCTACCGTTTCATCTGCATTATCAATTGGTGCTGACCAGAAGAACTCATCGCAACCATCAGCATTGTCTTCGTTTACAATAGCTGTGAGTTCAGCAGTCTGATGTTCGGTTACTCCTGTGACCTTGTACACTTGATTTGGAGTGGTCCTAACCTTTTGATATACAACGACTTTCTCTGCTAAGATCGGGGACTTTTGTTGGGACAGTCGAGCGAACTCCACTGGATTTTCTGAAATTAGATTCTTGTGGTTTTCAGGTTCGCTTTTCACAAATTCTGAGCAGTCAACCGTGTCCTCTACAGAAATTTCACTCATATTGTCATCCTCATTAAGCTCAGATGCATTTTCAACATCAATTTTGTTTTCTGAGCTCAAGTTGGCGTTTAAAGAGTCAAATTTTTGTATGGTTTCGGTTCTCAGTTTAAGTCTATCATTTTCATCCAAAAGGTTTTTAAGCATGTCCTTATGGTCCTTGGATTTAATGAAAGATTCTATTTTGTCCAGTCCATACATATAGGTCGGATTGACGTCATCAGATGATATCACACTCTCACAATTATAAGCTTCAGCATCAATTTCATCCTCCTTAAACTCAAGGAATGGCAAAATCATGCGATGAATCTTTTGTCCTATTTCACAATCCAAGTGAAGCTGAGTAATATTAGTGTAAAGACGTTTTGCAATCAAACAAAAAACATTTCGCTGTTTTAACAGCTTTAAATTGTCTCTTTGTAAATAAATGTTTTCACCTTTTATTTTAACTAATTCTGACTCCTTCAACTCGATCCACATGCGCCGTTCCTCACTCTTCGAAGACACCCTGCTTAATTGATCAGTTAGGTTAGAATTGGTGACTCGAGTTTGAGTTAAACTACTATCTAGATGAGAGATTCGAGAATTAACACTTTTTAGTTCTTTTTCATATGAGCATTGTGGTACTTTAAATGAAACAAAAACCGATTGTACCTTCTTGATCAGTTCATCGAGCTCGTTGAACTGCACGCTGAGCGGTTTGGCTGTAAAGCACATATCCTGCTGCTCCTTCGGTTCGTTGCTTCCACCATCAGTGTTGTATCCCCTCATCTGAGATACTTCGGACACCATCAAGCACCTTCCTCCACTGCTCTCCTCTTTTGCCACACAAGCCTTTCCATGAGAAGGCTTCCTCACTTCATCGTCTTCAGAGTCGGTTGACCAAGCTTCCACGCCACCGAACTCGTCATTAGCAACCGAACCCTGCACAATTAGAGAATTCATGGAAGGGTTAGCGGTAGATTTCTTCTTCCTCATCTCATCAAGCTTTTTCTGCAGCAAAGCTTCCTCATCCTTTTCATCATCCTTTTCAGCCATCTTTTTGAGGACACAATCCTTAGCATAGTGGTTTTTCCCTCCACAGTAGTAACAACTTACTCCAGAATCACCTTCTGCCTTCGGTTCCTTCTTAGACTCTTCAACCTTCGGTTCATTGTTAACCTTTTCTGAACTATAACTCCCCTGCCAGTTTCGGTTTTTGTTGCTGGGGAATCTCTTCTTAATGAACCTCTTGGGGTTAGACACCATCATAGCATAATCCTCAGACGTGAGATCATACTCCTCCAAGTTGAGGTCTTCGTCCTCCATCACAGCTTTACTTTTTGACAGGAGGGCCAGCGAACCTAGGCTTGAGACAACATTCTTTTCCTGCAACACAATCTTCTCCTGAGACTTGAGAATACCCACCAGTTTCGCCAAAGAATATGATTTAAACTGCTCATGGGCTTTAACTGTAGACACCACTGCTCTCCACTCTGATCTTAGACCATTTAAAAACGTAACCGTCTGCTCGATAAGCTTCCTTTCGATGTCATGTTTGATCATCTTGCTGAGAAGATGATTGAAGCGATCGAACGTTTGGGTCACAGTTTCTTCGGCTCCTTGCCTGAATTCTCCAAACTCAGACAAGAGCAAGGTTTGGATAGAGTGTTCAAGATCCTCGTCTGTAGAGTACAATTCACGAAGCCTATCCCAAACTTCCTTTGCCGTCGTGCATGAACTTACCAACCTGAAAGTGTCGGACTGAAGGGCGAATCTGATCAATCTTAACGCCTTGATATTGCACTGGAATTTATCTTTTTCATCTTGCGCAATATCTTTAACATCCTTCAGTAGATTATTATACTCCTTTTGAGTTTTAATAATCCTTGAAGTTGCAGAGTGAGAAAACGGTCCATTGATAATTGCTTCCCATATGAGGTATCCATTATCCTCAGATCCTATAACATAGTCTTCAAAGTGATGCGCCCAAACTTCATAATCATGGGTGTATAGGATGGGAATCTTCGTGGTTGATCCAATGCTGTTGGAAAGATTGATGGGATTCGATTGCAACTCGTCCATTATGTTCGAATAACCTGTTCAAAGATCAGACTTGTAATAAATCAGATTAGGGCAAAACAATAAATATCAAGATACGTCAATAATGAGATGACGGCTCAATAAATATTAGTAATTGCGGAAAACCCTAATTGAAACCTTTTTCACAGAAAAGAAGTGTATCGATTACACAACCTCCTGCTCTGATACCAATTGATGAGATTAAAATTTAATCTTGAAGATCGATTAGATCTTAAACAGGTAAATAAAGATTAAACAACAAGAACACGAAAATAATGAACAACTCAAGAATGAATCAAACGTGTCGAATGATTATAAAACAACCCTCAGAAGAGCTCGATCAAGAACATCAACTGTAGAGGGTTAGAAGGTTTACACGAACGATGAAGAAAATCAAAGCTATCGTAATTTTCTCTATTGTATTCTAGATCGTTATCTCTCAATCATCCACCTAATATGCATGCAACCATATTCTTATATAGTAAACCTAACAGGCTCACGGTTGGACAGGCCCAAACCGGAGTACAAAATAATCGGACTAATAACCGAGCCCAATGATGCAATACTTAAACGAATCTGCAACCCAACATAAAGAATAAGGATCCGCGAGGGATCATAAGAGAGAGAGAGAGAGAGAGAGAGGTAAGACTGGTTGAGTGTGTTTGGTAATGTGGTGGGAGGTTGTTCCTTTAGAGTAAAGTATGTAATGTGACCATTGGGTATAGAGGAGAATAAAGTGATGAGGCATTAGAGAAAAGAGTATAAAAGAGAAAGATTAGAATAGAGAAAAAGTATAGAAGAGATAAAGTTAGAGATAGAGATAGAGTATGAGCAGAGTTTGAGAAGAGCATGAGAAGAGGCTAATAGATAGAGTATGAGCAAAGTATGAGAAGAGCCTGAGAAGAGGCTAAGAAAGCATAAGAGAAATATAAGAGAAGAGTATGAGAACCATAGTAGATAAAAGTGAAAGAGATAGATGAGATGAGAAAAAGAAGAAGATATAGATGAAAGAAGAAAGAATATCAGTGTATGCTATTAGACAAAGAGTTAGATGTCAGAGTATGAGAAAGATAAAGAAATATGAAAGATAAGAAAGGACAGGAGAATAACTCACCAAACACGTTGTGCCTGATACTACGTAGATTTTATGTTTTGTAGGATCAGGTTGTAGCAGCCGTGGTACCAGAAGAGAAGACAGGAGCACAAGGAAAAACTAGATAATAGGATGCTATTAATTAATGCATGTTTAATTAAAAAAATTATAAAATAAGTAAGAAAAATTAAGTAATCTAACCTGTAACGCCCAGTTAATGGTATATATTTTAAATCAGATGTATTCATTTTTGTACAGGAACTCGACGAGTTCGAGGCCCCAAACTCGTCGAGTAGGAATGGAATTTGGACACAAAAATTAAAGTCTACTTGACGAGTTGAGGGACTCAACTTCACGAGTAGGACTGCCAGAATGAAACCCTAATTTTAAGGGTTTAGCACCATATTTAAACACCTTAACCTCCAAAGGTTGGCCTTATTTACAACCTCCATCATCCCAAACCCTAGCCACGAAACCCTAGTTCACTTTTGAGTGTTTTGAGCCATTTTTGTGCATTCTTTGTGAATTTGAAGAAGAGGATTCTTGAAGAAAGAGCAAGGATGTGAAGGATAAGAGTAGATCCAAAAGTTGAGCTCCATTTCTGGTTCATTTGAGGTATAAAGTTCCTATCTTGTCTATTCAATGTTTAGATCTAGTTTTAGAGTGATTTCTCCATGTTTTGGTCTAAGAATATTAGTCTTTGGGACTTGGACGTCCAATGTGGGAAAACCCTTCAGATCTAGGGACTTTAGGGAACTTCATGGCATAAAGGTGCCAACTTTATGGCCATGAAGGTCCCGTGCAACTTATGGACCATTCTTTTGGCCTTTTGAGCAAAGTAGTCCATGCATGCAAGTAAAGATAGGAACTTTACGTAAGATATCATCCCTACGGGACCAAATCTATGGTTTGGAAGCATTGAACTCAATTGGAAGTGACTGAATGGATTTAGACTAAAAGAACTCGACGAGTTGTTCATCCAACTCGGCGAGTTGGATTGTGGTCCCCCAACCTTTTCTGTTTATTGAGCAAACTCGACGAGTCTAGGAGATGACTCAGTGAGTTGGCCATGGTTTTGGGTTTTGAAGACTGAAGAACTAGACGAGTTTAAGGAGGAACTCGACAAGTTGTGTTGAAAAGTCTCGACTCTGTTATAGGGAGGAACTCGACGAGTTCATGAAAGAACTCGATGAGTTAGATCACAATTTTAAGGTTTTATGATTCATGAAACTCGATGAGTTGATGGACCAACTCGACGAGTTGAGTCAACCAGGATGTTGACTTTGACCAGGATGTTGACTTTGGCTTTGAATTTGACCAAATTTGACCCTTCTGTGACATCCCCATTTTCACGGTCAGAAAAGAACGATTTTGTTTATGCTTTATAAAAATCAGAGTACCAATTTTAATAAAAGTGTTGCGGAATTTGTTCCCAGAAAAACATGATAAATATGTTATCAAAGCATTTCCCAAGAAATATATTTTTATTCATTTTAAAACATTTGGGACGTCATCGTTAATATAGAATTATAAGCATAAACAGAACTTACATTTATTTACACTAGTGATCTACATCTCTTTAATCTCTCAGTGTAATGTAACTTTATATCGACACTTGTGATACAAATAAGCTTAAGGGGTTAGGTTGGGAAACCCGGTGAGTACATAGTGTTTTCAACCCACAATAATATAAATATTATGTTTAAACATCAAACAATTAACCCAATTACCCATCCCCATTATCTTCTCTATTCTTAAGGATCTACCCTAAGAATCAGCTATTCCTCGTCCATTCATTCCTAAGGATTATCCTAAGGAATAGGCATAAAGTCCATCGTCACCATAGTTTAGGCAGTAAGTCTGCATAGTCGCTAGGGTTTATCTCGTTTATTGACAGTATCGTTTTCGAGAGTCCACTCGCAATACATGTCAATGGGTTTTTAGAGTACACCGGGTGAACACATCGTTCACAACACCTACAGGTTGCGAGCCTGCTAGTGTTCCACTGGACTGTCTAGAATAGTCCGTGGTTGTCATCCATACTCTGCTAGATGACAAGGCTATCGCTTGGGTCATTGCTTGGCTCATCGCTTAGGTCATCGCTTGGCTCATCGCTTAGGTCATCGTTTCTCACCATATTTTACCACTCATATATCATCACTCATCATTCATCTCATCTTTCATCGCTCATCATTTATCTCATCTCTAATCTACCCATGTTTTACCCAACATATTTTGTAGATATAAAATACATATACAGTTTAAATCATTTAAAACATGTATAAAATCGTTCATCTAGCATAGATAACAAGTATATGTATAATATGCACACATAGCACGTAATTTATATAAAATACTTCATATATATGTGTAAGATGAAAGTAACCATGCACTCACTTGTTAAAGTGACGACTCAAAATTCGAGCAGTGCTTCGCTTCTTAACAATATGATTTCCTTCAACGAAACCTAGTATTATTACCACTAGATTTTAGTCTAATATATTATTGCGACTAATTATTAGTCTAGATTCGTCATTAACTCAAAGTCTACTTTCATGATCTATCAAGTAAGGAACAACCAGGTAGGATCATATCGGAGGTAGGGTCTGTTTGGTATACGAAATATACTGTTTGGAAATCCCACTTTAAACACCTCACTAAATCACAGACTATACATCATCTCCGTAAGTAGATCAATCAGTATAACAAATTGGAATCACTAATAAATCTTGTTTATAGGTTCATAATAACGATAATGAACTTAAACATAAGTTATACTTAAAGTAGGGTAAGCATAACTCACTTACCGAGGGTTTGTCTAGGAGTTGGTCTCTGTAGGGGCAGAACTTTTGAGCCAAAAGCTCTTCTTCCCGGAGCCTTCTGGCGCTCTGGGACTCGCCTTTAACACCTAGGAGGTGCTAGGGAAGGGGGAAGAGGGTTTGGGGGTAATGGGAGAGAAAGAGTATGAAAAGTGTGAGTTTTGGGGTGATTTACGCCTCTATTTATAGGCTGTCTGGGATGATTCACGTCGTGAAAAAGGGTGCTCACGTCGTGAACTTGCGTAGGCTCCAAGGCGAAGTCTGGTGCTGACACGTGGCGTTGGACGTAGGTAAAACAACCAATCTTTAAAAATTCATAACTTTCGCATATGAACTCCGTTTTTGACGTTCTTTATATCCACGCATAGGTAAAGACAAGATCTACAACTTTCCTTTTGAATCCATCGGCTAATTATCGACCAATTTTAAATTTAACACTATGAGAAGATTATACTGTTAAATAACTACCTAAATTTCATAACTTCTACATACGGACTCCGTTTTCGTCTGTCTTTTTATCGTTGAACTCCTATTAATGAGATGTTCAATTCTCATTTAGGTTACGTTGGCCAAAAATGGATCGATCTAAAATTCGAATTTCGGGTTGTGCACTGCTATGCCAAATCTTAGAAAAATCATAACTTCCTCATACGAAGTCAGATTTGGGCGTTCTTTTTATGCACACTCTCGGTTTGACGTATACTATAACGTCCATTTAGATCTCTAAGGCTAAAAAGTAGTTTATCAAAAATTCACTTTTTACATTACGCGGTGCGGTGCCGGTTTTGCCGTAAAACTTCGACGAGCCATAGCTTCTTCCATATAATTCGGATTTCGACGTTCTTTATATGTACGGAGCCCTTATGACATATACTATAACTTGGTTAAGATTACTCCTTCTAAATAATCTTCCATCAAAAACTTATTTTTGATGCTCATTATCTCTAAATTGACTAGCCTGAATCTGCGGACGTGACACTTAAGGGGTCATGATTACGAAAGGATAATTAAAGGAAATGTTTATGTGTAGGAGTCTGAGAGGAGTTGATTTCATAGCAGGAGTCTTTGCAGCTATTCCCAATTATCGAAGTGAGTTACCTTCCAGTAGAAGTGGGTCGAAGGCACCAATGCCGACCCACTAGTAGTTGCTTATAGTTGAGATGATTGTCTTTGTGATAATTGTTTGGTATGCCACTATCTGTTATGATTTATGTGCTAATATGCTATGATATTATGTGATAGTGGTAGGAGGGGTAGGTAAGACCTCGTAGCCGGTTAAGATAAACCGGAGGGTAGGTCGGGCACCCATATATGCCTGACAATATGTTATGTTATGTTATTACATGGTAGTGGTAGGGGTGAAATAGTCCCCATAACTAGTTGAAATAAACCGGAGGGTAGGTCGGGCACCTAGATATGCCTGACAGGATAGGTCGAGCGCCCAGTTATGCTTGACAAGGGTAGGTCGGGCACCCCGGTATGCCTGACAAGGGTAGGTTGAGCACCCATATATGCTCAGCAGGGTAGGCCGGGCACCCAGATATGCATGACAGTATGTTTATTGTACGGTATGTGGTATGATAGGGGAACTCACTAAACTTTGTGCCTACGGTTTTCAGTTTTGGTTTCAGGTACTTCTTCTACGAAGGGAAAGGAGTCGGCATGATTGCAACACATCACACCAGGTTTCCACGCATGAGATCGTTGAGATTTACACTCTTATATTGTTTTATCATGACATGTTTTGACTATTGATACTTTGATTTTGTGCTATGGTTGTTTTCAGACAAATAGTTTTATAATTAGTATATTAAAAATGAAAATTTTGAACCGTATTTTTGGGATGTTACATAACCACGATTTAATGTTGATTTGAAATATATAACCCAAAAATTTTGTTTTTAGCAAAAATAACTATTTGGTCAGGAATGGACATTACGGATCAAGAAAAAATATTTTTTTGACAAAAAAATATATTTCAGATTCTGGACTAAAATTTCGCATTCTAGAACAAAAAATCTCCGAAATTTCAAGAACTAATATGAGGTTCGATAAACAATTTTGGAATTTCGAGAAGAAAAGAAAATTGTTTTTTACTTAAATCTAACAAGAAGTTAAACGAACATATTAAATGCGAAATATATATAATATTAGTGCATAAAATAAGACATTTTATTGAAAAATGGTCATATTAAACACTTCGAAATAGACATTTCGGACATAAAATAGAGATATTTCTTTAAAAAAAATGGAAAAAAACCCAAAAAAATAACTCAGAAATTTGAAGATCAAATCTTGAATCTAACATTCAGGAATAAGTGTTCATTTAGACAACCTGAAATTGACATTTCGGAAGAACTTCGGAATATAAACGGTAGTCTGAAATGAGGCGTTCCGAAAACATAGTTATTTTTTTTTAAAACAAGAAAATGTATTTTCTTGGAAAATTACGTAGTCTAACCTTTATAAATGAAGTTTTAAAAAAAATCATTTTTTTTTTTTTTTTCAGTTTTTAAAAGATAACCACTATCTCTAGAATGCCTTCATTCTGAAGTATTGTTGATATTCCGGAGTACTTTTTATTTCATTTTTTTAAAATTGTTTTTAATGTTAAATGCTATATTTCGAAATGTTTAATGTTACTATTTTTCAATAAAATGTATAATTTTATATACTAATAACATATATAGTTTATATTTACTATGTTTATTTAATTTTTTGTTAAATTTAAGTAAAAAATGAAAATTTTTATCGAAATTCCAAAATTGTTTTTTGGATTTTGTACTTGTTCTTGAAATTCCTGAGTGTTTTTTTTTTTGAAATCTGAAATTTTAGCCCGAAATACGATATGTTGGTCCGAAATGTCTTTTCAGAATCAATTAAAAAAAAATGTTTTTTTGTTGGTCCGAAAATGATTATTTTTACTATTTTTTAGGGGTTTTCTAATATGTGTTTTAAGGTATATATAAAAAAACATTAAATGAAGTATTAATTATAAGAAATATTATCATAATTATGGTAATATAATCCTCGTCATTAACATTTCAATAAATGTTTCTTATATATACCCTAGCATAGGCGGAGCTTTATTAGGGCTGGGGGGCTGTGGCCCGCCCTGAATTTTTGGTTATAAATAGTCATTTTAGTTTCATTTTATACATTTTAGGCACAAAAGTATAAAATTTTGGTTGTCCCCCCCCCCCCCTCTTACCAATTTTTATACATATTATATTTCCAGCCCCCGAATAAATCATTGAAGCTCCGCCCCTGTACCCTAGGACATATATTAGAAAATATTTTTTTAATATTTTTTTTTTTCAAATACGATGGTTGAATTACTTAATTTTTCTATTTCCTTTTGAAAAACTTTAGATTGCTTAATTTCCCAATAAATAATTATCTCTAAAAACCAGCGATATAATCAATTGACTAATTATTATTTCCGATAACAACCATTTTTCATAATTATCTCTTTTCATTGTTACTCTTTCCCCCTAATTAATAAGTAAACAAATTTTTATTAATTATAAAAGATATCTCAATCAATATAACAATTAAATATTTTGATAATAAAGTATATCATATCTGTTTTTACGTTGTGTTATTATTTGAACCTTTTATTAACATGTAATATATATTTAATAGATTTGGTTACGCGGTGAATATCTCTATTTTTTTTCTGATGTCAAAGTTATCGATTATAATAAACAATTTTTTACATTAAAATTTAAAACAAAAAAAAAAAACCAAAATTGAAGGAAGTGTACAGTTCTTCGTGTAATCGTTACTCCGAGTGGCAAATAGTAGGCGCAATACCAATATCTTTTTTCGAGGAAAAAGTCGATTCACCGAAAATCAGCGATTTGGGATCCTTTTCGATATTCATAGAAAACTGCTTTTGAGTACTGTTAAACGATCTCCTTGCTTTTCTCAATTTCGACTGTTAAGCTATCGTAATGGGGAAGAATTATAAGGATTCGCTTAAAGCTCTCGAAGCTGATATTCAGCATGCCAATACTATGTAAGTATCTCGAATCATCTTCGCTTGTTTCACATTCGCAAACATGATTTGAAGCTATCTATTAACAGTTCATCGGTAATTTGTGGAATCGATCAAAGTTTGTGAACACATTAATTTGGAAAATGTCGTTTTGATGTTTAGTTGTTTGCGATATCATAGAATTACATGAGGAACGACGATGATTTTTGTGATGTTAGGCTTCATCCAAGATCAGTTAAGTATTATTTTTAGGAGAATGATTGATTTACTGAATGAATTCTACCATTGTTGTCCAGAGCATTAAATTCCCCCAAGGATGATAATGGAGCATGCTTTCAAATGAGAATCTATTTCAGTCCAGCTGTAGACTTGTTCTCCTATCTTTTCCCATGGGCAGATTGTAAAATCGCAGGAGCCCTTGGTTTGCTTCGTGTTTTTGTTTATCAGGTAACTTTCTTCAAGAAATTATTGTGTTTCTATATGGTAGATATTAGATAAGAACATTAGGTTCATTATTTGCTTAATGAAACAGTTATATGCTGATGGAAAAACTTCCATGGATGTTCATGAAAGAAAAGCAAGCATTAGACAATTTTATGGTGAGATTTCTGAAAAATGGTGGGATTCAAAGTTGATTTGGTCTTATAAATCCTATGAGTTTATGTAAACAGGTGTTATATTTCCATCAATAATGCAACTACAAAGTGGGATTATGGATTTGGAAGAGAGGAAAAACAAGGAGATATGCTTGAAGAAGTACTCACGAAAAGACGGTTTGGAAAAGGGAAAACTCTCAAACGATGATATTGAAAGAGAATCCGAATGCGGGATTTGCATGGAAACAAAGACCAAAGTCGTGTTGCCTAATTGCACCCATTCGCTATGCTTCAAATGCTATCGGGATTGGTAACCTTCGTTTCTTTTGTGGGCCCCACTATGTGCTAACAACATTGTTTCCTTTTTACTTGATCCGTTTTAACCGAGAAAGTTAGAGAAATTAGGGTTTTCCTGTTAAGTTCTAACTTTTTACAAATTTGTCTGCTAGTATCTTGAAGAAAACCCTAAATATGGAGATAAAGCTAATAGTTTTGACTTGTATTTTTGTTTTTTAGGCATGGGCGATCGCGATCATGTCCCTTTTGTAGGGAAACCCTAAAAGGATTGAAGGTAGCCGATCTATGGATATGTGTTGAAGCAAGTGATGCAGCCGATCTAGCTATAATATTAAAAGAGAACTCGAAGAGGTTGTTCATGTATATAGAGAAATTGCCTCTTGTTCCTAATGCATGTTCTAATCTTTAGATGAGTTTAGAAAGTTAGTCTTCTAGACGTACATAATTTTACATTTTTCGGTTTAGACCTATAAAAATATATTTTGTGGACACTTTTTGAAAGTACAATGACTAGTGGTGGAAGTTAGTGAGCTTAATAGTGATGATGTACTTGCCTACTAAACAAATGTAAAAAAGTACATTGTTATGTTGAGATTATATTCGAAACAAACTCTAAACCCTAAACCCAAAGAATTACCGAATTACCAGTAGTCTTTACATGAGCAGTTGCCTTCTTTAAAATGATGGAACCTATACCGATCTCGCAACAAAATCTCTCTACCATAAACCATTGAAATCATCTTCGCAACATTATGACAGTCTCCACAAACACGAAGATTCTTCATAACACGAATCGGTTGACTTTTTTTCAAACCAATTAACCCAAAAGCAATTGCTAACTTCTCACTATGAAGATGTAACGCGTGTTCTTGCATATCTTCTTCTTCAACACATTGAAGAACTTGAGATCGATTCGCCTCATACCCAATCAACTTTAACTTCTCAAAAATCTCATTAAGCTTTTCATATATCATCACACATTGCGGATGCGTGTTATCTCCTGCAACAAACTCATGAACGCGATTATCCACCTCAATTGAGCTACACCCGCGTTCTTTCTTTAATCCAATATCTTTCATTCTCTTTCTTAACATAGCAACCTTGTCCCATTTTCCAAATTTGGCATAGATATTAGACAAAAGAACATACGCACCATGATTCCATGGCTCAAGTTCTATCAAACGACTACTAGCTTCTTCAGCAATTTCCACATTTCCATGGAGTTTACATGCACCTAACAAAGCTCCATAAACAGAAGCCAAAGGAGGCATTGGCATTGACTTTATCAACTCCATAGCTTCATCTAAACAACCCGCACGCCCAAGCATATCCACCATGCATGCATAGTGTTTCACCCCGGGAACAACCCCATAAACATCCTCCATTTTCTTGAAGAAATCACGCCCTTCTGTAACTAATCCCGTGTGGCTACAACCACATAATAGATTAGTGAAAGTAACAGAATTAGGGTTCACATTGTTTTCTTCCATTTTCTTGAATAGTTCTATCGCGTCTCTTCCACGTCCATGCATTGCAAAACCTGCAACCATGGCACTCCAGACAAAAACGTCTTTACTATCGACTGAATTGAAAACCTCAAGGGCTTTATTTAGATCCCCACATTTAGCATACATGTCGATTAATGAGGTTATGAGATGAGAAGTGAGGTTGAATCCATGTTTCTTGATGTAAACATGAATCCATCCACCCATGTCCATGGCTCCCACTTGAGCACAAGCAGAAAGAGTGCTAACCATGGTGACACTATCAGGTTTGGCTTTGTTACTCAATTGTAGTTCATTGAATATAGCCAAAGCTTCTTTTGGGTTGCCGCTTTGTTCATAAGATGAGATTAAGGCGTTCCATGCAGCAATATCTTGACTAGGCATGGTGTCAAAATGCTTCCTGGCTGTAATGTAATCGCCTGATTTTGCATACCCAACTAGCATGGTTGTCCATGAGACGATGTCTTTCTCAGGCATTTTATCGAACAGTTTCTGGGCGTCTTCTAGGCTTCCGCATTTTGTGTACATATCAAGCAATGCGTTGTTTAGATTCAAGCTTTCTTTGATTCCGTACCTTTGGATATTAGAATGAACCCATTTTCCGGTGTTCAAATCTAACTTCTTTGTTGAAGCAGTCAAGACGCTCATCATTGTTACTTTATCGGGTTTCAAATTCTCACCTTGCATTTCGTGAAACAGCTTCAAGGCTTCATCAGGACGATCACCCTGTGCGAAACCCGTAATCATGGAGTTCCAGGAAACAACATCTCTCACAGGAATATTCTGGAAAACTCTATACGCTGAATCCAGACATTTACAGGTAGAATAAAAATGTATAAGAGAATTGAGTATAAAAACATCAGAACCAAGGGACGTCTTGATAGCCATCCCATGAAGAACTTCTCCTACTCTCATATTCAAAAGCTCGGATGCTGCTTTGATCAGAAAAGGGTATGTGAACTTGTTAGGTAACACTTCATCACATCGGTAGAGCATCCGGGTAAAAATCGAGAGGCTTTGAATGGGTACTTGACTGGAAGAGTAAGCGCGAATTAGCGCGTTCCAAGTGTAGATATTTGGTTTGGGAATTTGGTCGAACAGTTTGTGTGCATAATCAACGTCTTGAATAGGAGAAAGGGCAAAGGCGGAGACGAGGATACTGGCTGAAAAGGGGTCGGAGAAAAGACCGTTGCGGAGCATTTGGGCGTGAATCTGTTTGAGTTGTTTCGAATTCGAACATTGATTGACCAGTGAAATTGTTGGGTGGTTCGAAAAGTATCGGTCGTTATTGACCGTTATGGAAGCAGTTGCAGGGGGGAGAGAGACGTGATGGTGCCGTGGCAGGGAGGTTATCGGAAGAGTAGGAGCTGCCATGGAGGCCGCTTGTAAAAATCAGCCCGATTCTTGTTTAAGTCACTCCGGCGGCAACCTCGGGTTTTTATTTTGGTACGTTTATTGCGAGTGTAATATATGACTTTCTAGAGTTAATATTTTTATGTCGCGTCATAAGAATATAAGATGATAGTCTTTTCATCAAATTATTTATGCATCAACTAATTTGTATTCATATTATTCTATTGTTTTATATGAGTTCGATTATTTAATAATTTGTTGAGAATATATGAAACGGGCCATAATATTGAAAACGCTTATAACAAAAGTTTGTAATTACAACTTTGTTTGAATAAGCTTTGATTACAAATTCCCCCATAGGGAAACTTTAAACTTTTTCATTACTTTTTTCAAAATAAAAAAGCTTTAATTTTATTTGAAGATGCTATAAAGTTGACATTGATGAGAAATATTTTATTTTTCCGAACATTGCACAAAAATATTATTATATAATTAAAATAATACTCTTTAATAAATTGTAATTCAATATTTACACATGAAAATCTAATGTTAGTAGCAAAATAAATATATAATTAACTAATTAGATTTATTAACTGTCATAGTTTTAAATAATTGATTATGTATACTATTAGTTTATGGTTTTATACAAATTTTTAAGTTGAATAAATTGTATATCAAAAGTATGTAATTTTTTTTATATAACGAATAACAAATGGTATGAAAAAAATAGTACAACTTTTGATGATTTTATACACCGTTTTAAGTTGTGCAAATTTTATATCAAACATATGTTGATTTCTATATAGAAAAAATAATATATAGCATGACAAAAATATACCATAACTTCTAATTACATAAAAATACTACAACATCTATTATAAAATTTATATATAAAAAAACTTATTAAAGACCTATAAATTATAAAAAAAAAAAAAAAGATAGGAATTAACATACATTTGATATATAGAAACATTATTATCCCAAGAAAAATTTGCATTGCAATAACTATTGATGCGACAAAACTCATTTTATCAACTCTTCATATTTGAATCCCAAATTGCTTCAAACACAATTTTGTTTTTTTATGACCAAAACTTATTTATATACTACTAAAAGAGCTACAATAAGTATAATATGAGGAAACTAAAAAGACTTACCAAGTAATAACCAAATGCTAAAAAACTCAAGAGTTATAATGACTAATTAATTACTTTTAATTTGAAATCGCATATATTAAAAAACAATTAAGTTGTAGTGAGAGTGTTCAATAAATTTGCCATATTATAATAGGGTTTGGATGTTGGAATATAAAATGGAATTTGGAGTGTCAATGATGGTAAATGAAATCACTATCCTTGTTGATTTTCATAAATTATTATTTATTTTATAATTATGTATCTTGTCGAAAAATATAACTACATAATTAAATAAACTACACATTAGTTCTTGCTCGTAAATTTATAAAGAAACTCCAACGATATACATTAAGCCTAAAATTACATAAAAAAAAATCAACGCACTGCCATACAAAATTAACACATTAGCTATATTATTTCGATACTAAAAATAAGCACATATTTGAATGATTGAATTTAAAAGTAAATAAAAAAAATGAAGATGAAGTTTTGGAGGGTAATAGGGTGTTTTGGAAAAGATGAAAAATGGAGTTTAAATTATATATCAACAATTGATTAAATCAATTCCTTCGGACTCTCGTATTCATGAGTTCATATTTATCATTCCAAGTGTACACCGCGCACCTTTAGTGTCAGTGCGTAAATAGAACTCAGTCTATCTCACTATTAATAATAATTACACTAAACTATGTTGATAACACTAAACCAACAAAAAAAGGCGGTGGGAAGCACAACATGTGTAGGACATGGATAGAAAAATGATGACGTTGACTCCAAATGGATGTCAACTCCAAACCGTCTGGTATTGACGCTGCAGCTAAACTGCCTAAGCCGACATCTCAATATTGGATGTTGTTCATAAGCCGATACCGGATTTAATATGTATAATAATTTATAATTTGAGTTTTAAAATTTTGGCTTAAGAGAATTTATATTTCTTAAAATAAGTTGAGATTGAAATATATTGTTTATTTGTTTTATATGATTTTTAACGTATATCATTTCAAATATAACTAGTGCTTCATAGCTTTCTGCATGACATTTTTAAATGTGGCACGTATTCATTATATTTATTCATTTTAAACTAATTAAGATCTACCAAAAGCATTATGCATGGTATTTTTCTAGGTTTTATACAATACTAGGCGAATGTCCGCGCGTTGCGCAGAAACACCTATATAGTTGAAGTCTTTACAAATATATGATTTTTTAAATATAATAATAACGTTGTTGTTAAATTTGATATAATAATTTGTATATACTAAATTGATATAATATATTGATTATTTTGAATTATATGATAATATATACATTTATTATATCTTCATAATCTCAATCGTTTGAATGACTTCTACCCGCGAGTTATACATGAATAAAATTAAATATAATATATGATTTGATGTTATTTATAGTTGTTTTTATTGTTAATTAATTTTTTAAAATTTATTTGCTTAACGTTTTAATTTCTATCATTATAACTATTTAAAATATCAAACATTGTTTTTTATTTTAAAGTTCATAATATAATCATTTATATAAAGTTGTTTTTAACTATTGTTGTTGTAAGTTATTTTAAGCTATTTATTTGGAAACTTTTAACGATTAGAAAAATATATTTAAGAAATATTTTAGTTAAATTGAGATTACAATTTAGTTTTTGCTTTTATCACTACATTTATCACTTTAACTATTTACCAAATATTCTTTAGTTTTTTTAAATAGAACTGAAATTTATATTTGAGTTGACATTGTAATGCGCAAAAACACCTATATAGTTGAAGTCTTTACATATATATATATATATATATATATATATATTAAAATATAACATTAACGTTGTTGTTAAATTTGATATAATATATTGATTACTTTGAATTATATGATAATATATAAATCTATTATAACGTCATAATCGCAGTCATTTGAATGACTTCTACTCGCAAGTTACACATGAATAAAATTAAATATTATATATGGTTTAATATTATTTATAGTTGTTATTTTTAACTAATTTTTTAAAATTTATCTACTTAATGTTTTAATTTCTATCATTATAATTATTTAAAACATCAAACATTATTTTTTGATTTTAAATGTGACAATATAATCATTTATATAGAGTTATTTTTAACTTTTGTTATTATAAGTTATTTTAAGCTACTTATTTGAAATTTTTTAACGATTATATAAATATATTTAGAAAATATTTTAGTTAAACTGATATTACAATTTAGTTTTTGCATTTATCACTATAATTTATCACTTTTAACTATTTACAAAATACTATTTGGTTTTTTTAGTGGAACTAAAATTTATATTTAAGTTACACTGTAATGTTATATTTAAATTAACAGTTTAAGTATTTTGTCCAAACTGTTCAAAAATTACAGCTTTAAACTGATAATGGTTTACATGCAACAACATTCTAAATCTAATAAATTAAGTATAGTATGTTAAAATTTAAAGACATAACTTTATAAATAGAAGTAAAGATATTATTTTAAAATTGAAATTTAGTCTATTTATGATTACACTTTAGGTTTGATATTTATTTAACCTTATTAACCAATTTACAATCATTACTAGAAAGACACTACAATTTATCATTTTTAACTATTTATAAAATAATCTTTGGGTTGTTTAAGTTAAATAAAATTTATATTTAAGTTGAGCCTATAATGTTATATTTTAATTAATAATTTAAGTATTTTATACAAATTGTTCAAAAATTATACCTTTAAAATGATAATGGTTTACATCCAACAATATATTAAAACTAATAAATTAAGTATAATATGTTAAAAGTTAAAAAACATAATTTTATAAGTAGAATTAAAGATATTATTTTAATATTGAAATTTGGTTTATATATGAATATACTTTAGATTTGATATTTATTTAACCTAATTACCAAATTATAATTATTATTATAAAGAAATTGAAAAGTCATGGGAGTTTCAAATGAATATGGTGAAAGTAAAAAAGAATGGAAGTTTCAAATACATGAGATTCAAGAAAAAATGTAGCTTTATAAGTATGAACTAGGCGAATGCTCGCACGTTGCGCAAACACACATATATAGTTGAAGTCTTTACAAATATATGGTTTTTTAAATATAAAATAACGTTGTTGTTAAACTTGATATAATAATTTGTATAAACTAAATTGATATAATGTATTGATTATTTTGAATTATATGATAATATATGCGTTTATTATAACTTCATAATCTCAATCGTTTGAATGACTTCTACCCGCGAGTTACACATGAATAAAATTAAATATAATATATGATTTGATGTTATTTATAGTTGTTTTTATTGTTAAATAATTTTTTAAAATTTATTTGCTTAATGTTTTAATTTCTATTATTATAATTATTTAAAACATCAAACATTGTTTTTTAAACCTAATAATATAATCATTTATATAGAGTTGTTTTTAACTATTGTTATTGTAAGTTATTTTAAGCTACTTATTTGGAAACTTTTAACGATTATAAAAATATATTTAAGAAATATGTTAGTTAAACTGATATTACAATTTAGTTTTTGCTTTTATCACTACGATTTATCATATTTAACTATTTACAAAATATTCTTTAGTGTTTTAGATGGAACTGAAATTTATATTTGAGTTGACATTGTAATGCGCAGAAACACCTATATAGTTGAAGTCTTTACAAATATATATATATATATATATATATATATATATATATAAATATAACACTAACATTGTTGTTAAATTTGATATAATAATGCGTGTATTAATTTGATATAATATATTGATTATTTTGAATTATATGATAATATATACATCTATTATAACGTCATAATCTCAATCGTTTGAATGACTTCTACTCGTGAGTTACACATCAATAAAATTAAATATTATATATGGTTTAATATTACTTATAGTTGTTGTTATTTTTAACTAATTTTTTAAAATTTATTTGCTTAATGTTTTAATTTCTATCATTATAATTATTTAAAACATCACACATTATTTTTTGATTTTTAATGTAACAATATAATCATTTATATAGAGTTATTTCTAACTATTGTTATGATAAGTTATTTTAAGCTACTTATCTGAATTTATTTTAATGATTATATAAATATATTTAGGAAATATTTTAGTTAAACTAATATTATAATTTACTTTTTGCATTTATCACTTTTAACTATTTACAAAATATTATTTGGTTTTTTTGGTGGAACTGAAATTTGTATTTAAGTTGATACTGTAATGTTATATTTAAATTAACAATTTAAGTATTTTGTCCAAACTGTTCAAAAGTTGTAGCTTTAAACTGATAATGGTTTACATGCAATAACATTTTAAATCTAATAAATTAAGTATAATATGTTAAAATTTAAAGACATAACTTTATAAATAGAAGTAAAAATATTATTTTAAAATTGAAATTTAGTCTATTTATGATTACACTTTAGGTTTGATATTTATTTAACCTTATTAACCAACTTACAATAATTATTAGAAAGACACTACAATTTATCACTTTTAACTATTTATAAAATAATCTTTGGGTTGTTTAAGTTAAATAAAATTTATATTTAAATTGAGCCTATAATGTTATATTTTAATTAATAATTTAAGTATTTTATACAAATTGTTCAAAAATTATACCTTTAAAATGATAATGATTTACATCTAACAATATATTAAAACTAATAAATTAAGTATAATATATTAAAAGTTAAAAAACATAATTTTATAAGTAGAATTAAAGATATTATTTTAATATTTAAATTTAGTTTATATATGATTACACTTTCGATTTGATATTTATTTAAT
The DNA here is from genome assembly GCF_002870075.4 of Lactuca sativa. Lineage (NCBI taxonomy): Eukaryota > Viridiplantae > Streptophyta > Magnoliopsida > Asterales > Asteraceae > Lactuca > Lactuca sativa. The sequence goes on along the minus strand of NC_056627.2, from coordinate 344,850,467 downwards.
CTAATTACCAAATTATAATTATTATTATAAAGAAATTGAAAAGTGATGAGAGTTTCAAATGAATGTGGTGAAAGAAAAAAAAAATGGGGGTTTCAAATGCATAGACATAACTTTATAAATAGAAGTAAAGATATTATTTTAAGATTGAAATTTAGTCTATTTATGATTACACTTTAGGTTTGATATTTATTTAACCTTATTAACCAACTTACAATCATTATTAGAAAGACACTACAATTTATCACTTTTAACTATTTATAAAATAATCTTTGGGTTTTTTAAGTTAAATAAAATTTATATTTAAGTTGAGCCTATAATGTTATATTTTAATTAATAATTTAAGTATTTTATACAAATTATTCAAAAATTATACCTTTAAAATGATAAAGGTTTACATCTAACAATATATTAAAACTAATAAATTAAGTATATTATGTTAAAAGTTAAAAAACATAATTTTATAAATAGAATTAAAGATATTATTTTAATATTGAAATTTAGTTTAATTACCAAATTATACTTATTATTATAAAGAAATTGAAAAGTCATGAAAGTTTCAAATGAATGTGGTGAAAAGAAAAAAAAATAGGGGTTTCAAATGCATGAGATTCAAGAAAAAATAATAACTTTATAAGTATATATCCAATGAAGAAATGGTTTCAATGGCAAAAGACGGGTCATGAGCTACATAGAACTTAGAATCCGAAATTGACATTTGAAGTGTATATTTATTGCAAACAACTCGTCTTTGATAGGGAGATAGTTTGGTGAAATTTCACGGTTCATTGGAGGAAAAGAACATGTGATGGGTCGGTCGTGAGACGTGGCGCAATAAGAGTGAGCCTGCAAAACACTTTTAACACCTAACGCCCCTCTAAATGTCATATGACTGCTTATTACGTCCCTAAACTACCAACATAGGATACTTATGGTCCCTAAAGAAAATAATTCACAATTCTCATCTTTTATAACGTGAAACTTTTCAAGGTTTGCAATGTAAACAACTTTTTAGTAAGTTAGATTCATAAAATTAAGTCAGAACGTATTACCTAACTTATATCATGATAAAGGCTAGTGTGGATAAAAAATGTGTCGAGTCGAAACGAAGAAGGATACATGAGAATTGCGTTGATATTAGATAACATGAAAAAAAATGAACCAACCTATCTGTTATTGCTAGAAAGATTGATGATCTAAAAGAATATCAATCAACATAAACACAAACACCAAAACAAGGACGATAACAAGTTGATATGTAGTGTGTGTTTGGTATATATATAAACTTGTGTACTAAAATGAAAATAAAAAAACCAAAGGAACTAAAGGGTAAAAATCAGGTCCGATTTCCAACACAACAAGACACGTGTTAGTTACTTTTCCTGTGTACAATCCTCATGCTCCACGTACATACTGTTCATGACTTCATATTGTTCATGTATAAATACTTAAATCAACGCCGTCTAATTTGATTTTTGATTTTCGTTTGCAAAGATTATCATTTCAATGCGAAGAACTTTCCTCGTGGGTGTATCCTCACATCTCTGTTTATTTTGTTGAGTTGAGCTCCGGTTCCCGTTGCCGGAAAAACGCCATAACTTCCGGTACTACACAAAACAGTTAGTGGAGGTTAGTAATATTCATGACCCGTTGTTTTCTTATTGTCTTTCCATTAATCGATTCCATTTTCCTTGGTTTTTGTTTTGTGATCCGGTTTTCATGCCTAAAATTGTGCGTTTCTTTGTGGGTAATCATTTCTTCATGTTGATTTGCATTATGATTATAGACTATTTACATTTATGAACAAGTATTTACTCTTTTTAATGGGATTTTGCTTCGATTGCTTTTGCAGGTTTGTGTCGGGAAGCATTCATAATTTGAATATAGTGTTGTTTCTCTCTCTAGAAAATGGGAGTAAAAGTGGCGACTGGTTGTTTTAATTGGTCACAGCCTTCAATTTCACACTCTTCGTCGTCTTCCTCTTCTTCACCACAAACCCTAGCCTCCGCAATTTCTTCACCTTCATCAAAGCGTCGTAGTTTAACAGACTCCACATTGGTTTGCCGGTCGTCGGTGTTTGGGAAGAAGCTCAACAGATCCCAGTCGTGTGAAATCCTTAAATTATCGACACGACAACAGCCTATCAGACGAATCGTAAGTGCGAACTTAGATTCAGAGTTTTCCGACGAAGAATTCTCGAGGGAGATTCAAGAATTAGCTCTCAGATTCCAGTTAGCTGATGACGACGAGACTGATTCGTCGGAAAATAATTCTGTATCGGAATCAGAACCGCATAATCAAAACCACTTTGCTAGTTTGCCGGTGGCTTGGCTGGGTGATATGATTCCGGCGAGTATAGAACGAAAGGCGAACAGCGTGGAGTTGCCTTTTTCGTTGCGAATTATACAGAAGAAGAAACAATGGGAAGAAGGTTTTAGGGAAATAGGAGAATCTGCGTATTGTTCTATGAAGAAAGCTTTCTCTTCAATGGTGTTCATAATTCGAGAGCTTCAAAGCTACACTCTGCAAATGAGAGAGGTTTTGTTCTTCGAAGATTTACAGGGCATTTTGGTCAGAGTTCAGAAAGAAATGAATGCATCTTTCGTTTGGTTGTTCCAACAGGTTTTCTCACAAACACCGACTCTAATGGTGTACGTGATGATCCTTTTGGCAAACTACAGTGTTTATTCCATGTCAAATAACGTCGCCATAGCATCGCCGCCGTCTCCCGCCACCATAGAATCTGTTTCCACAATCGAAGATCGGACCGATACAAACTTCGATTCTCCAACCGTCAACACATTTTCCGTTAATCCAGGTGGGAAAACCACCTCAATCGGCGGAATCAACGGCGGCGGCGGTAAATCCCGGCCAGTTACTAGCGGCACAGATGGCGACGGGATGTTCAATGAGTCTATTGAACATCAACCAATCATTACAGACGGAGCTTCATCTTCAACTGTAAACCCAACCAGGACCGGCGAGGAGTCGGTTTCCGGTCAGAAGACGGAGATGGAGGAATGGCAGATATGGAAGTCGATGGTGGCTGAAGCTGATAAGATGCAGGAAGTGATCGGAGATGGAGGTCTTGACCATGAAACAATGCAAAGATTCGTGTCGCCGGTGACTGTGAAAATTGAGGGAGAAGTCGATACAGAAGATTACTTGAAAACAGAGCTTTTTTACCAAATCGGTTTATCGAAAGATCCCGATAACCCCCTTCTTCTGACAAATTACGCTCAATTCCTCTACCTCTTCGCTCATGATCACAAAAGGTAAAAATCGTAACATCACATCAATTTAAAACATAAATTTGATATATATTCTTTTATTTTTTGGGAAAAAACAGGGCAGAAGGTTATTTCAAAAGGGCTTCAGAGATTGAGCCAAAAGACGCTGAATCACTCCGTAAATACGCAAGCTTTTTATGGCATGTAAAAAAGGACTTATGGGCTGCTGAAGAGACCTTTTTGGAATCCATTTCTGTAGATCCTGATAACTCTGTGTATACTGCTACTTATGCACATTTTTTATGGACCAACGGTGCAGATGACACTTGCTTCCCTCTTGACTCGCCGGATAATGTCAGCTCCGATGAGTTTTAACCACTGTCGGTCCTAAAATGGATATACACAGGAAAAGAAAAGAAAAGGAAAGGAAATAATTGATTTTCGGATTTTCTTTCGGAGTTTTGTGATAACTTATTTTGTAGTGGGAGTTGTATCTTTTTACGCTGGATTTACTGATTTCTAATCCGATAAGAGTCCCATCCAAAACGAAAATTTAGTGTACATTTTCTCATTTTTTAATAAAGTTATGTAAATTTAGTTGGGTTAATTGGCAAGATTTAACATTTTATTCTGCAAAAGTTCCTTCCACTTATTTTCTTTAACGAAACTCAGCAACACTAACACCCGGTTCCCGAGTTCAATTTATGGAGATAAAAGAAAGGAAATAGATGAAAACGAGAGTAAAGTAAGAGAAATTGATGCTCCCGAGTTTCATTAAAGGAAGGAAGTGGAAGGATTACTTTCCCTCCTAACTTTCTTCCGATTTGGAAGGATTTAAAAAGAAAGAATAAAATGTTTAATTTCTTTCAATCTCTCTCAAACTCGGTAGCACAAAAACAAAAAGACAAGTTTTTTTTCCTTGTTTTTCTCTTCTCTTCTTTTCTTTGCTACAACTCGGAAGCGGGGTGTAATTTTTTTTACTTTCCTCTTACTTCCATCTATTTATTTTCTGTTCTTTCCTTAAATTGAACTTGAGAACAAGGTAATCTCTTATAGGGGTGAATAAAATACCCCATGAAACGGAAGTGATTATGTATTTCGGTTCTGTTTTAACTCTTTCATATTCATACATTAGATTATAATATGTGGACACTACAGAAGAAAAAAATAATAATAATCAAATTATAACTTAATTATTGAGCAATGATAAAATCATGGGTTTGTATGATGTATTAGAAAGGAAGTCAAAGAGGGAATGTACTCTGAATATGTTAGAACAAATTAAAACAATATTCTTTGCTTGGTTTGTTTATTGTAAAGCATGTGTTTAATAATGGATGTTTATTGTTTATTGTAAAATCATGAGCATGTTTTTATATTAGAAAATCATATATATACATAAATACGATTCTGTTTATTGTAAAGCATATTTTTCTTAAGCCTTTTTTTAGCATATAATTCCAGCTTTTTATTATTTTTTTATTATTTTTTTCGAAAGGGGTCAACTTTTATTCCATGTAATAGTAAGCTTTTAGATAATATACAACATTAAATAGAGTAGAGAAACTAGATGTTGAATAAAATTGCAAGAACTTAGACAATTTCTAACACTTGGACTATAACTTTAATTTATATAGGGAACATAACTTGACAATTTATATATTGATATAGGAATCATAAGTGTAACTTATAGGACCATAATTGTAATTTACATAGGGACCATTCATATAATTTACACAAATACCATTTTTGTAATTTAGACAACCATCATTGAAGCTTTATCTTTTGTTTTATACACATGTAATTCAATCCCACTCATCAAGTACATCCTCGTTGTTTTATAAATTTCATTGCTATTTCTTGCACATGTTACAACTTGCAGGTAAGACAATTGTTTTGTATGAAATCTAGAAATGACATTGTACTTTTATAACGTGACCATTAATACCAACTAACTCTAAAACGACACCAACCACGTGGCATATTACACTTTTAATTCCAATTATTTTGACTAATTACATTCCTTCGAGAAGCAAAAAACGCATGTGCTTCATCAGCGGATTCTAACCGAATCAAATAGGAATTGGAATTCGCAATTTCTAAAAAAAGGACAAAAAAAAGCAAACACTAACATTAACAAATATCACGAAATTTTATTATCTACTTTTTAATCTTTGACTTAAGGCGTTCAAATCAGGACCCGATTGTGTTTAATATAACACATCACCTACATCCCAAAATAGAAAAGAATATCAAAAAAAGAAAAAAGAAAAGAAAAGAAAAAAGAAAAAAAAAGGTTCATGATGAGAATACAAAGAACCTCTAGCACTCTCTAAACCTAAGCCATACAAAAATTCGACTTCAAGAAATTTTGTACTAAATGGAGCAACCAATCACATTCTAGTCTTTGTTTAACTCAAGATTTAGGCATATAAGGTATCCACTTTCATGTATCTTTAGGTCCAAAAACTCCAATTTGATTTATATCATAATCAATGCATAAACTCAAATTTTACCTTAAGAGATTAGAGAAAGTACCCGATATCTATCATGTAAAGATCACTATAAAATCCATTCTCAACTGATAAAGTCCTGATAACCTGCTATCATCCAAAAGAAAACATATAACCAAGTATAAAGTAAGTAATAATGGTATGTGTCAATGACTTATGTGTGTGTGTGGGGGGGGGGGGGGGTGGGAGGCCTAGAAAACTGATAATCATATAAGAAAAAAGTTGTTTGAAATTCTTATTACTGATTAACCAAATGCTATAATATTGTTTTCTTAGACATTTGATCAAACACTTATTAGGCGTCATCATAAAACATCAATTTCTTAACCGCTTTTATCATTTACTAGCTGCAAGCATAAAACAATAAACTTGAACACAACATTTGACTAAAATTTATATAATTCATCATAAAAAAATATTTTCTTTTTTGATGAACATATTCCAGTAATAAAAAACCGAACAACAATAATAATTAAAATCAATTAGATTTTTTACAAACATGGAACCTCTTCAACTAGGAGATTGATGTGGCTTAATTGGCTAAGATTGTTGATTTATGCATGCAACATGTAAGCAAATCTTCAAGAAAACATATTTATTCACTATGGGAATTAGGGTTCGAGTGGCAGACAAATGGAGAGGAAAAGAATGTGGATTGGCCCCGACTAGAACAAAAAAATGTAGAACATTGTAACACCGTAAAAATTTAAATACAATTTTTCACTTTTTCAAAACACATTTATTAATAAAATCTCATTGTATCATATCTTTGTTCCACAAAGCATTTCCCAAGATCAAAATACATAAAATCCCATGTGTGTGTACGAATCATGCCGGCACCTTCCCGCGATCATCACTGGTACCTGAAACACATAACACATAACACCGTAAACATAAAGCTTAGTGAGTTCCCCAAAATACCACTCTAACACATATATTAGCCACTCAAGGCTATAGCTCTGCTGACCCTCTAATCAGTGTGTCTCAGTGGGACCCTCCAGTCCCAACTCTCTGTGGGCTCTCTAGCCCTAACTCTATGGACCCACTTGTCCTATCTTTGGAAACTCTGAATCATGCATATCACATATCACAATAACACACATAAATAGCATACAAATACATCGGCACATAACTCAGCAGTATACTAGCACATAACTTTGTTACCACTCTAGGTAAGTATAGTGAGAAGACTCACCTCGGATGTATCGGTAAATCTCTGACTCGGTAGCAATACGGTCTAGCGTCCGCCTAATCACATAAAGTAAAATACTCTCATAAATATAACTCTCGAGACTAGACTCAACCCTCTCTTGACACAAAGACTCCATTGTTGACCAACCCTCAAAGTCAACAAAGTCAATGGTTAGACTTTGACCCGACTCGCCGAGTGCACTTAGGTGACTCAGCGAGTCTACGTGTGTCCACTATCCCTTTGGTCCCGCATGACACGTCGAGTCTTTCCCTTGCTCGACGGGTTACACCTGGCATGAATCGCGGGGCCACCCCGACTCAACTTGCCGAGTCCCCTTATGAACTCGGCGAGTTCCACCTTGAACTCCAGTCCTCTAAATCCTTCTGACTCACTGAGTCATTCCCCCAACTTGGCAAGTACTCACTGAGTAAACTATGGGGAAACCCTAACCCTACTCGCCGAGTATGCTCTTGGTACTCGGCGAGTTCATACCATGCTCGAGCTCAAATGAGCTCCTGAGGTCAGATCCGTTTCTTTAACTCATAGATCTGGCCTCCTTAAGCAATATAAACACGTAAAGTTTGGATCTTGATGCCCATGCAACAACCCAATGGCTCTATTTGAAGAAATGGCCTCAATATGCCACCCTAAACTCATAACTCTCCATGAAACCCATAAAGATCAATAAGTTAAGGTCTTTGGACCTCTTTGGATCCAGATTCGAAGCCTCAACACCAGAAGGGACTAATTGCTTCACAAATCTCACTCAAAAAGGGGCTAGAAACCCTAACTCTCAAAACTTACATCAAAACTGAAAGGGAATCGAATATATACCTCAAGATGAGTCCCTAAGCTCTAGAATCCACAGATTAGCACCCTCTTCAGTTTCCTCTTGCCTTGGTCACCTTCTTCTTGCAAAATCACCCACATAAGGATCAAAAATGGCTTCCTTTCTCTCTCAAAACATTCACACACTCTGGGGTTTCTCTCTATCAACTGGTAGCCACAACTGAAGGCCATAAGGGCCTTTAAATAGGTCTCAAACCCCAGGGATTAGGGTTTCATTAAACAGCATGGACTCGCCGAGTCCGGTCATTAACCCGGATGGAAAATCGCGACACTACTCGGCGAGTCTAAGCATCAACTCGCCGAGTCTCTCCCAAAATCTTCAAAAAAAAGAATGAACAAATAATGTACCTGAAAATCCGGATGTTACAAACATAGTGCAACATATGAACTTCTTTAAGGATCGGAGGATCATTACACCAGGTTAATTGGTATTTTCTACCTTTTACCGCATCTTCGACAATGGAATGGAGATGAAAACAAATAAATTAGAATTGCAGGCGACACACAACAAAAAATAGTCGTATAATGTTTTTAAATTGTTAGTATAATGTTTTTAAGATGTCATAACTTTTTATTTTTAACATGTAAAATTCTAATATAATTAATTATTTTTTACCTAAAAAATAGCTTCTTTTAGTGTGAATAACAACTTCTTTTAGCCAAAAAAAGGCAGTCAAAAATCAATCGGGGGTGGGGGCGGGGGTAATAAAGGGGATTCGGGGGCGGGGGGCGGGGGTAGGAAGGCTGAACATTTAGGGGGTGAGGACGGGGACGGGGGAACAAGGAAATTTCAGGGGCGGGGGCGGGGGATGCACTCCCTGTCCCGTTTGCCCTCGTTGATATCCCTGGGGTTTCTCAAAGCCACAATGTGACAGTTTGTCGTCATCACTGACCATTACAACTCGTATCGTCACTTGTCGACTAGAGGAGTAGGTGGATGCCATAGTTCAAAGAGATCTCTTAACTGAAGAAGCTTAGGTCAGAAGGTCGTATATAGGTAACAATGTAATCAGAGTGTCCTATATGTGGGTATCATTTATTAGGTAGGTGGACATCGAGTTGTAACGTAGCTGCATCACTATAGTGTCAGTTAAGCTTATCTTACACGTCACACCGGGTTGTGACGTAGCTGCATTACTATTAGGGATGAGCGTAGGTGGGTACCCGCCTCATTTGGCGAGAACCGGAACCGGAACCGGAACCGGCGGTTCCTAGAAAGTTAGAACCGGAACCGGAACCGCTCTAGGCGGTTTTTAAATATTTGGAACCAGTCCCGGAACCGGCGGTTCCGGTTCCGGGAGCGGGTAACCCGGTCGCATTAATTTTGTTAACTTTTTTCGACAAAACCGCAATTTAGTTCGATCCAAATTAAATCAATTCGGACCAAAGACGGACAAAATCGGACCAATATATTCTAAACCGGTCTAAGTAACACACCTTTATATGAAATTATATATATATATATATATATATATATATATATATATATATATATATATATATATATATATATATATATATATATATATATATATATATATATATAAACCGGTTCCGGCGGGTAACCAGCGGGTAGCGGTTCCGAAAAAACGAGAACCGGAACCGGAACCGCCTTAGGCGGTTCCATAACTTTAGGAACCGGAACCGGAACCGCCTAAGGCGGTTCCGGTTCCAAAACCGGCAGTTCCGAGGCGGTTCCGGTTCCAAAAGCGGGTACCCAGTTCCGATGCTCATCCCTAATTACTATAGTGTCAGTTAAGCTTATCTTTCACGTCACACTACAAACTATAGTGTTATGTAATCGTTTCAAATTGATCAAAATGGTGTGATTGATAGATAATTTGTAAATTTAAGGACTAATAACACAAAAGATTAACTTTAGTGACCAATTCGGAGCAAAGCCAAAACTTTGTTATGCTAAGGTGTCATATATATATATATATATATATATATATATATATATATATATATATATATATATATATATATATATATATATATATATATATATATATATATATATAGGGGTGAGATCCGTTGAAAACTCATAGTTTCCCGAGAAACTGAGAACTAAAGGGGGAACGTTAGATCAAAATTAATTTATTAAGAGCATGATCGTGATCTTATCGATCTTATTTAATGTTTATTTTTTTTGTTATTGAAAATTTAAAAAAAAAGTTATAAAAATTAACATAATAAATAAAATTTTGTTTTTTTAAATAATTTTTTATTCTTTTTAAAAAAATGGAGATTTTTTTTTGTTTCAGAAAACACTAATTTAAAAAAAAATGATTTTTTTTTTAAAAAACTGCAGGTTTTTCAAAAAAAAAAACTACAATTTTTGTTGAAAAAACTGTAATTTTTTCTAAAATAACTGCAATTTTATTAATAAATGCATTTTTTTTTTCAAAAAAAACTACAATTTAAAAAAACAACATTTTTTTTAAAACTGCAATTATTTAAAAAAATTGTATGTTTTTTAAAAAAAACCTGCATTTTTTTTAAAAAAAACTGCATTTTAAAAAAAATGTAAATTTTAAAAAATCAATAACTTAAAAAAAACCAGAATATTTTTAACAAAAAAATCAACGTTTTAGGTGTATATATGCATATTTTTTCAAATATATATATGTATATTTCTTATACTATAATATTCGTAAGTAAATCATAAAAAATCTCATTTTTATTGATCAATCTATAATCATAATACTACAAATATTTTAGTCGATATAAAATAAAATATAAAAAATAAAATATTAAAAAAAACTACAAAGATTCATAATGTTAACATTTCTTCATATCGAAATTTCTATATGTTCTTTAATTTATCACTTTTCACCTCTTCAATATTTTCCACAAATTCTTCAAAATCTATAAGAAAATTAAAAAAATTTGATTAATACGAAAACACTCACAAAAATGCACATGTATATATATATATATATATATATATATATATATATATATATATATATATATATATATATATATATATATATATATCATGTAAGATTCTCATGTGATTCATATGTGAATTACATGTGAATCACATGTAATTCATATGTGAATCACATGTTATTTACATGTGAATCACATGTAATTCTTATATGACCCACTTGTGATCTACATGTGAATCACATGTAATTCATATGTAAATCACTTGTGATTCATATGTAACTCATATGGGATTCACTTGTGATTTACATGTGAATTACATGTGATTTTATATGTGAATTACATGTAATTCATATGTGAATCACTTGTGATTTACATGTGAATTAGTTGTGATTTACATGTGAATCACTTGTGATTTATATGTGATATTTATATGTGAATTACATTTGATTCAAATGTGAATCACTTGTGATTTACATGTGAATCACTTTTGTTTTACATGTGAATCACATGAGATTTAAATGTGAATCACATGTGATTCATATGTGAAATACATGTGAATCACATGTAATTCATATGTGATTCACTTATGATTTACATGTGAATCACATGTGATTCATATGTGATTCACTTATGATTTACATGTGAATCACATGTGATCTGTATGTGAATTACATGTGATTTTTTTTCTATAACGATATGAGATTTGCTGAATTCCAAAACATAAATTCCAAAATAGAATACTATAGAAGTAGATGGTGACTATTAGTGCACTATATAGTTAGTTTATATCCAAAAAATAATTTAAATATTAGAATGTTTGTAAGGATTCTGCATTTTTTTTTAAATAAAAAGATTATAATAATATTATTTATGTACCTTTTGTATTTTATTGATAATAAAATACAAATTTAGAATAAAAACTTACCATTTTCCCAGAAGTAAAGATTAGTGTTGTAGTTTTGGGTTCTCTTATCCTCATAATAACAACAAAAAAATGTTGGATGGAGTACATACACAAAGAATAATACGTGAATGCCTTTTAACTGTAGAAAAAATTGAAAAAGGGATCAAATTTTATAATTATATCTTCACCTAATCAAAACATTAATAAGTAAAGCATCCAAAAGGAGTAACCATTTCACATATTAGAGCAACTTTTTACTGATTTTGGTACAGAGGAAAATACAGCAAATGCCAAAGAGTTACTTGCTCTCGAGGGTTTACAGTTTTTTATTCCAAGATTTGAGTATGGAAATTTAGATGAGAAGACTTGTGTAGCTGCATTGCTGTCAAACCTTTGTCTAAATAGGTATATCAGTTTCAACTTTCAAACCTCTGTGTTCTTCTTCCTTCTGTTAAATTATTAACTTTTGCCCATGTTTGTGCTTCCTCTACAACATTATCAAAACCAAATGTATTATCCACCAACAGAAATATCATTATCTATAAAGCCAACTACAACCACCTTTAACCCTGATCATTTAATCAACTAAACATAACAAACAGTTTAAATAAGACACAAGCATAACTGTGTATCAAATTCAAATGATAAATGCATAATACTAAAGTAATCTTACATGAACATAGGTGGAACCTAATAAATAAACATGATGAAGAGTCTGAAATGAATGTTCCTGATTCTCACTTTCACAATTTTGATTCAGATCGAATGGAAAATTCATTTCAAGATTACCAGGTGTGGTTTGCATATTATGATGATGGCATGCCACGATTATATGCATTGATTCAAATGAAAATGAATCAGAATCAAAGAATTCCAGCCACACAATGTTACAGAAAACCTAGTTAAATCTACACATTGTTATAGAAACCTTAGTTAAATCAACCAAAATCTGAAGAGTATCAGTTTAGATGAAAGAATAGAGATAATTCTACTGATGAATTGATTTCATACATAATTAAAAACTGAATAATACAAGTAGGTAAGGATTGAGGGGATAATTTTTTTTGAACCGGCAAATACAAATATACTAATCTACTTCTAAACTAATACCTAATTCTACCTATGTCCACGACGGGACTTGAACTCTCGACCTCAAAGAGGAAGGGCACCACCTGATACCGCTGGGCTAGAGGCCCTTTGGTGATTGAGGGGTTAAATATAAAACTTATGAATACTAATTTAGTTAAAATTAATGGGGTAGATTAAAAAAAAAAATGAAGAATACATCAGGTCCAATATGTAACTTGAAAAAGAACACACACATATATATATATATATATATATATATATGTATAGTATTTTTAATCGTTGATTCTTGTGTCATTTTGAAGGTATATTACACGACGTCAAATACAAGTTTTGGAGTCATAATGAGTCGTGACGTGTATATATATATATATATATATATATATATATATATATATATATATATATATATATATATATATATATAATCGTTGATTCTTGTTTCATTTTGAAGGTACATTACACGACGTCAAGTACAAGTTTTGGAGTAATAATGAGTCGTGACGAAACCATGACAAATTTTTTTAAAACTTGATTAATATAAAATTATACATGTAAAAACTGTTAAATATAGAGCTAATTTACCCTAGACAAAGGTTCTAATTAACCACTCTTTACCTGGTGTAAATAGGTAGAATTAAATATTTATTCTTTTTTCCGATTTTAGAGATAAAAATCATGGCTTGATGACCTCCATTGTCCCAAATACTCTCCCCTTAATAAATACAATTTACTCACCATAAAAATATATTTAAATGTAACGGAGCCAATCATATATCGCCATCTAGACTTTTCTGTCAGAAAGGAAGCCGAAAGGTCATAGTCACGGGTGACTTTCAACCGTTGGATCAACCTTTTAATCTTACGGCTGTCATGATCACATGTAGATACGAACCCATTGCTAAGTACATTTAGCTATATGTCCAAGGCATAAAAACACCAAAAGACTACCCCCATTGATCTTATTCAAGCTTTACTCAGCCATGGAAGGTGGTGGTCATACCGGTGGCTTTGCAAATTTTGCAAACAATATTTCTTGGTATAAGTCTGCACCTCCGCCATTGACAGCCATAGATAGATTTCTATGGGGTCAAACTCCAACTCAAATCGATCAAACTCAAAACCTTGAGATCAGCGAAGCATTGATCACCGCAGATGATGTTTCTGGGTTATCTTGTTTGAGTGGTGGCGTCAATGCCCAAAGTGGAATATGTTTTGCACCATGTTTACCCATGGCGACAAACGATGTGTTTACTAACGACATCGGGGAGTGTCTAACTTGGGAAGAACTGAAAAACTACCCCAATTATGATACAAAGCATGGAGTTAACCAAGTCGAAGTAGTCAAACCTGTAAAAATCTCAAGAGATTCTACAAAGCAATCAAAAGGTGGCAACACATCTAAAGTTTTGATCAAGGGACAATGGACAGATGAAGAAGACAGGTTACATTTCAACGCTTTTGATCTGTTGTGTTCTCGATTTCAAGTTGTTTTTCGAGTTACTAACGATGAATTTTCTCCATTTTTTATGAATAAATTAAGCAAGCTAATCGGGCTGGTGAACCAATATGGAATAACGAAATGGGCTGTGATTGCGGAGAAGATGACTGGAAGAGCGGGGAAACAGTGTCGTGAGCGGTGGCGCAACCATTTGAGACCCGATATCAAGGTTTTGTTTCTGTTGTTAATCCAGTTCTTCATTTCATCTATAATCTGCTATGATTTCGTGAATTCTAACTACAAAGATCTACACTTTTTCTAATTAAAGATTTAAAAATCTCCTATTTCCTACTTTGTGATAAACATGAGATCTAGTAAGTAGTAAGTCGATTTTGTCAATTATTTTTGTTTAATTTATTTAGACTAAATCCTTTCTCTCATCCCGGATTTGCTTTCTTGGTTAAATCTGCAGTCAATTTTTTGGCTAACTCAAACAATTTCATAGGCTTGAATCATTCATTTTATAAACTCAAGAGTTCGATCTTAATTATCTTGCAAAGTTTTCATGTTTCCATATTCCTTCTGTGAATTTTAGCTCCTTTATTATCGAAAGACTCATGGAATCAAAATAAAGGATGATGATAAACAAATTTTTACATGCAAACATAGATTTTGAAGATGTTAATTATATCACTTGTACCAAGTGATATAATTGTCACCATTCAAGAACTTTTAATCATCTGTTACTTGCTTTCAGAAAGACACATGGAATGAAGAAGAAGAAAGAATGCTGATTGATGCTCATCAGAAGGTCGGTAATAGATGGGCGGAAATTGCTAAAATGATCCCCGGAAGAACAGAAAATGCTATAAAGAATCAATGGAATGCAACAAAAAGAAGGCAGAATTCTAGCAGAAAAAGCAAGAGAAATGATGCTAAAAATAGAAAGTCCCAATCTTCTCTTTTACAAGACTACATTAGAAGCAAAACTACTAATCCCAATCTTGCCTCTTCCTCCTCCTCCTCTTCTTCTACCACTACCACCACCACAACCTCCGGTGCAACCCCAGAAAGTTCCATCATTATCCTCCCTGAGTTAACACATCCAAACCCCAACGACTCTGATCCATCTCTAGAGATCACTAACTCGTACGATGATGAGTTGAGTTTTATGCAAACTTTCTTCCATACCACCACCACCAACACATCTAATGAGTCTAAATCTCTGACTACAAATGATCGTTTAGGGTTTTCTGGCAATCTGAGAAGCGGGTTTTGTTCGTCTTCTTCAACTCTTCATGACGAGAACTCGATTATGTACTTGAACAACTGCCCCGAAGATGATATACTTGAAACCCCAATTGGTGTCTGATCTATCTCAACCACTTGAAGGAAGTCATTACCATGCCTAGCTAGTTCTAGTGATCATGGCAACCATTGCAATAGTTCTTCCTTCTTCGTTAAGTGCAAAAAGGCATGGATTAAATAGGTAGGAATTCCAACTAGGGTATGCAATAATATGTAGTTGTTCATTAACCGGGGTTACTCCAATAATCATTCGAGTTTCCAGGTTTAGGTTGTTCGGGTTGAGTTTTCCTGTTCAGATTCTGGTTATTCGACCTTGTTATATATAGTACTGTTTGTCAAGGTTGATGTTATTTGATAAGTTTGACGTGTCAATGTTCCTGTTTGATCAGTTTGAAACTTGTTAATCTAGACTCTTGTGGGGTAAAGTGTGTTAATTGAGAATTGGGAGTCTGATAGGTTTTCTCTTAGATTGTTTATTTTTTTAACAATGGTACTTAATACTTTAAACCGACTAATGCATACAACATTCATTCTACACCATTAAAAGTTGATATACCAAAGGGCCTTAAGCCTATAAGTATGAGGAGTTAACTAATAGATGTCTAGGTGTCCCTCAACCAAACCTTAATGATTTTAGGTTCCTTTTGAGTCAAAAGATCTAGGAATGCAGTAGCGTAATAGATTTATGAGTTAGGGCCGGTTTTGAGGAATCAAATGCCTAGGACGAAACGGAGAAAAAAGACCCTTAGGCAACATTTTAAAGAATTAAATTATATAAACTAACTTTTTATTAAAATGATGATAAACATTATAGCAATAAACGTAGCAAAATCAAAGTATTTTAATGACTAATAAAATATCCTAATAGCTAACTGACGATCCTTGAAGCTCTCCAAGAGACTTTAACTCCTCAAGTGTAATATCAAATAATCATTTTCCGGAGGTATCATCAACATTCAAAAAACCTAAAAAGGACTCCTCCATAGTAACATAATTATATGATAACTTTAAATATCTCACTATTATAGTCATTTGTTCTCAACATTCAAAAAACCTAAAAAGGACTCCTCAGTAGTAACATAATTATATGATTACTTTAAATACCTCACTATTATAGTCATTTGTTCTTGGTGACTTGAATCGGGAGTCCAATCAAGTATGATTGAGTTGTATTTTGCTTCCTTTATTTTTTTGATAAGTTCTTTTTTAATTTCTTCAACTAGCAAAAATATTAGTTCGTTTTGGATTAGGTGGCCAAGATAATGCACATGAAGCCCTTCACTTGTGATCTGTCGCACATGTTTTTTGATAACCGGGTCAAACTCTTCCAACATTTCAATGACACCTAAAAAATTTCTATTACCTGTTAAATACAATTAACAAATAAGAAGTGAAATCAGTCATCATACTTAACAAAAAGATTTTTGGTGGAACTGGAAAAAAAATAAAATTTATAGTTACATTTTTTATACAACTTTTCATTGGATCCACAAAATGTTAAATTATGTTTAGCAAGAAACTTCACTACTGCAATAATTCTTAAAAACACTTGTTTCTAATAATCTATTTCTTTCTTGAACTGCTCATGTTGAACTTTATCAATTGTTTCGTTCAAGATCAATCTTTTATGCATGTCAAACCATTTATTCCTATTTGTAAGATGATCCAATGAAATTTCGTGTTCTTTAACCCTAGTGGTAACATGGTGCCAATCTGCATAACCTTCACCATCCAATTTACCTTTCAAAATCCCTTTTATAAACACTTTACAACAGAAACAAAATACCCTGTCTATCTCTTTCGAATATACTAGCCATTCTCTATCACACTTCTCCAAATTTGATAAAGTACTTATATAGAAAGCTGCAGAAAACCGTCTACCAAATTTATTGTAGGGAGCATACATAATACTATTATCTCTTTTAGGACCTTTCTCAACCAAAATTTTAATCTCATCCGAATTAAGTTTTTCCCACCTTCTTGGATCATATATATCAACAAGGTCTTTAACAGGCTCATGCTCTTCTGTCTCTTCTACTTCTACACGCTCTTGCTCTTTAATGTGCTCTTCAACATGCTCTTCAATGTGCTCTTCAACATGCTCTTCAATGTTCTCTTCAACAGGTTCTCTATGGATAAACTTATATAAAGCACCAACATCAACCTTTCTCTTTTCTTCATCTAGTTTTCTCTTTTTAGGTTTTTGATAACCGGATGGTTGTTTAGACTTCATCACTACAAGTTCATAAGTTTCAAATTTCAACATTCAAGCAATTACAATAAACATAATTTGATAAACAATTTTACAATAAAAATAAACTCATAATTTAAACTACTAAACTGGTTTCTATGAATCTTAGAAACTAATTCATTCATTCACTATTCTCTTAACTATTAAATTGATTCAATAATATTAAATTCATTCAATATTCTATTAAACTCATAATCTATGAAAGTATGAATCATTCAAGTATGCAATTGACAACTATAAACTTGATAATCCTCAATATCTCATAAATCTTACCTGATTGGTTGATTAGCAGGAGATAAAATCAGATAATTGACCCTTGATAATCCTCAATTTCTCATAAAAGATCGTCTAAATGGGGCTGAGCCACTAAGTTGTTGTCTTTTCCGATTGCTTTTTTTTGAACGAATGAATAATCGATGACCGTGAAGTTCTGCAAATTGTCATTTCTGTTCTTGACTGCCTTCATTCTATTGATTAATTTAGATTAATGGGTTATGGGCTGCCGATTACTTATACTACCAATTTTTTTTTAGGCCCCTTAAGATTTTGGGCCCTATTCGATTGCCCATCTTGCACTTGGGCTAAGCCGGCGCTGTTATTAGTTAGCCGATCTAAAAGAAATTATAAATCACCTGATATAAACAACACCAAACCCTCAGGATTTTAGACATAACCATCAACATAAAGGGTAGATTCCAAAATAAAGCAATAAATCCAAATATCAACATCAAGCAACAATACCTTAAATCAGGGTCGGTTCTGAGGAATCAAATGCCCAGCATGAAACAGAGAAAAAAGGCCCTTATGTCACGAGTCGGTGTTCTAGAATCTTCCAGACTGATCAAGAAGATGGTAGAACAAGTAATAATCTACCATAAGTCCCTAGAACGATCTAGAATTCTCTAGGATGCAAAAGTATAGAATAGAATTGTGTAGAACTTTGTATAGATAAGGATCTTGTAAGAACAATCTAGAATACTCGGGAATATACGAAATCTAGAGACTTCCCTTTGAGGAGGTGTAGGATGCCTATAAATAGGAGGAGGACTCATTTGTCCAAGGCATCCAAGAAGTTCTCTTGTAAGAAGTAAAGTTGTATAAAGAAGCTCTTTTCTTAGAAGTGTTTCTTGTGGTTTCTCTTGCTTCCTTTAATCGTTAATACATCTAAGCCATCGAAGTTAGCCTAACTTAGTCGGAGAAAATACTAAGTGGTGCACGGTGATTGAAGCATCTCGTGACACGTGGTATCAGAGCCGGAGTTCGTACAAGCAAGAGATCATGACTACGGAAGCAGGAAGTAGTGAAGTCGCAAACGTGCCCCCTGTCGTCGAGGAGAAAGGAAGAAAATCCAGGAAGAGGGACCAATCGATAGATGCCTTGGCAAGCTTAGAGAATAAGCTTACAAGGACAGAGATTAACGTCGGTGAGATCCTTGAATGGAAGGATACCGTCGATCAGTTTGTTGCTGAGATAAGCGACACGAGCGATGGATTGAAGGAGACCATCGGTGTCATCAAGGAAGAAGTCCTTGGACTTATTAACACCCTGCGGAATGAGTTCCGTGAGAAGGTAGCTACTCTAGAAGCCAAAGTAAAGTTATGCAAAGCCGCAATTGCTGGAGGAGCAAGTACAAAGATGACGCCACATGCTGATGCACCTAAACCCCTGAAGTACGGAGGTAAGCGTGACCCTAAACTTCTTGAAGAATTTTTCTGGTCCGTAGAATGTTATTTCAATGCAATCGGGGTAAAGGACGATAAGCCCAAAATAGACATGGCTGTCCTATACCTATGTGAGAACGCTGCCTTATGGTGGAGGCGGAAGCATAACGACATAGAAAAAAGGCTATACACCATAGAGACATGGGATGAGTTCAAAAGGCAACTCAAGAAGTAGTTTTGTCCCCATAACGCCGAAGATGTAGCAATGAAGAAGCTTCGGGGACTGAAACACGTTGGGTCGATTAAAGATTATGTGGCAGAATTTACTGCTTTAATGCTGGAGTTGCCTGAATTACAAGAAAAAGACAAGTTATTTTATTTCCAAGATGGACTACAATCTTGGGCCTATAACGAGCTCAAGCAAAGGAATGTCCAAGATGTTGATGAAGCGATTGCTGTAGCGGAAGACCTTATGGACTTCCGAAGAGATGCACCGATTAGAAGGACTAGTGGGGGAGATAAAGCTGCGCCAAAGCCGTCACTAAGGGACGATAGACCCGTTGTCAAACCCTCAACTTTCAAAGGAAAGGCGAATGAAGGAAGGACTCGTAAGGAGGTGAAGTGTTATTTATGTGACGGTCCCCATCTAATAAGAGATTGTCCCAAGAAGAAAAGTTTCAACGCCATGGTCTTTGAAGATGAAAATGAGGAAAGGGACGAACAACAACTAAGCTCGATGCGTCTCCTCAACTCGGTGGCTAAGGAAGAGACAAAACCAAAGAAGGGAGGAGGTCTCATGTTCGTGAAGACTAAAATAAATGGATAGACAACTAAAGCCCTAGTCGATACAGGTGCGTCTCATAACTTTCTTGCTGAAAATGAAGCCAAGAAAAGGAATATTCAATACACCAAGGAGATAGGTTGGCTGAAAGCAGTAAATTCCCCATCCGAAGCCATCCTTGGTGTTGCCCACAATGTGCCCATCGAGATAGGAGGATGGACAGGAATCATAGACTTAACGGTAGTCCCTATGGATGATTACTGCATGGTGCTTGGGATGGAATTTCTAGACGAAGCCCGGCCTTTTTCATTTGAAGATCAAACCATGTGCCTCACCAAGGGATCCTCGATTCACATCGTACCCTTAGAAAGAAGCAAGGCGAATTCCCGTATCATTTCAGCCATGCAACTTAGCAAAGGCCTTCGGAGGGGCGAGGTGACATTCCTAGCCATATTAAAAGAAGAAGTCGATTATCCAGAAATGGAGGTACCGAACAAAATCAAGAAAGTACTTGAGGAATTTAAAGAGGTAATGCCACCGGAATTACCCAAGAAACTACCACCACGGAGAGAGGTGGATCATGAGATAGAATTAGAGCCAGGAGCAAGGCCACCAGCGTTGGGGCCTTACCGAATGGCACCACCAGAATTAGAAGAGCTAAGAAAATAGTTGAAGGAGTTACTAGACGCTGGTGCCCCAGTATTGTTCCAAAAGAAACAAGATGGTAGTCTAAGAATGTGTATTGACTATCGAGCCTTGAATAAGGTAACCGTGAAGAACAAGTACCCAATCCCCTTAGTCGCCGATCTCTTCGATCGACTCACACATGCTCGATGGTTCACAAAGTTAGATCTACGATCAGGGTATTGGCAAGTTCGTATAGCAGCAAGAGACGAGCCAAAGACAAAGTGTGTGACTAGGTATGGATCATTTGAGTTCTTGGTCATGCCCTTTGGACTCACAAACGCACCGGCCACATTTTGCACCCTCATGAACAAAATCTTCCACCCGTTCTTGGATAAGTTCGTAGTAGTGTATCTAGACGACATCGTAGTCTACTCAGAAACATTGGAGGAACACATGGAACATCTAAGATTGGTTTTTCAGTCATTAGAGGAAAACCAATTGTATGTGAAGATGGAGAAATGCACTTTTGCCCAACCTGACGTAAGATTCCTTGGGCACAAGATTAAGGACGGGAGGATCTACATGGATGAAAGAAAAATAAAAGCAATTTCAGAATGGGAACCACCTAAGAACGTGTCCGAACTACGATCGTTCCTAGGTCTGGTCAATTATTATCGAAGATTCATATCAGAATACTCAGCACGGTCAACTCCACTAACTGATCTACTTAAAAAGAAGGTCGCATGGGAGTGGACGGATAAGTGTCAAGAAACGTTTGAGGAGCTAAAGAAGGCCGTCATGAAAGAACCAATTCTAGCATTACCCAATTACTCGAAGCCATTCCAGGTACAAACTGATGCCTCAGACTTTGCTATAGGCGGTGTTTTGTTACAAGAAGGTCATCCAGTGGCATACGAAAGTCAGAAACTTAATGAGATCGAGCGAAGGTATCCGATACATGATAAGGAGATGACAGCCATTATACATTGCCTTCGAGTATGGGGATACTATTTACTCAGGAATCGATTTGTAATTCAAACTGACAATGTCGCTACAAGCTACTTTCAAAATCAGAAAAAACTAAGTCCCAACCAAGCCCGTTGGCAAGATTTCTTGGCTGATTTCGATTATGTCATGGAGTATAAGCCAGGGAAGGCAAATGTCATCGCCGATGCTCTAAGTCGGAAAGCAGAATTGGCAACCATCTCCCGGGTAACCTGCTCATTTACTGATCACATCAAAGAAGGAATAATCCATGACCCGTTAACAAAAAGTTTAATGGAGATGGCTAAAGAAGGGAAGACTCGAAAATTTTGGGTCGAAGATGGACTATTACTCACTGCCAGTAATCGAATGTATGTTCCGAAATGGGACAACTTAAGGAGAGAAGTCCTAAAAGAATGCCACGATTCAAAATGGGTAGGGCATCCTGGAACACACCGAACCATGGAAATTATAGAAAAGACTTACTACTGGCCAAGGATGAGGGACGATGTAGACGCCTATGTTCGGACATGTCTCGTATGCCAATAAGACAAGGTGGAATAGTCCAAGACAGCAGGGTTGTTAGAACCGTTTCCGATTGCGGAGCACCCTTGGGAAAGTATAAATTTGGATTTCATCTCGGCCTTACCTACATCTGAAGGTTGTGGTTCCATCATGGTGGTCGTAGACCGTTTCTCCAAGTACAGGATGTTCATTCCCGCGCCCAGAGATTGCACAACCGAGGAAGCTGGTCGGTTATTCTTCAAACATGTGGCAAAGTATTGGGGACTCCCTCGGAGAATCATAAGTGATAGAGACCCTCGGTTTACTGGAAAATTTTGGAGGGAATTATTTAAGCTCATGGGTTCCGAGCTCCACTTTTCGACCAGTTTCCACCCGCAAACTGATAGACAAACCGAGAGGGTGAATCATTTGCTGAAGATTTATCTAAGGCACTTTGTTAGTGCTAATCAACGGGATTGGGCTAAGTTAATTGATGTAGCCCAATTTTCTTATAATCTACAACGGAGCGAAGCTACCGGAAGAAGCCCTTTTGAAATCATCATGGGTCAACAACCTTTGACACCATAAGAACTAACTAGGGGGTATAAAGGCGCTAGTCCACCCGCATACAAGTTCGCTAAAGGGTGGAACGAGGAACTTAACATAGCAAGGTCTTACTTGAACAAAGCAGCCAAACACATGAAGAAGTGGGCGGACAGAAACAGACAACCGCGTGAATTTATGGTTGGCGATGAAGTGATGGTGAAATTTCCCCAGAGAATGTTCAAGTCCACTAGACAAGTACACAAGGGCTTAACAAGAAGATATGAAGGGCCATATCAGGTGATCCAAAAGGTCGGGACAAGATCATATAAGCTCGACTTACCAACCCACTTAAAGGTCCACCCCATATTCCATGTAAGTCTCCTTGAACCTTATAATTGAGATGAAGAAGACCCGTCTAGGAGTGAATCACAACGAGCTCCAGTTGCGAATGTGATCTCCTTTGATAAGGAATTAGACGAAATTCTGGCCGATAGAATAATTCGCAAAAGAGGATCACCCAACTGGACCGAGTACTATGTTCGATGGAAGGGACAACCCGATACGGAATCCAGTTGGGAACGAGAACAAGACTTATGGCAGTTCAGAGACAAGATCGAAGCATACAAGTCGAAGGCTTGACGAGGACGTCAAGGATTTCGGTGGGGGAGGGTGTCACGAGTCAGTGTTCTAGAATCTTCCAGACCGATCAAGAAGATGGTAGAACAAATAATAATCTACCATAAGTCCCTAGAACGATCTAGAATTCTCTAGGATGCAAAAGTATAGAATAGAATTGTGTAGAACTTTGTATAGATAAGGATCTTGTAAGAGCAATCTAGAATACTCGGGAATATACGAAATCTAGAGACTTCCCTTTGAGGAGGTGTAGGATGCCTATAAATAGGAGGAGGACTCATTTGTCCAAGGCATCCAAGAAGTTCTCTTGTAAGAAGTAAAGTTGTATAAAGAAGCTCTTTTCTTAGAAGTGTTTCTTGTGGTTTCTCTTGCTTCCTTTAATCGTTAATACATCTAAGCCATCGAAGTTAGCCTGACTTAGTCGGAGAAAATACTAAGTGGCACACGGTGATTGATGCATCCCGTGACACTTAGGCCTTAACGTGTAACATTTTAACGAATTAAATTATACAAACTATTTTTTTATTAAAATGACGATAAACTTTATAGCAATAAATGTAGCAAAATCAAAGTATTTTAATGACTAATAAAATATCCTAACAGCTAACCAACGATCCTTAAAGCTCTCTTAGAGACTTTAACTCCTCAAGTTTAATATCAAACAATCCTTTTCTGGAGGTATCATCAACATTCAAAAAACCTAAAAAGGACTCCACGGTAGTAACATAATTATATGATAACTTTAAATACCTCACTATTATAGTCATGTGTTCTTGGTGACTTGAATCGGGAGTACAATCAAGTATGATTGAGTAGTACTTTGCTTGCTTTATCTTCTTGATAAGTTCTTTTTTAATTTCCTCAGCTAGCAAAGATATTAGTTCGTTTTGGATTAGGTGGCCAAGATAATGCACATAAAGCCCTTCATTTTTGATCCGCCGCACATGCTCTTTGATAACCGGGTCAAACTCTTCCAACATTTCAATGACACCCAACAAATTTCCATTACCTGTTAAATACAATTAACAAATAAGAGGTGGAATCCGTCATCATACTTAACAAAAAGATTTTTGGTGGAACTGGAAAAAAATACAATTTATAGTTACTTTTTTGATTCAACTTTTCAATGGATCCATGAAATGCTAAATTATGTTTAGCAAGAAACTTCACTACTGCAATAATTCGTAAAAGCACTTGTTTCCAATAATCTCTTTCTTTCTTGAACTGCTCATGTTGAACTTTATCAATTGTTTCGTTCAAGTTCAATCTTTTACGCATGTCAAACCACTTATTCCTATTTGTAAGATGATCCAATGAAATTTCATGTTCTTTAACCCTAGTGATAACATGGTGCCAATCTGCATAACCTTCACCATCCAATATACCTTTCGAAATCCCTTTTCTAAACACTTTACAACAGAAACAAAATACCTTGTCTAGCTCTTTCGAATATACTAGCCGTTCTCTATCACACTTCTCCAAATTTGATAAAGTTCTTGTATAGAAAGCTGTAGAAAATCGTCTACCAAATTTATCGTAGGGAGCATACATAATACTATTATCTATTTTAGGACCTTTCTCAACCAAAATTTTAATCTGTAACGACGAAAAATTTCAACCAAATTAAAACATTTTATTTCATTCAAAACCATTACGATCATACATATTGTTTTCAAAATAGTTTAAACATCAGAATATTTTCCCCAGAACCATATCACATAAAGCATAAACATGAGGAGCGGTACGATCACGCCTTCGCCTTGCCACGATCTCCTGAAGCACCTGAAACAATAAACCACAACTGTAAGTCCGAAAGCTTAGTGAGTTCCCCCAAAGTACCCATACACACATAAACATACGCATACAACAAAGAACAACATACTTCGGGTCCAATCAACCTTCCGGTTGGAATACCCCAGCCCTCAACCATCGGGTTGGAATGCCTATATAACACGAATCCAATCATCCTGCCGGGATGGAATACTCTCGGCCCACAACCATCGGGTTGGAATGCCCAAACACCTATACGTACAATAATTGCTACTATGGGTCCAATCATCCCTTAGGATGGAATACCCCAGGCCCTTCAACCATTGGGTTGGAATGTCAACATACTATGAGTCCAATCATCCTACCGGGATGGAATACTCCTAGCCCACAACCATCAGGTTGGAATTGTTGGATTAGTGTCTAAGGTTGTAACTATATTTGGTAAGTACTTGACCCGATTGTGCATGGTCCTTTTGGGTTGCCTTCACCATAGCAACTTGACAGGGTGATTTAGAGAGAAGAGATATTATTATTAATGTATTATAAGAATAATATGTTAAAGGAATGATAATATTATTTGATTAATATAAATCATAAATTAATTAGGAATTAATTTGGTGACTTAAAGAGATTAATTGAAGAAAGGGGTATAAACTGTCTAATGTGTAAAAGTTGTATTTTGAGCAGATAACCCTTATGGATATGGGTTGGACGATTTTAGGGATGTGGATCACCTAGAAATCATCCAAGGCCTTATCAAGAGGGGAATTGGATTGCTTTGAGGCTAAGCTATCCAATTAGGGTTTTAGGGTGAAACCCTATAAGCTCACCAGTATAAATAGACCCTTGGGGTTGTGGAAATCGACACCCTTGTTATTGGAGTAACCCTAGAGCCGATTTCCCTCTTCCTCATCTCTCTAAAATCATCTTCTTGCTAGTTGGTGTTTGTAAGCCATTAGAGGAGTGACATTTGTGACTCTAAGCTCCAAGAAGAAGAAGGTTTCAAGCAAGTAACTCAAGGTATTATTCTAGATCTGTTTTCATATGTTTTATTTGTTAGTTTACATTAGATCTAGCCTTGAAAGTCTTGGATATATATTTCATGTTCAATTAGAGAAACCTAGATCCAAGCTATAGGGTTGTATGTGCACATAGAGAAAGTTCTTATGTCCAAAACCCAACAGTGGTATTAGAGCCATGATTGGTTTCAATTGAATATGATGCTTAACTGTTTTGCTTGCTGGAAATCATTTTTCTTCACCTCTATCCGACCCAACTCGGCGAGTCAGTGTTTGGACTCGGCGAGTTGGCCCTACTCGGCGAGTCCAAAGCTTGACTCGGCGAGTCCGAGCGTCAAACAGAGGATAATTCGGGATTTTATTGCTGTTTTGTCTTGGATTGATACCTAAATCGTTTTATTATGTAAAAATACGAATTTTAACTTAATTTAATGGTTATCCTTGACATAAATATAGATAATTTCAAATCTTTTAAATATTGATTATTTATGTGATAAATATGGACTATTTAAGATTATTTGGTAGTTATCTAATGACTAAAATTGGATTAGGTCAAATATAGATAATTATGAAATTAATCGTTTAATTTGAATTATTTGTTATTTGATCCCTATTGTTTTGAAAAGTTCAATATCTATCCCGAAGTTTGGAAATTTGAATTTTGTGATTAATAGTTTAATTTAGAAGAATTTAAATTTCAACCCTTAGAGTTTTACAAGTTTAAAATTCAACCCTATACTATTATATTATTAAAAGCTTAATATATATATATATATATATATATATATATATATATATATATATATATATATATATATAATTAAAATGCTAGTCTTACCGTTAGTAGGCCTCATTCACGAAGCCGGTCTATAAGGTGGGTATAAGGTTGCTGCCTATAAAATGGCGCTTAATGGGTGTACACTCACACCCACCGCTTGCTTGACCGGTGGAGGGTCGTTAGCCGAACGGGTAGGATAGGGCAACTCTCTCTCCTCATCAATAAGTATAATGAATCTATAAAGTAACTAAACTATTTTATAAAATTCCCAATCTTAGTTACTTTAGGAAAAGTGAATTGATGCAATCCCATGAAATTGCACTTTGCACCCTTGCTAAGAAGTTAGTGGAGCATGTGTGGTTTACCGGCACACTAATTGGTTCTAACCAAAGGTGGCAAATGGTGATTCATTGTTTATCATAGTTCGATGGAGCATGTGTGGTTTACCGGCACATCGAATAGATGATTGTAACAATGAAGGCACCATGTAAATTTGCATGGTAATTCACACCCACTTTGTGATCCTTGGTATCCCAGTCACAAACTAGAGGGGCATATCGAGATTTAAACATGCCATTGAAAGGTTCAATGAATCTCAAAGAAAATCTAGGAATTCTCAATAAAACTTAAGGTTATGTTTTCAAGGTGAAGAATTAGTGAATTGTCATTCACTTACCTCCAAATTATTTGCATGTTGGATTACGACATCCCTTTTCTAATATGTAAATGATGTTGTTGGGTCCTAGCCCTAATTTTTCATTTTGGGTGTTTAATTAAGGATCCGATTCTAATCAAACTTTGTCCTTTCTATTTGTAGATGTCGAACGCAAACAACGCTGCTGCTAACTAATTCACGTTAATGAGTCTTTGCCAAAAGGTGACCTTCGATGGTACGATCTTTAGGGAATGGATAAGATACATTCGCACCATTGCACGCTACGAGGACAAAGAGTATGACCTCGACGAAAATCTCGAGAAGGTTAACCCGGAAATCGCTACTCCCGAAGAGATGGCTGTCTTTGAGACACACGAACGTGATGCAACGAAAGTTCATTGCATCATGATAGCCACTATGAACCAAGAATTCCAAAAGTCCTATGAGGACATGTATCCCTATGAAATGCATCAAGACTTGATGGAGAGATACCACCAAAGCGCGAGGCAAGAGCGCTACAAGATCATCACCAACATGATAACCGCTAAGATAGGAAATGGAGAATCATTAACCGTGCACTTGCAAAAGATGCAAAGATATGTCGATCGTCTTCGCAAGTTAAATGTTAACTTTGGGGAGGATTTGGCCATCGACATTGTTCTTCACTCCTTGCCTTCATGCTATAACCAATTTAGGATGACCTACCACATGAACAAGGAAGAGGTCACCCTAAGCAAACTCCAAGGATTGCTGAGAGCAACCTAAAGGACAAGTCTGTTGCACCAACTCCCGCACAACCCCCTGCTCTTGTTTTGGATATAGGGCAGGGAAGGGGCAAGAAGAGGAAGGCTCCGTCAAAGAGCCACCGCAAGGGAAAGTCCCAAGATGGTTCCTCTTCTAGTGGGACTAAGGTTGATCCCGCTAAGCCCAACCCTAACCCGAAGGAGGCCGAGTGCCATCATTGCCACAAAATAGGGCATTGGAAGAGAAGCGGCCCGGAATATCTGCAAGCCATCAAGGATGGAAAGATCAAGCCATATTTTGCAGGTATATACACAATTAAATCTAACAATTCACCTCATACTATTTCTTGGGTTCTTAATACAGGATGTGGTTACCACATTTGTTCTGATTTGCAGGGACTAAGAAGAGATAGAGATGTGGAGCAATGAAGAATAAATCTAACAATGGGGAACAGAAGATCGCCGCCGTTTACCAAGATTGGAGTGTATTCTTTAGTGCTTAGTAATGGATTAGGTTTAGATTTAAATAATTGTTGCTACTCGCCAGATATGGCAAGAAACATCATTTCATTTCATGGTTTGTTTAGACAAGGATTTAGATATTCGTTTAATAATATGAATGGTTTTATTTATGCTTATCTAAATGGTGTTTTATACTTTGAAGCAATGCCTTGTAATGGAATTTATGAAACTGTTATGGTTGTAGATAACCTAGGAAATGATGTGTTGTGTATAAATTCTTCCAATAGTATGGATAAAGCATCTTTGTGGCACTGTCGTCTTGGACATGTCAACAAGAAGCGCATAGCCCAACTCCAAAAGGATGGAGTGTTGGAGTCATTCGACCTTAGGGAAGATGACACGTGTGAGTCTTGTTTACTTGGAAAGATGACCAAGTCACCCTTCACTGGCACTTGTGAGAGGGGTGAGGATTTATTGGATCTCATACATACCGATGTATGTGGACCCTTTAGATCCACCAAAAGGATGGAAACCACTTCTACGTGACTTTCATCGATGATTACAGTAGATATGGGTATATTTACTGAATCAAGCACACGTCTGAAACGTTTGAAAAATTCAAATAGTTCAAGAGTGAAGTGGAGAATCAATTGGGCAGGAAAATCAAGATGCTTCGATCCGATCGAGGAGGAGAGTACCTAAGTCTTGAATTCCACGACTATCTCAAGGAATGTGGAATAGTTTCACAATTGATGCCACCTAGGACACCGCAGTTAAATGGTGTGGCAGAAAGGCGCAATCGAACCTTGTTAGACATGGTTCGTTAAATGATGAGTCGTGCTTCGCTACCTATCTCATTTTGGGGGTATGCCTTAGAGACTGCCGCCCATATCCTTAACCGAGTCCCTACAAAGAAGGTTGCCAAAACACCTCACGAGATGTGGACAGGGAAAGCTCCCTCGTTGGCACATATCAAGGTTTGGGGTTGTGAAGTTTTCGTAAGACGAGAAACTCATAACAAGCTCGAACCCCATAGTGAGCGATGTATTTTCTTCGGCTACCCGCAGAAATCCTTTGGATATCTCTTCTATAGACCAAGTGACAATGTTGTCTTCGTTGCGAGGAGAGAGGTTTTCCGAGAGAGAGAACTCATAAGCCAAGGAGACAGTGGGAGGCAGATCGATCTTGAAGAGATTCAAGAGTCGAGTGATGAAGGAACCTCTATCGCTGGCGCTCAACCCGAGGAGGAAACTCCGGTTGAACCAATTGACGAGTCATTACCTCTTAGACGTTCCGGAAGAGTTAGATTTCAACCCCAGTTGTATGGTTTTCATATTACTACCGAAGGGGACACGTATATTAGTGATAGTACACTAATAAATCTAGATGAACCTAATTGCTATAAGAAAGCCATGGCCGGCCTGGAGTCTGCAAAATGGAAAGAGGCAATGGACAACGAGATTCAGTCCATGTATGACAACCAAGTTTGGAATTTGGTTGACAATGTGCCCGGACGTAATACGGTTGGGTGCAAATGGATCTTCAAGAAGAAGACCGACATGGATGGGAATGTGCACACGTATAAGGCGCGATTGGTGGCGAAGGGCTTTACTCAAACTCCCGGAGTTGACTATGATGAGACCTTCTCACCAGTTGCGAAGATAAAATCTATTAGGGTGATGCTAGCCATTGCCGCATTTCATGATTATGAGATATGGCAAATGGATGTCAAAACCGGTTTCCTTAATGGGAAGTTGGCTGAGGATGTTTACATGGCTCAGCCAGAGGGTTTTGTCTATCTGAAGCATCCAAATAGAGTGTGCAAGCTTGAGAAGTCCATTTATGGACTTAAGCAAGCATCACGCAGATGGAATCTTTGCTTTGATGAGAAATTCAAAGAGTTTGGATTTGTACGAAGCGAAGATGAATCATGTGTATATGTCAAGGCCAATGGGAGTATAGTTAGCTTCTTCGTTTTGTATGTCGGTAACATACTGCTTATAGGAAACGACATCCCGACTCTGCAAGAAGTTAAGTCCTGGCTCGGGAAGTGTTTCGCTATGAAGGACCTCGGAGAGGCTTCCTATATTTTGGGAATAAGGATAGTGAGAGAAAGAAGTAAGAGACTAATAGGACTTAGTCAAAATACTTACTTAGATAAGGTACTAAAACGTTTTAGTATGGAAAACTCGAAGAAGGGAGAACTACCGATACAAAGTAATACTAAATTGAGTAAGACTCAAAGTCCGAGTACCAAAGCCGAGATAGTTGAGATGAGCCGAGTACCTTACGCTTCCGCAGTTGGCTCGATCATGTATGTTATGACTTGTACTTGACCTGATGTGGCCTTTGCTTTGAGCATGGTCAGTAGATATCAAGGGAATCCTGGAAGAGCGCATTGGATTGCGGTCAAGAACATCCTTAAGTACCTTCGAAGGACCAAGGAATGGTTTCTAGTCCTCGGAGAGAGTGATGACTTAAAGGTGCGAGGGTATAGTGACGCCAGTTTCCAGACCGACAGGGACAACTACTGTTCGCAGTCGGGATGGGTCTTTACCCTTAATGGAGGAGCGGTGACTTGGAAAAGTTCCAAACAGGAAACTGTAGCTGATTCAACGTGCGAATCAGAATACATTGCAGCGAGCGAAGCGTCTAAAGAGGCAATATGGTTGAAGAACTTCATTGGCGATCTTGGAGTTGTGCCTGCTATAAAGGAACCCATGGAAATTTTTTGTGATAATGAAGGAGCGGTTGCCTTGACCAAGGAACCGAGGGATCATGGTAGATCTCGGCATATCGACAGAAAATATCACTTTATTAGACATCGAGTAGAAGAAGGACACCTCGTGGTTAAGAGGATATCATCAGAAGATAACCCAGCAGATCCGCTTACGAAGGGACTGAGCAGGGTTAAGCACTTGCAGCATGCTAGGAGTATTGGGCTGAAGGATGATATTAGTTTAGATTAGATAGTTTTAGAAACATGTAATAGATAAATGTAATTGACATTTGATGATTAAATAAAAGAGTATTTTTTATAAGTAAAGTTACTGTCTTATGCTAATTGTTTAGCTATTGTTTCACTTTGCATATTTTGACTTCCAAAATAATTGAGTTTATTAAGAATAATCGAATTATTTAAACAGTCCACAATCGTTCATATGTTGGAAGTAGGTATGAATGAAGATTGTCATGAATTGGTGTGTAGATTGTCTAAATGGTATTAGACATAACAAAGGTTTGCTGCAACGTTCATGAGTGCTTATGAACAAGTTTTGAGCATTGGAATAAACCCGCGCTTTCTAGAATCACTTTGGAGTGATCGCAAGACGATAATATCATATGGTCTTAAAACCTAGATATATGGTTTATTATTTGCTAATTGGTTGTACATTGATAATGCGAAACCGCATCAGTAAATTGATGTCATAAAACGCATTGTTGTGTATAGTTGATTAGTCGATAAGTAAATGCATATAAGTCGAAGTTTATCTGTTACTTTTATCCTAAGAGGGTAAAAGCGATATCACGGCCGCTCGATGATTTCATTTGACTTATGTGCCGGGCCCGGTCAGGACTGAATTGATGTGTTCAATTAAGTTCTATGTCGAATAAATCTGAGATCGAGAAAATAGTTGCTGGACGACAAGTATTACGATTGTCTGCACGATATCTAAATAGAGGACTGTACGATCCCTTATCTAAAGGACAGGTTACTGATAAGATCAGAGTTGACAGCGTCTTTGAGAGCTATGATTGCTAATCGGATTGTGTTTGCGTTTATAGTTACTAGACTTATCCAAGTGGGAGACTGTTGGATTAGTGTCTAAGGCTGTAACTATATTTGGTAAGTACTTGACCCGATTGTGCATGGTCCTTTTGGGTTGCCTTCACCATGGCAACTTGACAGGGTGATTTAGAGAGAAGAGATATTATTATTAATGTATTATAAGAATAATATGTTAAAGGAATGATAATATTATTTGATTAATATAAGTCATAAATTAATTAGGAATTAATTTGGTGACTTAAAGAGATTAATTGAAGAAAGGGGTATAAACTGTCAAATGTGTGAAAGTTGTATTTTGAGCAGATAACCCTTATGGATATGGGTTGGACGATTTTAGGGATGTGGATCACCTAGAAATCATCCAAGGCCTTATCAAGAGGGGAATTGGATTGCTTTGAGGCTAAGTTATCCAATTAGGGTTTTAGGGTGAAACCCTAGAAGCTCACCAGTATAAATAGACCCTTGGGGTTGTGGAAATCGACACCCTTGTTATTGGAGTAACCTTAGAGCCGATTTCCCTCTTCCTCATCTCTCTAAAATCATCTTCTTGCTAGTTGGTGTTTGTAAGCCATTAGAGGAGTGACATTTGTGACTCTAAGCTCCAAGAAGAAGAATGTTTCAAGCAAGTAACTCAAGGTATTATTCTAGATCTGTTTTCATATGTTTTATTTGTTATTTTACATTAGATCTAGCCTTGAAATTCTTGGATATATATTGCATGTTTAATTAGAGAAACCTAGATCGAAGCTATAGGGTTGTATGTGCACATAGGGAAAGTTCTTATGTCCAAAACCCATCAGGAATGCCCCACTTCCTATACATATAGTAACTACTACTACTACTACTATGGGTCTAATCATCCCTCGGGATGGAATAACCTAGGCCCCTCAACCATCGGGTTGGAATGCCAAACTACTATGAGTCCAATCATCCTACCTGGATGGAATACTCCTGGCCCACAACCATCGGGTTGGAATGCCAATCTACACTAGCAGACATGCACACATAACATGCCACCATAAAACACTCTACAGAACCAACACACTAAGGCCCTATCATCCTACCGGGATGGAATACCCTCTGCTACTGCTCAACATACATAACCCGCAGGTGACCTCCTACCAATGTACATAGTGCAAGACCAACTACCGGTCTCTAAATAATCACTACCCAACTATCAGGGCACTGATCCAACAGAACTAGCCATCATACAACTATCCATTTCTCTAGGAAACTAAGCTAACAAGGCATCTTCTCATACCACTACCTCATTTACCAAGATACTAGCAAGCATATCATCACATAACATAACAGGCTCTAACAACAATACAAAGGGCTGACCTTAGTGCCTTAGACCCTTGAGTACAGTGAGGAAAACTCACCTTGAACTGCGGAAACACTGTTGGTACCCTTCTGACTGCTATCTGACAATCCCCGCATCGCTGCTCCTTTAGCGCCTCAAACTAATCAAAGCCACAAAAACAGTTAGCCCCAAAACAATATCCTTCTAAAGGTAAATTGGCCGTTTTACCCTTAACCCAATCTGGTCCGTGACTAAAGTCCAAGATCACAACATGAAAAGCCCAACACTAGAAAAGCGTCTCAAGCCCACTAGTGACCTATTAATGGCCCAATTGCTACATTGGGCCCAATCCCTTAATAGGCCTCACCCTAAGCCCAAAATATTTTCCTTAGACCATATATTATGATTTCTGTGGGCCCATTAAGGCCCAAATACCCAAACATGCCCCAAACCATGACCCAAAACTCATGATCCAACAGTCAAGGTTACGTGGGGCGTACATCAATGTACGCTTAACGTATAGGCCTGAAGATGATACGCTGGGCGTACTTGCACGTATGCTCAGCGTAGTGCTCTGCTAATTCATTTCCTCATTAAGCACTTAACACTCCAAACCAGGTGGTATAATCACATATCCAAGTCCATTAAGATGTCTTAAGCTATAAAGTCGGCTACTTGGTGGCTTGCAACCTACCAAATGAACCCAAACTTGAAATATAACATCATACTTCCACAAAGGTAGCCAGATCTCATGCATGATCACAAATGAGCCCTAAAGGTTGAAACTTTACTGCATAAGGGACTCATAAGATACTAAGGGTGGCAACCCTGGACTTAGAAACGTGTTGGAGCCATAAAGATGCATTCTTGGGACCAAAAAGTCTATAAAATTGTACCAAGAGAGATCTAAGAGATTATTCATCAAGATCAAATCTTTTTACCTTGAAGAGGCCTGAAATAAGACACTTGTCCCAGACCTATAAGCTCTAGCTTCCAAGGTTCCTCCTTCCCAATCTTCTTCCTTTCTCTTCCAAGCTAAAAACCACCAAGATGAGCTTTTCAATGCCAAGATCTCTAAAAATGGAGGTTGGAACGCTCTAGGGTTTCTTCTGAGGTTAGGGAGGCTGATATCGGGGCTAGGGTTGAAGCCATTATGTTCTAATTATAGTGGCTCAACCCAAATTAGGGTTTAATGAACTTTTGCATACTTTGTGCGTACGCCTTACACCTTCGCGATCCAAAGACCCGCTACGCTGGGCGTAGCCCCGCGTCTTCAAAAGCATACATGCCCCTTTTTGACAACCTTTTCCATTAAGTGCCATAAGTGTCAATATCTTCAAAGTCTCATAACTCCTTTATTCTAAGTTCGTTTCCGACGAACTTTATATCCACGAAATGGTGGCGAGAAGCCCTATGCTTCTAGCAATACACCCCGACCCGAGGCCTTCTCGAATAAAACCCATTACCCATAAAAGACTGAAACGCCCTTACTCTTGATCTCGGGAATCCATAAATAATTACTTTTAGAACGGGGCGTTACAACTCTCCCCCACTTAAATATGATTTCGTCCTTGAAATCGCCAATTGCCAGCTCTGGCTACCCAAAATCCCGAAAGACACCTTCACGCCCCTAAAGCGTGACGACCACCAAGGGAGGCTAACCCCAATGGAACTCCATCTCGAAGAGATACCTACTCCTTCTCATGCTGTCTCAAGACCTACCTCTCCGGAAAGCCCTGAATTTGGAATGTCAGATTGGATCCGCCTTCCAGGCAGGCCGTCCAACGAACCATCACCTGACCTCTTCCCATTTTTATAAAAAGGGACTACTCAACCATGGGAACCTAAAAATAGAACTACGAGTCATACTCTGTTGTCGGCCATACTAGCTCTCTTTTACTCATACTCAAACGTACATACAACAATGCTCTTACCAAACCAACACTCACACCCTGGCCCAATCAGCCTCGGGCTGGAATACTAGGCATGCCTACGACGGGTCCGCTCATCCTTGGGATGGGATACCCTCGTATCCCTACACATGTTTGGCCCAATCAACCCTCAGGTTGGAATACCAAACACATTAGGTACAATCAATCATAGGGTCCGGTTATCTTCATGATGGAATACCCCATATTGGAATACCTCCACATACATAACTCAACCTATAACCATACTTGGAACCAAGGACCTTGTCCTTGCGTCACCTTCGAATCCTTTGGTTCGCCACATCTGAGTGTAACCCACTCATACCTCCCTATCATGATCTCTAGGTCCTTGACCTCCGACTGCAATATCTTACACAGTCCTCATCATCGGTCCGGTCTGCTCCTGAGTCTGTTAACTTGCTATCCTACTTTCCTCTGTCCAAACCCCCAATCTGGAGCCACTATTCCCTTCATCTTCCAAGGAGACTGAAAACATGCCCACGCATCATCCAACATTGCCACAACGATAGATCCTCGCTATACATCACCCCTTAGAGGTGCTCACCGCTATCTCGTAACACCATTCTCACTACTGGTTAGAAGATCCACGGCACATACAAGCCCTTATTATAACTGAACCGCCTCATCATACCACCCTAATAACCAACATTCAAACCGCGCTAGGCAACCTTCTACAACCAGCAGCTCATCCGATAATTTCCAATTCTCCCCCACTTAGGGAACTAACCACCATCCACTGGCAGCGAAGCTAATATGCTGCTTAATCGAACCCCCTAATACACCGAACTTCAAGGAACCTAAGTTCCTGCTGAAATTTCCCGAATTCTCAAACCATAACCTTCCTCTTTCACGAATTCCACACTGGATGATAACCTCTAAAAACCCTCAATACTCACTCTTCTCTAACACATACAACACTTCAATATCTCATGCAAGAAACAACATCTCATAATCATAACATAAACAAGATAAAGCAGAAAAACATACCGACTGACACCTCTGGCTCATATCTGATCTCCTCAGACACAAGCTGATAAGCACACCCTGGAGCCTTCAGAGGCTCTGCCCGACCCTGACTCCCGTCAGTAAGTCTCAAAGTGGTTGGCGCTGGGGCCTGCACTGACCTCGCAGCCAGTAGAGGACACTTGGCCTTCAGATGGCCCACCTGATCACAATGATAACAAAGTCGGATCCCTACCGCTGGATTCGACTGCCTGCAATCCCTGGCTATGTGGCCCTCCTTGCCACACTTGTGGCACCCCGAAGAAGAACGACAACTACCCTCGTGCACCTTGCCGTACTTCCCGCAAGTGTGACTCCTCTGACCTTCCTGTCGATAATCAACGGGCCTCATCCGCTTCGGTGCAAGCTGCGACTACACTAGGGCCTGCCTCTGCTCTCTCAACTGGAGCTCAATCTCTAACTCGCGCCGCCTAGCGGCTTCCTGCAACTCCAACAAGGTACTAGACCTCTGTGTGGATACAAACTGTCTGATGTCCCTCTTGACCATACTTAGATATCGAGACATCTGAGCCTATTCCGAAGCAAACTCCGGGCAAAACATCGCCCTCTCAGTGAACATCCAGGTGATCTCCGTCACCGACTCTGAACATTGCTTCAGTTCCAGGAAACT
The DNA here is from genome assembly GCF_002870075.4 of Lactuca sativa. Taxonomy (NCBI): domain Eukaryota; kingdom Viridiplantae; phylum Streptophyta; class Magnoliopsida; order Asterales; family Asteraceae; genus Lactuca; species Lactuca sativa. The sequence goes on along the minus strand of NC_056627.2, from coordinate 344,812,957 downwards.
CCGGGCAAAACATTGTCCTCTCAGTGTCAATTTAAATATAAATTTTAGTTTAACTTAAACAACCCAAAAAATATTTTGTAAATAGTTAAAAGTGGTTAATTGAAGTGTCTTTCAAATAATGATTATAAGTTGATTAGTAAGGTTAAATAAATATCAAACCTAAAGTGTAATCATAAATATACTAAATTTCAATTTTAAACTAATATTTTTACTTCAACTTATAAAGTAATGTCTTTAACTTTTAACATATTATACTTAATTTATTAGATTTAATATGTTGTTGTATGTAAACCATTATCAATTTAAAGTTACAACTTTTTAACAGTTTGGACAAAATACTTAAATTTTTAAATTAAATTTAACATTACAATGTCAACTTAAATATAAATTTCAGTTCCATTTAAAAAACCAAAGAATATTTTGTAAATAGTTGAAAGTGATAAACTGTAGTGATAAATGTAAAAACAAAATTGTAATCTCAATTTAACTAAAACATTGCCTAAATATAATTTTATAATCGTTAAAAGTTTTTAAATAAGCAGCTTAAAATAAATTACAATAACAATAGTTAAAAGTAACTGTATATATATGATTATATTGTTACCTTTAAAATCAAAAAAATAATGTTTGATATTTTAAATAATTATAATGATTGAAATTAAAACATTAAGAAAATAAATTTTAAAAAATTAATTAACAACAACAATTATAAATAATATTAAACCATAGATTATATTTAATTTTACTCATGTGTAACTCGAAGATATAAGTCATTCAAGCGATTGAGATTATGCTTTTATAATATATATATATATATATATATATATATATATATATATATATATATATATATATAATTCAAAATAATCAATATATTATATCAATTTAGTATATATGAATTATTATATAAAATTTAACAACAATGTTATTGCTATATTAAAAAAAACATATATTTGTAAAGACTTCAGTTATATAAGTGTTTCTGCGCAACGTGCGGACATTCGAAAGGAAACATTTTTTCTTTCACCACATGAAGGAGCAAGTGATTTTGCTCCTACGTACTTATAAATATGTTCCCAAATGAAAATTTGATAAGAATGATGAAATAAAACTTGCTCCTACATGGAAACTAAATCTCTTATGTCATTCATTTCATATCTTCCACTCCTTTAGCTTGCTCCTGCTACATGGCAATTAAATCGCTTTATATCATTCATTTCATAACTTCCACTCCTTTAGTTTCTACAATTTCAAATACTCTAAAAGGATTACGAATATCGGTCAGTGAAGGTAATATTTTCTACTGAAGTTAAAGTCTCATTTCATGTTGGCTAAGGATGAAAAACGCAACCAAAACAAACTATAGGGATTGTCTAAGTACAAAAAAAAATATAAAGACCAAACGTGAAATTTGAGCAAACCATAGGGATGATTTTAGTAACTTTTTCTAGGAAAAAAGATATAACAAACTTTACATTAATAAAAATAACAGATAAAATTAAAAAGGTATATGATACACCTGTCATATTTTATTTTTGCTTGATAGAAGTTCCTCCAAGTTAGAAATTTGGTCAGTCAATGATTTTCCTTCATTAATGTACTTGCCTCTCTACAAAACAATAAAAGACATTTCTTAATGTGATTAAAAAGATAACTAGAATACATAATACTCAAAATAAAAATGGCAACAAATAAAAAAGGTGTAGGACCTCAAGCAATGTAAGTCTTCATAGGTTGATATTTGATATTGCTTCAGCTTGTTTTTCGGATAATTGAAATTCTGCAATATAAATCATAATCATAATTTCACAACATGAACTCAAAAGAGCAAGTAAATACTTTGACCATGTCACTTCACTGTATAGATAATAAAACAACAGTGAGCCTTAATTTTCCTAAGATCAGCTGATGCCACTGAGTTACTTGTAGTTTTTTTGATCACATCAATTACATCATCGAGCCCAATTAAGATACCTTCATTTACCCAAGAAAGAAAATATGTTAACAGTCATTAGCCATTCATTTCATAGTGTGGTCCAATTCAAGACCAAAATCTTCACGTAAACAAATGTTGGGCAGAGATTTTATGCATATATACATATACTTACAAGTTATAATTACATACATACCTCAACAATATGTATTTATTTCTGTCTATAGCTATCTTGTGCAAAAGCTTAAACCTTGCACGTCTTTCAACCACCGAGCATCTAAAATCAAAGAAAGCATGTAGGATAAAAGATTAAGTAAATGGAATATATTTAAAAGTTTGTGTTTTGTAGCCATTCAAAACCTAACATGTAGGTCATACATAAATACAAATAGTGACTATAGGCCATATATAAGTATAGTAAGAGAGCATGTGTGTTCATAAGTTGCCTTAAGCAATTATATTAAACCCATTTGTTTAGGTTGTCCATTAAGAATACTACCAGATGAGTAAAATATGAAGAGTCGAAATTTAGTCAAACCCTGTTTAAATTTGAAGACATAATTAGGACAAAAATGACCCAACTAATAACGACTCACCCAACCATGTTGCAGCTAAAACTTGACTGTAGAGCACTGGAGCGATAGAGATTATTCATAATAATTGTTGGATCAAACCCCTCTTAAGCTGAAAATTTTGAATGAAAAAAGTTTAAGTTTGTAAAATTTCATAAACTACTTTACAAAAGAATTTCATATAACTACCTCAATGACTATCCGTGTTCCCGATTGATCACTCCCATCACATATATCACTTATGCCTTCCAAAGTTTTGGAAAAAGGACAAAACATTAGAAGGTTGAACAAAATCAACTTGTCAAAGTTTGGAACTAAATCAACCTACCAAAAAAGTGGAACTTAGGGCAGAATAATAATTATTTACTAATATTTTAATATTAGAAGGTTGAACAATACATACTATATCCTAATTCAAGAAGAAGTTTGGATTTTAGCATTTGTGGTGACTAATGACGCATAACTTATAAGATTCACATATGAATTTTCCAACAACTGAACCACCTATAAGAAACAAAATATAAATGCATTTCAATTAACATTCTTTCAAAAACTATCTTATGGGGTAAATGTAAAACAGTTCATTTGACTGATTGACTCATAGCCACTGGGCCTTCAACTCTCATCAAGGGTATTTTAGGTAAACAACTGAACCTTCTACAATTGCATACACTTCAACATTAGAACAATCATTTCCTTCAAGGTAATCAAAGAAGGCATCCTAATATCAAGTATCAACAAGAAAACTGACGTCAATGAATAATTCTTCAAACTTGATTATGTTTTTATAGGGATCAAGTATTGTACTACTTTTAGTAAATCTGAATTCAAGCTTTAACTCCCATGTAGGAGATAAACTTTATCGAACAAAAGCAATCTCTTCCTTAGACAAATTAAGAATATTAAATTTTCTCACGGTAAGTAAAAAAATAACATATTACATATAGATTTCAATTTGTAAGCTATCATTACATAAGGTACCATGACTTAGAAATTAATTAACTTCTTTAGTTCTCCAAAGGATGCACCAAAACATGTTTGTATACACATAGAAGCTCATATTGACCCATTTTCCTTTATTAGGGAATGTTATCGAGCATCTGATAGTCATGGAAATGGAGAGATGAGAACAAGATTATACATAAGGTAATACATACAGATGTAAACATAGATGCACCGAAACTTAAACAACTTTCAATTAACTGTGGTGTTTGAAATTTACATAAAAAATTAGACGGTGAAATGTAGAATATTAGAAAAGAGAGTGGTGAATGGTACAATACCAAAAACCTAGATGTTAGGGAAGATTGATTGATGTCGGAGGTGAATGTCGATGAAACGGAAGCAATTGTCGACGACAAACGGTGACTTTGGTGTAAGGGAACGTCAAATAGGAGGTGGACATGAGGCAAACAATCGATTGATGGTGGAGTATTGACAGAAGTTGGTGAGCGACGTTGACAGGGTTCTTTGTTTCGACGAAGGTGAAACACAAACTACGGCGACGATGGCTAGGGTTATGTCGTTCTTCAATGGTGGTGTTGTGAGATTGTCGTTCAAAGAAAGAATGGGAGCCCTACTTTGAATTAGCTTGGGTTAAGTAGATGTGTAGCCCATGCCTTTGATTTAGTGATTTACCAAAATGCCCTCACGATTTTAAATAATAACATACTAATGTTAATTTTACTGACAAAATTACAAAGTTGTTGATTTTGGTCGATTACCGACAAAGTTTATTCCTTCACCAAGTTGTCACAGTACTGTCACTAATATCCTAACTCTCCAGTCCTTCGGAAATCTGTCAGTATTCTGTTGTAGTGTCCGATGGATTTTTTCCGTCGCTAATACTCACTTTTCTAGTAGTGTATGGTATCGATGCGAGAGATAAAGATTTATAAATGGGTTTGGTCTTTCAAGAGAACACATGTTTATTACTAGGCATGCTACTATTCACGTTCATTTTTTGGATTGTATGAGTAGCAATGTAGTATCGATTTATGCATACACTAGGCGAATGCCTGCGCGTTGCGCAAGGAAATAAGTATGTAGTTTAATATGGTTATATATATTATGGTAAAATAAATAGTTTACATTCTTTTTAAGCATATGGTTAATTGAGAAGTTATGATTTTTAAAACAAATAAGATGTTAATACAATGCAATTAACAAAATTATTACATTATAATTGATATGGTTTAATCTATTATGAATAGGATCTACATAAAGATTGTATGCGACTAAATAATATGTATATTTTTTGATTTACAAATAACTTATACAAATAAATAATGCAAAATTATTTTTAGTTTAAAATTGTAAATATAATGTTTATGTACACATTAGTACCTAATGTAATTATTCGATAATTGATTAAATATAGGTTATCATTTGTGGTCGTATGTGTTTAGTTTCTTATGTAAACCCCACATGTGTTGAATCGCAATTTTTGAAAGTTATTGAAAATGATTAGAGAACTTACTTATTGCTTGTAATGTTTGGTAATTTAAGACATCTAATTTCTATTTTTTTCATTGTAGATTTTGTAGAACTTGTGAATTTCCACCATTAAATCTCTATGTTCAAGTTTCTCATTCATTTTTAAAGGCTTTAAATCTTCTTTCATTCTTGGAGTTTAAGATTCTTCAAGAATTGTGGGTAGACCTGACGTTCTTGCATTCTTTAGAAAGATTGGAACAAATATAGTTCTGGAAACCTATCTGAAATGCAAAGGTTTTGATATTGTATTTTGACTTTTTTCCCTTTATATGTTTTTTTCAGTTTGTTTGTTATTTATAATTAAAAAAAAAGTAAATTAACTAATTTATCAATTTTTGGAATCTAGTACAACTCTCACTCACATACACCGTCTCAACCTCTCTTCTAAGAATCTACAAGCGACCTCTTGTAGCTACCAATATCATCTCCGGCGAACCAATCTACACCATCATCGACACACTCTGGCTACCATTCTATACCGCCACCAACATCATCTCCCTCCATGGTGACATCCATATATGCCACCACTTCACGTCTGGTTTACGACTATGTGCTCCAAAGAATCATCAACTGCCACCGGTGAGAAAACACAGCTGGTGATCTCCTCCTTTTGACCCCTTTCATTCTTTGTTCCAGAAAGGTCATACATGTACTCCGTAGACCATTAGATCACCGGTATCCAATGCTTTCTCTGTTCCAGAAACGCCACATACGTTGCTGCCCTCTGTTCTAGAAACACCATACATGAATCCCCTTCCCATCCTTCTATTGTCTTTGACCGAAGCAACCCTTTAGCACGTTGGATTTGTGTTCATCTTGATTTCACCTTGGATTTCGTCTTTTAGTCTTTTTACATCAAGTAGGGATGGAAAATGCAAATAAAATAAACTATAAGGACGATCCGAGTGCAAAAGAAATGTTAGAGACCAAACATGAAATTTTCGCAAACCACAGGGACTTTTTCAGTAATTTGTTCTTTTTTCTATTTTGGAAACCGAACAAGAAGCAAATGCTATAAAGAATAAATTCTCAACTCCACGTCGTTTCACTTTTGAAGATGTTGATAATGACATACTTGATTTAGATGTTATCCCAAATGAAGAAATATTATTGGTACTTCGAAACTCTAAACATTCGGTTAATTTCTGATTTGTTTTATAATGCTAAATACATTTTAATCCATTAGAGAAAATGGTTATGTCAAAAGAATGAAACCAGACACTTATAATCAATAAAAATGTTCTTTCTATTGAGGCATTGTTGTTTTAAGAAGGCTCGATAAGCAATGAGCAATGGAAGGAGTTCTCTTAACAAGCTTCTATTGAGTCCCTCACTCAAACTATTAGCAGTTTTAAAACCAGTGTATAATAATTTTTATAATTTTAGTTTCTATTATTAAAATACAAACGTACGAATTAGTTAATTAATTATTTAGTCTCGTTTTGTATGTATTTGAAATTTATGGATTTAATGTATATCGAATATTGAAACTTTTTTACTTTTATATTTGATAGGTTTTAAAATATAGATTTGATGTATGTTTTTAATATTTTTCTGTGTTCAATATGTAGTTATTTTTAATTTTTTCATTAATTTATAATTTGTTTTAATAATGCCAAAATCCGTCGCTAACCTGTCACATAAAATCTGTCGGTAATCCGTTGGTGAGTTATTTTGGGATTCCGTCGATAATCCGTTAGTGAGTTATTATGCTGGTAATTCATTACAAACACATTCCGTCGGTAATCCACTGCAAAAATATTTCAGTCGGTGATCAATTACTAATTACCGACGGAAAAATCCATCGCTAAAAATTTGTTGTAGACATCGGAAATCCGTTACAAACAATTAGCGACAAGAATATACCAACAGATTTGGTATGTTGCAATTCCGTCGATAAAGCGAATTAGCGACGGATTACCAACGGTTTTGGCCGTTAGTAATGCTCTTTTTTTGTAGTAGTGATATATGGGAAGATAATGAACTTGAAATAACAAGATGATCGTATCAATCTACCTTGTGTTGTATGACCGTTTATCACAACATGAAGTATTTCAATTACGATTATAAGCAGCCAACCCCCATGTATTATAATCTAAGACTATACTTCTATGTTAAACCCTCATCTGCATTCTGTTAGTGGACTTTTACAAGAATTTCATCCAAAATTAAATATTCTCTTTTAATAAAAGACTCTTAAACATGCCACTTGTCTTATTTCTACATCTCTATTTTTACAATTGGCGTCTTCTTATAAACCCATCGATATAATTTGTGCCTATTTCATTCTTCCATAATTTGTTCCTACAAATTAGGACTAGCAACAACTATTTCATAATTTTTGTTCGAGCTATTTACACCGTCAATGGTCAATGGAGGGATTCAAAATTGGAAATTTAAATACCCTATCTTCCATATATCTACCATATGTTCCTCTGATTCGGGTATCTCACTACATCTTAGTAGCTTTTTGATTCATCTGCTTCATGGTAGAAACCTACTAAACGGGAAGAGCTTAGTTCGCCATCTTTGCTTCTTCTTTTTTCTCTAAAAACCCTAGACATCATCGTTAATTGTCTTTCGAAGGGAACAATAACCGTTATACTTTCTTCTTGCATGATTAAATCAACAAAGGTTAGTCAGATATCTATTTTCTTTATCCCTAAAAGGTTCATATTTTCTGCTGATGGTTGTTTATTATTTTTCTAACGCTTTATACAAGTGTAATGTACTCTCTTTCTCTTTTGCTTTACATATCACTCTTTCTAATTATCCCTTGTAAGTGGTATCATCGTCTTCCTTACTGCCCCTATTTGAATTAACCATGTTTTCTCACACTAATTTGAAGTTTCAATATATCGGTAGTCTATCTATCATCTTCTGTTTTTGCTTTTTGGTGATGGGAATCAACTGTGCATATGACCTTTATTCCATTCATTTGAATCCAACCCGGTAGATATCGATTACCAATTATATTCTACTATATAATTCCTAGATTTATGGGATCACTAACAACAAATTTTATTAGACAGATTTGATCCCATCTATGCCTATGATCTTTTTTTCTTAGGTGACCTTTGTTATAAAAGATTTCCGATCAAATCATCCAATTTGAAAAAATTATGTAATCAGCTTATAACTTGGTTATAGAAATCGCAAATACACCCCGACCATCAAAAGATAACACTAACCGATTATGTGACCTTTATCCCACTAGTGCATACAAGAGATGTGTAAGTATTATTTAAAATGGATTGCATAGATTTGAGGTTTGTAAGGGGTCTTTTTTTATGTTTTATAATTTTAGTTTTAAAAATATATGATATCATGGTTATTAGATGCATATAATAAGACATGGTACCAATTTTCAAAAGAAAATCACTTTTAAATGATCTACATAAAGAATTAGTTTTTATATAATTTAACAAGTTTATAGCCCTCCAAGGATCTTCTTGCAAAGTTTGGAAAGAAAAAAACAGCCAAAGAAGAAGAACATAACAACCTTTGTAGTCTTTGAAACCTCAAATGAAGGTTAGGAAGTTGATGGAGAATTGATGAACCTTTGAGACACCAAAAATAATCCAACTTGAGGATGATGCTAGTCTTTAAACTCTTAAGCTCTTAAGCTTTAAGTTCACAGTCAATGTATGAACTTAAAGAGAGAAAAAATGCAAATGTTCTTTTAAGTGTAAAAACAAAACACAAGAGAGAATGAGTATTCCAAGCATACTCACAATTTTGGCATAGGAAAAGATAAAAAAAAATGAAAGCCTTTCATGCACTCTCTTAGAGCTAAAACAATACACACGAATCCTTAACCAATCAAGATCTCATGTCATAAAAGGATTTTGTTCTCCATGCCTTTAAGAACTAGCCATGCTTTTGATTAAACAAATCAATAGGTCATGCTTCTTTTATTCTTTCTTCTAAAGATATATAAAAGAAGACAAAAATTTATAAATTTTGTAAACATCTTTTATAAAATATAAACTTTGGCTTTTGGCTATAAGAAAAAAGGTTTTCAAGTCCAAAATAATGTACATGACTTAATAAATTATACCATGTGATATATTATGTAACTTGTTAATGAAAAATTATTATTACAAGAAATAAATAATTTACAATTAATTGTAAGAGTTTATTGAATATTTATTACAATCAAATTCCAATAAATAATTAATTGTATCAAGTTGTTGTTAGTGTGACCCATTTGTATCATATCTTAATTAACAATATCATTTTAATATGACTCTTGAGCATGCAAGATCATTCTAAGTAACATATCTCTGTTTCATATTTTATGACACACACTGTTGTACCTTGTCGTACGCAAAACTTCGTGATATATATTTTTAATGCACTAGTTTTAAATTTATAATTCCTAGTCTATCACATCTAAACCACAACTTACAGACAGTGATCTTGATCGAGTATAATATAGTTTTGATAAGAAAGAGTGTCGAGATCAAGAGGAACGGTAGTAAATTAACATTAGAATATTTGATTATATGTTACAAATAAATGAAAGCAATAAAAAGGGGGGTTTTGTTATAAAAGTTCAATTACATCAACAACTAATCTAACTTGATAAAGTGAATGGAAACAAATCAATATTGATACTTTGGTTTAGACTGGAGTTTATCTCAAAATACTGGTTAACTACTAAGTGCAATGGATATTTATTTATTATTCACTGATTCCTAATATGACTAGCATCATGGTCTGATTACTAATCCTTTGATTTTAACAAATCTATTAACTCAGTTATCAAGTGAATAAATAGTCATGAAAATCACTGTTTAGCTCAAATTATGCAAGACTTAAATTATAAACTAATATTAATGATCATAATACTAATTATATACATGAATGGTCATCACATATAAGCTCAGATATTAAAGTTACCAACTTTTCTGTTTAACCCTAGGTTTATGGTCAAAATCCTAGTCATACAAATCCAATATGATTCAAGCACATCAAGCTAGAATGAATCATCTAATCCTAATAATACTTAGAAATAAATAGAAAAGATTGAAACTTTAACTTATGCAGATCTTTAACAATAAAACTTAATAAATGAAATTAGAATAAATAATCCGGATAACAAATTAATCCATAATCTCAATGATTGATCTAGTATAACACAAAGCAATAGGGGATTGAAAACCTAAATCAGAAAGTAAAACATTGATAAAATCGCATGGAATGCTAATCATGGTCAAAACAGCAAACTGAATGATTCTTGTCATGAATCAACTCTCGAATACTTCAAATCTCAGCTCCATATCAGCTTAACAACCCTCTTACTACCTTCTAAACCCTTAAAACGACACTTTTGGGGTTTATTTTCGTAGGGAACGGATTATTTTTTAGATATATCATTAGGGTAAATTTCCGACTCTATTTATAGGTTACAACGACATCATAGCGTGGAAAAAGACTTGCCACGTCGTGGGAGATGGAATCTTCACATATATGAAATTTTCTGATTTTCCACGTTGTGGAAATAGCTTTGCCACGACATGGGAACTGGAAATCAAAATTTTGAAAAAACACGAAAGTCGTCCGAAATTTTGTCTAGTTTTCAGAACATCTTGAATCTCTGCAATCGGAGTTAAGAGTCATGAGATATGTCTAAAACACTAAAGAGTGGTCAAGCTGCCAACATCTTTTTTGCGTCTTTTTCAACTCATTTCTACTCCTTTTGCATCCTACCTCCAATTTGATCATAAATTGAACATCTCAAAGTATATTAATTACCATATATCTTAAAATATAGTATTTTTATTCAAATATATTAGGATAATGGCATAAAATACATAGTTAAATAAGGCCATATCACTTCAAAAAATCATATATTCCTCATTCAATGTCCGATTTTTGCGTTCTTTATACTCACAGCTTCATAATTACGATTACTACAAGTTTCGTTCAGATCATGCTAAATAAACTTTTATTTTTAAATGTTTATTTAACATAATTTGTTAAGTTCTAAAATAACTTTATACAAATACTAAATACTCATAAATCACCTTTTATATATATATATATATATATATATATATATATATATATATATATATATATATATATATATATATATATATATATATATCACATTTGTATAAACTTATATCATGTTTGAAGATTTTTATTCATCTATTATTAATAAGAAAATTTACATTATTAGCTAACATAAGTATATATTTTTCTACAAAATATCTAGCAGAAACACAGGTGTTACACTACACTTAGCTCAAAAGCTAAACATCTATGAATTGTTTTTAGGAAATACATTAATATATTTTCAGTTTTTAAAGCTATCTTTTTTGCTTTATATATTATTTTCAAATTCAATAAAATATAGGTTTGACATTCTAAGAGTATAAATTACGTTTACAATTAAATGAAATTTTAATACTTTTTTAAAAGTAATAATAAGTTATAAAAAATCAATAAAAATGTATTTTTGTCATATTATATAATTCACTTTTTAATTTCTTAAAAAATCTAGAAACCAAATAGAAAAGAGATTTCATCCAAAGGCATAATATATTTCAATTCCTCCATATTACAATTGATATATTCCATTTTTTCCAAAAAACATTACGTAAATAAAATGTCCTATTGCGTGGAAGATAAACAACATATCATCAATGTATTTCCTAAAGGTGATGAGAATCCCACATAGTTTGTGGATTCACTTTATATGAGAAAATATCTTGGTAAACAAGACATACTATTTATGAATTATGTGGTCATTTGCTTATGGTTCGTAATTTTTATAGTTTGGAGAAATATGGTTATAGAAAGAAAGATATAATTGTTGCATGTGCACTATTGATATATCCCTTATCAAACCTTTTTTCAGGGACAGGTCAACATGGTTCGGCTAAACATGATTCTTCATACAGTTTGATTCGACAACACTGTTTGGTTCGATCTTGTCATGATGGTTCGGTTCGATAATACAATTCGCCTATTCCCAAGACAAAAGTACTCTCGCCACCTAAGGTACAACTCTCATACTTTCCTCCCACGGTAAAATGTATTTCTCCAATGAATTCATCATGTGATAGACATAATGAAGAAAGAAAGTAAGCCAAAATCTCTCTCATGACTCTCTTACATGCATATAATCATCTTCCTTCCACTTGAAGGATCCGATCATTATTTCACATCGATACTAACTTAATCGTCGATGGTCACATCCCAGGATGCAAGTCCTCAGATGACTAATGATCTTATGAATAAGTGTAACATGTATCTAATTGAGACTTGCTTACGACACTGGAAAAACATATTTAAGATTACAACCTGATCAACCTTATGACAATTTTTTAGGTTACATCACGCACATTCAAAATGATTGTGTTACATCATGCACTAGGATTGTTTACTAATTGGATAAAACCGAAATGTCCAATTGGAAAATTTGGATTGGACTATTTGGTTCGGATATTCGAATTTTTGGATTGATTTTCAACAAATCCGAATTATTATTTTGGATTTCGGATTGGTTTTGGTTTATTAAGTAAGAACCGAATAGTCCAAAAAAAACCGAATAACAATTAATTATTTATTTAATTTTAAAATGTCTATAATTATTTATTAATTTTATAATTTATCTTTTCATATAAGTTCAAAAAGTTTCACCTTATAAAAAACATTAATCTACATTTTATTCCAAATGTTTTTTTATCAATTAAATTTTAAACTAGAATATACCTTCTTACTTGTTAATAGTTGTTTATAAATTTTAAATCACAACTAAATAATTTGTTTTTGCTTCTTCTATAAAACTAGCTAGTATTATAATTATATGTTATTTTTAAATATTTTGGTTTTTCAAACTGAATTATAAAAACCGATCCAACCGAATTGTTAATGGATCGGATCGGATCGGATTTGAATTTAGTTTGGACTATTCGGATCCTTATTTTGAAAACCGAAATTAATTTGGATTTACTTAATTGGATTGGATCAAACCGATCCATCCAGACGAACACCCCTAAGCACGTAAGAATGATTGTGTAATTAGGTAGTTTTTAAGCAATTATAACTAGTTTTTAATGTTTCGTTAGCCCACATCACATTTATAATACAAAATTGATGTAGAATAACTTTTGTCTTATTACTTGATCCCTATTTCATCAATTAGATTATTAAGAAATCAAAATCTATTAATTTTTCAAGACTACAACTTTAAGAAAAAAAAAAGCATATCAGAAAATATCTAATGACATTATAACCTAACTTTCTACACGTTTAAAAGTGGACTATTATTGGTTTCTTTTACGATTGCCAAGGCCCAATCACATAAATTAAAAAATAAAAATAAAAATACAGCAGTTAAAGCGAAAAGTACAACTCATCATATCGTATACCACAATTTCAGTAAACATAGCACCGCTGTAGTCCGGGTCGGGGCAAAGCCTGTTAGCGAGCTTCTCTGGTCTGCATCACACCCCACTCTACCATCCTACTCCAAAAAATCCACCACCCATATCATAATCAGGCAGTATATACAATCACAAAACAAGGAAGCACAGCCCTCGGATTAAACACGATTAGCTCGTCTTCTTCTTCTAACCTGCTCTGCCTCGCACCAGATTCCCTCCCCACCAAAGAATCATAACCCGGGTCATCTTTGTCACCCGAACCTTTGTCACAACCGATCCGACCCGCTATAACACGACAGACAATCATTGCCCGTTTCACGTTCATGAACCCGAACTCGTCCTCGATGTCATCAGGAATTGCCACGTGTCCTCTCCAGCTATTCGATAAAGTGGATATACCATCCAGTTTGGGTGAAAACCCGGATCCGATTATCTCACACACATTACAATACTGGTTAACACAGATGCTAGAATTACCATTTTGCCCCAGATCACACAGGAAAGTGGTGCAGTAAAATCGTAACAATTCGTTGCCGTCGGCGATACATCGTTCGTCCCTCCGCCGGGAATCACCGGGTCGCGCCGCCTTTGACTTCACGATCTCCCTGTATTCTTCAAACTGGGCAAGTATCTTTGGGGTGTTGTGGATCTTCATGATCCGGGAGATAATCGGTGTTTTCTCAGGCCAACCGGTTGTGAATATGATCTGGACAATGTTCTTTCCGGGATCGTCATCCAAAAGCTCGCAAACAGCGTGTTTGATGGATTGGTGTTGTTCAAGCAATCCGGGTTTTTGGAAAACCTCACCGCAGTTCAGGCAGGGATGGATTTCATTGCGCATGGGAAGGTAATCGGATTCCGTGAGCGAACCTGGTCGGGTTGTGGATTGGGCGTCTGGTGGAATGAATGAAATTGAACGGGTTGAAGATGCTGGAGAAGGTATTTGATGAACATGAATCGAGTTCTTCTTGTCTGTAACTTGCGATGTGGATTTGGTTGAGAAGACTCGTTTGATGAATGACCAAAAGGAAGAGAGGCATCCATGGCGTTTGAGTTTGGTGGAAGTGACACGGAGCAGAGGGACTGGAGCAGATGCTTTTCTAGGTGTTTTGGGACGGTGGCGGTGGTGGTGGTGGCGGGTGGTGGGGTAGATGGTGAAGCAACCGAGGTGGAGTACGATGACGAGGAGGGAGATGAAGTTTGTTAAAAGCGGACGTATATTGGCCATAAAGTGGGGAATCACCAATACCGGAATGACTGGTTATGGGTGGCAGAGCAGATATAGATTGAGATATGGCGATGGCGCTGCCATGAAAGAGTATTGAAGATGGGAATGGGATGGATAAAGGTGAGAAAGGTTAAGGGTGTAAGGCAAGTTCATGGCATCTTGTTCTCGTGCGTCTCATATACATACTAACTCCTACTTTCTTTCCATTTTCTACAAATTTCATTATTTAATAATGATTTTTTGAGAAGATACAACGGTGTTATAATATCAACACGAATGCTATATTGAACAGAGAAAATAAAAAAATGATTAGGTTACCTTTAGTTACACGGAAAAACTGTTTTCAGTTTTCTCTTTTTAGTTTTTGTTTTTCGCTTTAGTTTTCATTGGAAAATTTAAAAAACGTGTTTAGTTAAAACTTATTTATTTTTCATTTTCAGTTTTAAAAAATTAAAAAACGTGTTTAGATGTCTATTTTTCTATCGGTTTTTATTTTAATAAAACGGTAGTTGTGGGTGTGGTGGTGGCGACGGTAGTGGTGGCGGCAATTGTGGTGGCGGTGGTGATGGTAGCGGTAGTGGTGGAGGTGGTGATGATGATGTTAGGTCGGTGATTGTAGTAATGGTGTTGGGTGGGTTGGTGTGTCTGTGTGGATGTGTGTGGGGTGGGGGTGGGTGTGGGTTTGTGTGTATGTGTTTGTAGGGGTGGGGTAGATGTAGGTTTTTATGTGTGTGTGTGTGTTATTGAGGGTAGGGTGGGGTGGGGATGAGTGTGTGTGTGTGTGTGTTTGTAGGTGTATGTGTGTGTGTGTGTGTTTATGGGGGTAGGGTCAAGATGTGTGTGTGTGTGTGTTTGACAGGGTAGTGGTGGGGTGGGGATGGGTATGTGTGTGGTGTGTATGTGTGTGTGTATATGTGTGTTGTTTGTTTGTTTGTTTGTTTTTGTGTGTGTGTTGGGGGGGGGGGGGGGGGGGGGTTAAAGTGGATGGGTGTAAGTAGGTAGGGGTATGGTGGGTTGGGGGTGTTAAGGTGGAAGTAGGTAGAGATGGATATGGTAGCAGTGACTGTGTGTTTATATTTTAGAAAAATTTTGGAATTAGAAAAACGTGAAAAACAATGATTATCACGTTTTTAAAAATTTCAAACTTTTTGTAATTTTAGAAACGGAAAATTTTCATTTTCCGTGAAAAATTTAGAAAAATAGATGAACTAAACGCGTTGTCAAAATTCTCATTTTTTTTGAATTTTTTTTCCGAAAAACGGCTAATTTTTCCGCAACTAAACGCACCCTTAAATTTTTTGTTTTGAGAAATGATTGTTTTGTCAAAATGGTTAATTTGCACTGTTCAAAATATATTATGTATACTAGAAACTTACAGGTTTACAAAACATTGTATTCTCAGTTAATTAATTGTAAATGGAGTTCATTCTTCCCACCATTCCAATCCTACATGGCATATTATTATTTTTATGGTAGCAGTGACTGTGTGTTTATATTATGGTAGCAGTGACTGTGTGTTTATATTTTAGAAAAATTTTGGAATTAGAAAAACGTGAAAAACAATGATTATCACGTTTTTAAAAATTTCAAACTTTTTGTAATTTTAGAAACGGAAAATTTTCATTTTCCGTGAAAAATTTAGAAAAATAGATGAACTAAACGCGTTTTCAAAATTCTCATTTTTTTTGAATTTTTTTTCCGAAAAACGGCTAATTTTTTCGCAACTAAACGCACCCTTAAATTTTTTGTTTTGAGAAATGATTGTTTTGTCAAAATGGTTAATTTGCACTGTTCAAAATATATTATGTATACTAGAAACTTACAGGTTTACAAAACATTGTATTCTCAGTTAATTAATTGTAAATAGAGTTCATTCTTCCCACCATTCCAATCCTACATGCCATATTATTATTTTTATATCCTCTCACTTACACCTTCTAATATATATGAAATCTTTTTTTTCTTAGCCTTTTAATACATTCAATTTTTTTTTATATTTTAAAATAAATACAAACTAATTAAAATCATACAAAACTAATTTACAAAATATAAAAAACATATAAAATTGATTCACAAGACATACAAAATATATTGGTACAAGTTTATAGTCATGAAATACAACTAATCAAAGCCTGAAGTAGAAATGGTGGAACAGGTTACTTTACATATTGAAGCATTGGTATCGCTTGGGACACATGACGGTGTAGCAAGCGGTACCACCCTTAGCCCACTCCAAAATCTTCTCACGACAAAAAATGTCGCAATTGAAGCCTAAAGTCGTCGCTATACCTTTAGCGACGACATGTCATTGCTAAAGGGTCGCCGCAATTAATGTCGTCTCTAATAGGTGTCGTCACTAAAAGCCTTGGGTGTCACTATTAGCGTCATCTCTATTGATATTTCGGCCATAGTTCAAAGTTTTTTCTGGCATGGCTTCCTAGAGGCAGACGTCATTGCAATTGGTGCATGTTGGTTGCAAAAGTTGTCGTTGATTATGTTTTTTTAACAATTTATATATGATATTAATTTATATATTATAAAATACAGATTTTATAAAAAATACAGAAATCAATACATACCACATTGTATAAAACATCAAATAACATAAAACAATACATACCACATTACATCAATATACCACATTACATAAACTATCTAATAAATTCAAAATAAACATCAAATATATCATCCATAAACTATCTAATATATCTAAAACAACATCATTTCATAACATAAAACAAGAAATAATATGCGTCTTCATCTTCACCATCGTTGTTTTCCTCTTTGTTGACTTGGTTCTTAAACAAGCGGATAATGTCTCCAATTGCCGTCACGAACGCCGAGTTTTGAAGAAAAGTTTTAACATCCATCTCCTATAAAGTAAGTATATAAGTCAAAATATCAAACTAAAAAATAAATTATTATTACTTAAAAATTAAGTCACAAGCACATTAAGTCGTTAACAATTTAACAAACTATCAAACCACCAAATAAATTAAGTCCTTAACAATTTAACAAACTATCAAACCACAAAATCAATTAAGTCTTTAACAATTTAACAAACCAACAAATTCATAACAAATGAATTAACCACTTAACAAATAAGCAAAGTATCAAAATACCAAAAATTACTATAAATGCATCAAGTTCTTAACAATATAGCAATGCTACCAAATCCTTTAAGAGTTTTGTAACAGCCCAAAAACTTAGGTAAAGTTTTTCATTTATTAACTAGAAATAATATCCATATTTGTTTCCCAAAAATTCCATTACATAATACATTGTTTAAAAGATCAAAGTATCCAAAACCACTAGCACGAGATACTGGAGAGTACACACCGCGCCATCAAGCCGGACCCTTGCCCTTAAAGCTAGAAGTACCTGAAACACCCAACAAACTGTAAGCAAACGTCTAGTGAGTTTCCTAAAATACACAACACATACAATCACATAAAAACCATGCAATAGAAAGGCATACATGAATTGCCATGGACTCCCTCTATGATCTTTACTTGGAATGACATAGGCTCCCTCCACGGTCGGATAACCAAGTGTCATGGGCCCCCCTATTGTCTTTACCTAGAATGTCATGGGCTCCCCCATGGTCTGATATCCAATTGTCTTGGGCTCCCCCATGGTCTTTACATAAAACAATCCATACCAAAAAACATACAATTGGATATCAACTAATTACTACATATCAGATAATGGGACAACATTGGTGCCTTCGACCCATTGGTATGATGAGAATGATGGGTTTTGGACATAAGAACTTTCCCTATGTGCACATACAACCCTATATCTTGGATCTAGGTTTCTCTAATTGAATATGCAATATATCTAAGACTTTCATGGCTAGATCTAATGTAAACTAACAATTAAAACATATGAAAACAGATCTAGAATAATACCTTGAATTACTTGCTTGAAAACCTCCTTCTTCTTGGAGCTTAGAGTCACAAATGTCAATCCTCTAATGGCTTACAAACACCAACTAGAAAGAAGATGATTTGAGAGAAGGAGAGAGGTGAGAAATCGGCTCTAGGGTTTCCTCCAATCACAAGGGGGCCGATTTCCACAAGCCCAAGGGTCTATTTATACTTGTGAGCTCCTAGGGTTTCACCTTAAAACCCTAATTGGATAACTTAGCCCCAAAGCAATCCAATTCCCCTCTTGATAAGGCCTTGGACGATTTCTAGGTGATGCACATCCCTAAAATCGTCCAACCCATATCCATAAGGATTATTAGCTCAAAATACAACTATCACACATTTGACAGTTTATGCCCCTTTATTTAATTAATCTCTTTAAGTCACCAAATTAATTCCTAATTAATTTATGACTTATATTAATCAAATAATATTATTATTCTTTTAACATATTATTATTATAATACATTAATAATAATAATAATAATAATATCTCTTCTCTCTAAATCACCTTATCAAGTTGCTATGGTGAAGGCAACCCAAAAGGACCATGCACAACCGGGTCAAGTACTTACCAAATATAGTTACAGCCTTAGACACTAATCCAACAGAGAAGACTCACCTCAGTCTGCTGAACACAATAGCTGCTTACCTATCATTCCGAAACCTCACACTGCACAATGGTACCAATAACCCAAAATTAGGATTATAACTCAACCTAGTCAAAGAGTCCAAAAACCTAAGCCGAAGTCCGTACATGGTGGCCTAAAAGTCTTTCTTTTACTAATGGGCCTAGCATCCAAGATAAAAGATATTAATGTGCCACATGGCCCAATAAGGCCCAACCAAAACAACTATGGCCCAAATCAAAACTAACAGACCACTAACTCTAAATAGGACCAGGACCAAAACTGAATAAGGCCCAAAAAGCTTACAAGCCCACACGAAGCCCAAACCCATCTGGGGTGCGTACTCCCAACGTACCACTCCATTAAGCTTAGCATACTGAGCCTATTTGCTGTATGCGCAGTGTACAAGATATTACACCCGCTGTACAAGAAAGATATGCAGCAACGACCATTAAGTTCTTAATACTTGGGATTCAACGTTTAGCTTCAGATCTGAGTCCATTAAGATTTCATAGGTCATAAAGTTGGCAACTTTATTCCCTTGCATGCCATAAGGGCCCCCAATACTTCGTTCTTCCCATTAAGACCTCATTTTAAGACCTCAAACTCATGCATGAAATCAAAACAACCTTCAAGATGGCACATTTATACATCAAACATGCTCAAATATCTTAGATCTAACAAATTTAGTCTCTAGAGTTGCTCAACTCACAAGAGAGGGTCCAAGAACCAAAAAGGGACTTCATAACAAAACCCTAGCTCAAACTAACAAAAAAGATGACAAGGTTATGACTTTATTCCTCCAGAAGTTCCTCAAGATGAACTAGATGCAGGATCTAGAAGCTCAATAACACCATAGACTTGATCACCAACTTCTCCTTCTTGAATTCTCTCTAAAATGGCCATCAAAACACTCTTTAAGCTCAAGGATCACACTCTCATGAAAATCTGGGGTTAACGGACGAAATGAGGCTATGGAGGCTGATTAGGGTTTGGTCCAAATGATATAAGGTTGTTTAAATAGGGTGCAAGTCAAAGAATTAGGGGTTTAGACATCTGCCATGTATGCCCTGCGTACAAGCTCATACGCCCAACATATGATCCCCAACCACCCAAAGCTCTCATAGACGTACGCTAAGCGTACACGGATGTACAACCAGCGTATGGAAAGGACCATTTTTGGCAAAATTGAAACACTTGAGGGTGAACAATGGAATACCTGGATTGGAGTGTTACAAGTTTAATAAGTACTTGCATTGGTTGTGGTGCTTGTAACTGTGACTGTTATTGGGATGGAGCACTTGTACCCACTATAGAAAGAGGTTTAGGCTCAATGCCTCTCATATGCCCCCTTTGAGCACTTAACATCTTCTTAAATATTACGATCCAATTAATGGAGTCCGGATCACCACTAGAATCGGTTATTTGTTGAGTCTATAAAGCAAACTCACCATCTAAAGCATTCTCTATTTCATGAAGATTGTCAAAACTAACACCAAAAAAATCTACTTCATGACGGATCAACAAATTGCCCTTGTTTATTCACATGCTCACGATGAAATGCTTCAAGTCTATTCTAACTACGTATAACATTACAAAATATGGTATACTTGAATAAAAATTAAAAAATATGTTATAACTAAATAAACATTACTATAACTTGTGTTCTTAAAACACGCACTATCGTAGACGCACGTCCCTCCACAATTCTTAACTACTTGCTTCTTCTGGTATTCTTTGTTTTCACTGGATCGTTTTTATGCTTATCTGTTAAGAAATGGTCAATAGTATCACTCCAACGCAGTGAATCCATACCATTGGGGGCTCGATCCCTTGCTACCTCCACATCCCCTTGCAAATCAGTAAAACGATTTTTTGCAATATGTTTGAGGCCTCTATACCGTGCACATATCTAATTGTTCAGTGACACCCACTACTACAAAAAGGCCCTTTTACGACGCGCAAACCACGACACTCAGAGATTCATGTTACGCAAAAGAGAGTGACCTTAAAATGGCGTCATCTCTTCAAAAAATTTAAGTATTTAGGTCACGCATTATTGCGTGCCCTTAAATTAGTGTGTTAAAGAAAAAAAATCAAAAACACGGAGGGCGCTTTATATTAAACGTGCGTCCTCTATAATGGTCGCCTTTTAATTTTAATGAAACGCGCGCTTGTTTCAAGATATCCCTTCATTCTCTTCTTCTCTTCTCTCTACAAACCCTAATCACCATACCATCTATGATTCAAGGCCTTATATTTTTCCACCGCCTTCAACATGTTCTCGAAATCAAATCTCTCCATGAGAACAGCATCTCGCCAACCGATGTCGCCCTGATCAGCATAAAGAATCTGAAAACGTGAAATTGAAAGGACGATTCTAGGGATTTTTTCAAGAACACACACTTATCGCTATCGCTATCTCTATATCTATCTCTTTCTCTCTCTCTTTCTCTCTCTCTCTCTCTCTCTCTCTCTCTCTTTTTTTTCTCTCTCTCTCTCACGCACACAAAATTGAAGGGACGATTCTATGGCTTTTTTCAAGAACCATTCAAAACGTAAAGGAGTGCTCTCTACAATAGTTTGGCAAAGTCGGCTCATCTTACCTCATCGGCGACTGCGACTCCTCGAAGATTTAGGGTTGTGCTTGGTGATTCAACTACTAACTAAGGTCTATGGTTATGTATTTGTGTTTGGTAATTAATGACTCAGATAAGGAAGCTTGATGACACTGAGTTTAGAAACCCTTGGCAAAGACGTATATTTGGGTAAGTTGTTTTTCTATTTTTGATATTTCTTCATTAAGCTTTTCTTTTTTTATGAAAAAATGAGTTTTGTTCAGGAGTATATCCTGATTACACTGAAGAACCCTCTGCGCTTGCTTCAGGGGGGCCAAATATAAAGAATGTAACCTTATTGATTAAAGATTGGTTTAACCCAGGTGTGCTCCATGCTAAAGTTTGGATATTATATTTCCCGAGATGTTTATATTGGATCTGCTAATAATGATCGGAAATCTCTCACTCAGGTAACTTTTTATAAATTTTAAAAAATTTCTAAATGGCTTACTGATTTGTATTACTATTTGATTTTATACGTGAAGGAAGTTGGAATCTATCTTGTTAGCTGTCCAGATATAGCCAAAAAGGTTGAAATCTTCTATAATAACTTATGGAAACTCGGATCTTTGAATTCTTCTGATTACACACGAAAGATATGGGATCAATAATGGCAGATCAGTAGAACACTACTTTGTTGGTCACATTTCGTACCATCTAAACAAAGATGCAGGCATATCAATAATTTGTTTATCTTTTTACAAAATTTTCATTACAAGTTAATCAACATCTCTACATATTTCCTCTTCCTCCTTACGTTGAAGTTCCACACACATCTAGCTATCAACTACTAACAGAACCTTCAACTTTCAAAACGTCAATTCAGACCCCTGGATGCAATTATTCATATTCAAAACCTCTATCAAGATATCTCTCTTTTGCTCCAGCAGAGGTGAAAATCTTTTGGTCTCATTGATTCCATATATTGTAGTTTCTTTGATGCTTTTATTTATTCGTTCATATGATTGCCCTGATTTTTGAACTGCAACTCTCATTTTGGCCATTTAGGTTTACTTTGTTCATTTTGTTAGTGCAATTTAGGGGAGTTTGAATATCGTTTTGCAATAGGTTCTATAGTTTGACTTTCGTTCTTAATTGATTTGCAATGTCGTTGCTTTTGTATCTTATTTCTGTTCATAAAATATAAAAATCATGTATACAAGTGTGATAATTCTCTTAACTGCTCTGCTACTTATTTATTAGGGTTTTTTTTCATCTAACATAATACCTTGCTAATTGTGGTTCAAGAGTAAATATTATCACCAATATTATCATTGCTCTGAATACTCTTCCTAAAACTATTGTAGCTAATGAATTTCTATTTACATAAATATTAAATCATTCATAATTAATAGAATCACATTCAAATCCCAGTAAAAGTATATTTTCTTGCTTATTTTAGAAAATAATATTGTTATTTAGTTAAAATCATGAATGCTTTAAGATTTTTGTGATTGTAAGTTACATAAATTAAAATGGTTATGTTAGTATGTTACAAAATTCCATTCCATGTGCATGATGGAATGGATAAAAAAACTAACATGACGTGTTATTTTTGACTATTTGATTTGAAATTCATATTTTATATTTTCCAAAGAAGTTAAATATGTTTATTTAGGGATATATGTTTATTTCATAAAAATAAATTTTGTTCAGTAGAGAATCTATGGAGAGGATGGTGGAAGCTTCTGCTCAGGAAGCCAAGGCTGTGAATCCTGTCTGGTAAGCTGCACAGGCACACACCAAATCACAGGCTACAAAAAAGTTAATCAAGCTAATGGAACCCAAAGCTCCTCTGTTTCCAAACTTGGTGAAATTAATGACCAAAAACTTGAAATTGACATTGAAAAAAGGAAACAAAGGTCACGTGAAACAACCATTAAGAAGACTAGTTCCAAATTGTCTAAGGTATCAATCTAATAATGAAAATACCCAAAATGCCCTTCCACTCAAATATGTTGTTTCACTTCTACTAAATGATAGGAATTGGAGAACAAAGAAAAGGTAGAGAAGCTTTTAGAAAAACTAGATAAGGAAGAAACAAAACAACAATTTGAAACTTAAACTCATCACTCATCACCACTCTCATTCTTGTTTCTTTTTCACTCAAAACAAAGAGAAGAAGAAAACCCTCAAGTTCTCTGTATGTTCACAGTGTCATAAGCTCAAACACACAATCTTTTCTACAAATAAAATCTTTCTTTCTTGAAGACCCAGAAATTATCACAAGTTTTTTTTTTTTTTTTTTTTTTTTTTTTTTTTTTTTATTTTTATTGGTAAAATGATTATAAAGAAGCCAAGAATAGTGATAATCGGGGCTGGAATGGCAGGGTTCACAGCTGCAAACAAGCTCTAGATGTGAGATCACAAGAGAGAAACCGTGTAGTGGAACACTTAAATCAGTGCTTTAATTCGTGGTGGGTCAAAAGAATGCTTTTCACCTTAGATAGTTGTGAAATTTGAGCAGTTGCAGATCCAGATGTGAGATCACAAGATTACTGGTTAATCCGAAATTCCAAGATTATTGATGGCATGGGTGCAAGCGGTTACATTCCCCGGTCAGGATACTCGCTGGTTATATCATGTCTATAATTTCTGATATCTACTAATAACCCTATTATGACCTAGCTTTGCTAATCCTTCAATATGTTGGTTTCAGGAATGATGGAATGGAAAACCTGTATAGTATCTTGGTAAGATTCGATGATCAAAGCTCAACAGATTCATTTCACAAACATTTTCATGGAAGGCGATTCTAATCTTTGGAGGTTTTCATTCTTCAATAACCATACTTTATTTAAGCATCATGCAATGCAAGTAGTTATTCTAATTTCAATAAATTCTGGTTTTTGAATACATACATAATCATGTCGTGTGCTTTTCACTGTTGATGTTCAATACACAAGCTCAATTGAATACACACAGACTTCCCCTGCAAATACAGAGCAACCCTCATGTCCTGTTTGTCTTGGTAATTTATATATTATATACCAAATATCAGCTGATTTTTTGTGTATGATTTTTAGAGAGATTGAATCAATGTTCTTTTTGAAGAGAGATTGGACCAAGATATGAGGGGGATTCTAGTAACAATCTGCAACCATTCATTCCATTGTTCTTGTATTTCAAAATAGACTGATTCTTCATGCCCTGTAAGTTTAAAAATCATTACTTGGCAGTTGGAATAAATAAACCAATATTGTTAAAAATCATATACCCACGAACTAAAAGTGTAATTTTCTGTTACTATCAGGTGGTTTCTTCATCTTTCCCTATTTAAACCTAAATATTAATTGCTATTTGCTAATGCCATAACATAAATAGGTTTCATCTGAATACGTGATGTACATTTCTGTCAATCCCAATTGTCCATCATATTCAGGTGAAATCATAATGGCGGCGTTCCTTCAAATTCTAATTGTGTATAAAGTTGAATTCATTTTAATTTAAAAATAAATAAAAATTTAAAATTTTATTATAAATTCATTGCAGGCCAGATTCCAAACATCTCGCTTAGTTTGGGTGGTTGCTCAACAAACAGAACAAATTTTGAAAATGTTACGTGATTTGATGCAAATAAATAAATTGCTAGCTGTTACTATAGACATCCCATTTAATATGAGTGTTTTTCAAAATTGTCTTGTTAACTTTTTGTAGGTTGATGTATTTCCGGCACCACAAATCCATGGTTCAATAAAAGGTTTAACTTTGACATGGTAGGATCTCCCTCTGATATGCTGCAAATTATATAGGGTTAAGTGCAAGAAATAGCAACATACATTCATTAATACTTCCCATTTCGATCTGCAAATTATATAATTGTTGGTCAGATTTTTTCAAGTGTAATAATAATGCCTAATAAGAAAAGAATTGAAAGTAGAATGCTACAATTTTCAATGTAAAATGCCTTAATAGGAATAAAAAAAATGAATGTAGGATGCAGGTGGGTATGGTAGCAGATGTTGTTAATGTAAGTTTAGATTTGGTTGGAGAAAATTGTAAGAGTTGTAATTGAATTGGTTGTCACTTGGCACATACATCATTCCCTCTTTTGGCTAGGCTGCATGAGGCATACATGCTTTTCCAAGATGTTATGGCTGAAAACCAGCCAGACTTCCCTGCTGCTACCCAATCAGGTAATTTCAATGGGTTTATCTCTATCAAATCTTTTCATTTCATATTTCATTATCTATCTCTATCAACCACATCCATTAAATAAATTTATGAAAATTCTGACACCAAGTGCTTTCTGGATAATTCATAATTCAGTTCAAAACATTTACGAAAAATCACTTGACTTTGGGATATAACTAATGAGGGAAAATTTGTAAAACTTAATATTTAATCAATGGGAAAAGCCTCCTTATTTTCTCCCTTATGATTTTTTTTGTTTTTATGCACTAAGCCGCTAAAAATGAAACGCTCATACGGTGGTGTATATAGCTTTCTTTTTTACTTGATCAAGTCGAGGGGGACAGGACTCTGGCTTAGTAGGGTAAGAAAGTTATAGCCTATATGGGTGTTGTGCTTTATTTTGTCAGATAAATGACCCTTTTCTCTAACTTATATATATTATTTGTGCTTCAGTTTCCCATATTATATGTGCTGAGTGCTGTCATTTAGTCGAATAGTATTTTAGGTTATCTATCCAACCACTTGAATGGTATGTTTGTAATCAATTGAGTTGATTATCCCTTCTTATTTCGTTCATTTCACTTGCAGTAAGTGTTTATATGAATGCAAAAGACATGCTATGCTATATACAGTTACTAAAGTCTAAAAGTATAAATAATTGTTGGGCGATTGTAGTTTTGCTTTCATTTCATCTAAACATTTATTTGATTCCATCATGTTGAGTGATACAGGAAGCTAAGAAATGTTTTGACAAGGCTGGTTTTTTTTTATAGCCAGGTATTTACTTTTTCTGTATTTGTTTATTTATCAAAGATCAATGTAACTACATTTGAGTATTTGACATGTCATCATGTTTGCAGGTACAACTCAACAAATTTTTTACAGGTACAAAATGTTCACTCCATAGTCAATTGCATCGTATGATTCTGTTAATTTCAACCAAAATTCGTTTCTTAGTTTATTTTGTGATCGATTGAACTGAGTTGCTAGCCTAAAGATGTTTTTGCCCTAATTTGGCTTATCTGGTTGCTTCTCTATTATCATAAGGTTTTGAGAAAGCTTGTGGACGATGCTTCAAAGTTTCTGAATGATAAGGTCACAAAAGCTATTGTAACAGTTCCTGCTTATTTCAATGATTCCCAAATAATAGCAACAAAAGATGCAGGTCACATTGCTTATGGTTTTGATGTTTCAGGTGAGGGGACACGATTTGGGATAATTGAGTTTTAAATTCAATATGATGTTTTATTTTAAAAATATTTTCTGATGTTTGTTTCCCATTTTATTTGTTGTAGTTCTTGATGTTGGTGATGGGGTTTTTGAGGTGCTTTCTACTTCTAGAGACATACATATTGGTGGTGATGACTTTGATAAGGTTAATATTGTTTTAGAACAAATACCATTATCCATTTACATGTGTATTAAATTTTAATATTTTATAACATAGATTGATGATGCTTTAAGCCTTTCTGAATACTAATGTATTGATGATGAAAACATGTATCATGTGGAAACAGAAGCATAACAATAAAAAGTAGAAACAAGAAGGTGTTCCTTAATAGCAATGTAATATTATGTTATATAGTTAGGGAAAACCTCTTAATAACAATGTACTTACTAATTGGATGTGATACTTTG
Organism: Lactuca sativa; assembly: GCF_002870075.4. Lineage (NCBI taxonomy): Eukaryota > Viridiplantae > Streptophyta > Magnoliopsida > Asterales > Asteraceae > Lactuca > Lactuca sativa. The sequence continues at coordinate 344,785,378 of NC_056627.2, read as the reverse complement.
TGTAAGATTGGAAGGAACTGGAACTGGCCTTGTTGTACATGAGAAAGCTCTTGGAAAGTGAGTTGAATTCGATCTTCATCTTCTCTTTGAGCATTCTTTCTTATAAAATTTTGTTTTATAGAATCTTTAATAGGAGTATGTAAATGTTTGCTTAAAATTTTTGTGTCTTGTGACTTCCTGCGGATCATATTCAACATTTCAGCTTGTTACCAGGTAATTAATTAACTGTCTCTATCTACATGATCTTTCACTTCACCATTGTATCTATTTTTCTTTAGTAAAAAACATATTAGGTAAGATCATGGTGTGTTGTTATGAAACAAACAGGCAGGACAGACATACGGATGAAAGTGGAAATCCCTCAAGATACAGAGCTTGTGGAGCCCCTAGATGAAGCTTGTATATGGCGCCAAACAAGAGGCACCGCCACTGAAACTTTAGGAGCCGAGAACAAAGCTGAATCCACAGAGAAGGTTCAATTACAATTTACAAATCTTCCCTTCTGTTTTCTTAAATATTATCATATCTGTGAAACTTAACAACAGTTGTTGGTCTTCCTGTTGGTGATCCATCAATGAAATGGCCAACTTGCATCATGTAATAACATTTTAGGCGAAGATGTAGGTATATGTTTTTCTAATGAATAATGTAATCATATGTATGAATATGAAATAAAGTTTGTTATTTAGTATGTGATAATCATGTATAGGGAGAAAACTTCTATTGATTTGTTTTATCTTTCCATGGATCGATTATTTATATGACATTAAATTTTATGCAATGGATTGTATTTTTTGTATATTGTATTTTTTTATGAGACATTAAATGCAAATTTAATTTGAAAATTAGTAAATCTATAAATAATATTTTTTTTTAAACATTTAAAATTACGATACGCAAAAATGTGTGTCATCTTCGTTTATGACATGGCCTTTCTTGACAGGGGCTTCCTTGATACGCATTGGGTGTCATAAACACGCGCGTGGTAAGGTTACGACATGCAAATGCGTGTCGTCTATCTTTATGACGGGGCCTTCCTTCATACGCATTGCACGTCATAACCGTGCGTCGTAAATGCGTGTCATAAATGTGTGTCGTAAATGCGCGTCGTCTATAGACGACGCACAAAAGCGCGTCATCTCTCGTTATGACAGGGCCTTCCTTGACGCGCATTTGCGCGTCGTCTGAGCGTTTTACGACGCGCAATGAGTGTCGTAAAAGGCCTTTTTTCTAGTAGTGACCCAAAAAACTGAAGCCATGGGATCATTTGAAATCACTCCAAAATCAAACCATGTATACAAAAAATAGAGAAGTTAAAAATAAATCAAAATTAAACATATTAAATATAAATTTATAAATAACTTACCAAAAGATACTGGAACATGCCATCCCTTTCTGCTTCAGAAACTTCTTTCCATGCATTCTTATCCAAAGCGATGTCGCGCAAAATATAGTTCCCAACCTTCCGAATGAAGTATTCGTATACTTCCGCAGTTGGTATGTAAGTATTTCTGTCAAATACTATCTTCAGAGGCCGTTTGCCATTAGTTTCAAATAACTTATACATTTTTTTGTTTACTGTCATGCCTCTTCGTTTTGGAGGTACAGTTGCATAAAAAAAATATTAGTCAAGATAATTTTTTATATACAATATGAAATACACTGAATTAGAATAAATCTTAATTACCATCGATCTGGTGATCACCAAAACCTCCACAGAACGGATGTGGTGACTCGTCACCACCTTCACCTCCATGGCCCATTACAACAGACATGAGATAGAGCAATCAGACACATTATTGACGATACATGTTAGCGGACCAACTTCAATATCATCTTCAACCGATTGGGCATTTTGAAAGTTGTAACACCGCAAATTTCAAAACAAATTTTCTTTTGAAAAAATATAATTCTCACTACATATTTCACAAAACTTATTAAATCACAAAAACATAGCTCCATGTTTAATAAAATGATAATCCAGGATCCTCTTAACTCTTTCTTTGGTGTGTACAATCAAGTCGGTGCCGTCCCACGATCCAAATAAGAAAACCTGAAACACATAACATATAACACGGTAAGCACGAAGCTTAGTGAGTTCCCCAAAATACCACATATAACACATATTAGCCACTCGAGGCTATAACTCTGTGGACCCTCTGGTCCTAACTCTGTGAACCTTCTGGTCCTAACTTTGGAACCTTCCGTTTCTAACTCTATAAACTCTAGAACATACACAACATAAATCACATAGAAATAATGCAGTGTATCACATCATATAAATAACATACAAAATGCTCTGTCACATAAATCTAATTACCACTCTAGGTAAAGTATAGTGAGAAGATCACCTCGGATGAAGAACAACTCCTATAATCACTGCTGCTACGTACCAGACTCTAACTCTGTGCCAAACCCACAATAAATCTCAATTAGGAGCTAAGTCCAACCTCTCACTCATTGGGTCTAAAGATAGACCACCTAACAGCCAATTAATACCCTAAGCCCTTTGGGCCCACCAAAGCCCAATAATAAATGGGTCCTTACACGGCCCAATTCCCAACCAAAAAGGAAAGCCCAAACCAAGGGCCCCAAAGCACATATATACACTCCGCTGGTCCAACACTCTATGCATGAAGCCCAAACTCTAGGCCCAACACTCAAGGCCCAAAACATCACTTAGCCTAAAAGCCCACAGAGGGGTTACGCGGGGCGTACCTCCTGTGGTACGCTCAGCGTACTCAAGCATGCACAATTCTGATTGGGGACCTCAGCCCAGTACGCGGGGCGTACTAGGATTACGCTGGGCGTACTCTCAGTTTTGCTTAAATCAATTTATGGGTCTTAACCCGTTAAGACCTTAACTCATCTCTTGGATATGGAGTTCCTAACATCTCCTACTCCATAAAGTTATTGACTTTAAGCCTTTGCATGGCTGATAAGGTCACAACACATAAAAACTCTTACTTTCTTAACCCAAAATGCTCATAACTCATGCATGGGTAGATTCACACGATCAAGACCTTATTTTTATGGTTCTCCACCACTAGAAATACTTAAAAGGACAGGTTATTAAGCTTTGGAGTGCATCAACTCATAAAGCCTCAAGCTTGGGACCAAAAACCCTAAAATGGACCCTAATATGCACAAAACAAAAAGAGAGGGAAAGCTTGGAGCTTTATACCTTAAAATGGTGCTCTAGCCCCAAGAAATCTCAGATCCACAGCCTGCTCTTCAACTTCACTTCCTTCCATGCTCCTTCTTAACTCTTAAAAGTCCACAAGAACACAAACAAGCTCATCATGGCCACCATAAGCTTCAAGAACGGATATTATGGTTTGAGAGGGTTTAATAACTGAGGAAGGTGGCCAAAAATGAGACCATCTCTTTCTTTTTATAGGGACACTTCACTTAATTAGGGTTTCCTTCTGTGCCTAGTACGCCTAGCATAATAGGGGGCTCTTGCTTATGAAACACGCGCATTTGTATGCTAAGCGTACGCATACGTACGCCCAACGTACTTCGCTGCCACACTTCTCTACTTTAGGGACTCATCTTGCCAAATCTTCAAACTTCCATAGCTTCTTTGATATAACTCCGATTGCAAAGATCCTCATACCTACGGAAATGTGATGAGATGCTTTACGATTCTAGAAACTTGCCACAACCCGAGACTTCCTCATGCCCGGCTCGTGGCCCATGAACCCTAATCATGGACCATCCGAATTAGGATGTTACAATTCTCCCCCACTTAATCAGATTTCGCCCTCGAAATCGCTTCTTATCAACACTTAGATTGAAACCAAACCCAAGAGGCACCAATAAAAAGGACCTCATATCCCACCACTATCTTTCCATGGATGCCTGAGTCCAAACAGGAACTCCCAAATCCAGAACCAAAATCGAACCCTCTGCCGCTAAGATACCCCCTTTTTGACCTTCCCAAAATCTGGAACTCCAGTCGCTTGGCTCGCCGCTAAAACGTCCACTCATGGTATCACCATGATAGTCGCCCCTTGAACCTCAAACTCTGATAACTCACTGCTCCTCTGTCTTCACAAGACAAAATTCAGCAATCGGCTATCGGTCACTCATACCAATGCACCAAACAATCTGCATCTCGCCCCAAAGAATGGAAGGGTTCACATCCCACCAGGGTTCATTCACTGAACTGCTATACTAACCCATCCGAACAGTGAATTCTCAACACCCTGCCCCCAGACACAAGAGAATAATCGTGCTCGCTCATAAGTGTCCTCAGACACAAAAATAACCATAAGCCTCACCTCCATTTCACATACCCCTTTTTAACATTGAGCACCAGGTCTGAACTCGACCCATCCGTTGAACCTCCAAGGTCCATTGCATTATCTCAACCATCTCAATGGCTCCCTTCTCATAATAACTACCACGGTCCATAGTGACACACAAGTCATGAAATTCGCTTTACCCCAAGCGAATGCCATACACCCACTGAAGGTCAACTCAGCCCCAACCTATGTCCTTCACTGCTCAAAATTCCATGCATCTCGCGGTACTTCCCGTACCCGAGTACTGACCTACACAGGTTTAAGACATCAGATGATAAACAATACCCCTCAATATGGAATCCATCTCTGATTCCAGAATCTCCTCTCGTCTATCCAACACGCCACCCGGACTCAACTCAACTCGAGAGTTTGGTCCGACCCAAAGTAGGAACCATTCGTCCCAAAGACCCACTCAACTCATGACTCGTGACCCGTAACTCATGCGTACTTCACTTATCCAATTCCTTCGGATTGCGATGCCCACACCTTACTCAAAATACAATGATTCCCGATCATTGAGGAGACCCCGGTCTCGCCCCTGGTCCAACCACCAGGCTCCCAAAAACTCATAAATTAGGGCTACTCAAGCCTAAGACTCTTCTGCGTCATACACTAAACAAGAGTGCTTCATCATAACAACCTCTCACTAATTAGTGTGTAATATGGCTTCCCATTGCATCACGACACCCTCCTCACTGACTAGTGAATACTACGGCTCCCCGTAGCATCACAACACCCTCTCTCTGACTAGTGAGTACTACGGCTCCCCGTAGCATCACAACACCCTCTCTCTGACCGGTGAGCATCACAACACCCTCTTTCTGACCAGTGAGTACTACGGCTCCCCGTAGCATCACAACAACCTCTCTCATCACTAACTCGTTGAACTGCATCTCTTCGCGGTCTCACCCCGCTAACTCTTACCACTTCACAATCTCACTCTCATATCAACGCCACACTTCGATCATTACTCATGCCTTACAGATCATCCATAGATAGGTGCACACACACCCATCCAGGCTAAGCAACACTACTTCGGACGACCACCGTCGCGACAAAACCTCTTTTTCTCGCTGCAATTCACATTCTCAAATAAAATCCTTTTGATGTCAAATAGCTAAAGGGCCTCCCACAAAAACCATAGACACTCGATACCCCGACTTGGCATCTCAAGCTCAAAACTCAAAATAATCCGAGATTTAGGACATTGAACTCGGATACCCCGGAATACTCCATCTTCCGAATTAAAACACAGAGAAATTACCAACGACTCAAAACACGAAGGTGACAAATCTGAAACTTCCTCCTCTATTGCCCAAAACTCATGCTAGCATACCCATAACGACTATGAATTTGGTTGACTAATCAACTTCTTCCCTTCTCATACTGCATATAATTGATGGGTTTTAGCCATAAGAACTTTCCTATGTGCGCATGCAAAACCCTAATGCTTGGATCTAGGCTTTCTAATTAAACATGCTTTGAATCCAAGACTTCTAATGACTAATTAGGTATAAGAACAATACAAAATCAGATCTAGAAGCATACCTTTGAATCTCTTGTTTGATCTTGTTGTCTTGGAGCTCTAGAGTCACAATTGTCACTCCTCTAATGGCTTACAAACACCAAATAGCAAAGAGGATGATTTGAGAGAGAGAGGGTAGGAGGAAATCGGCCAGGGGTTCTCTATTCTTAATGAGATTCCGATTTCCCTTGGCCATGGGGTCTATTTATACTTGTAGACTCCTTAAGGGTTTCACCTTAAACCCTAGTTGGATAATCTTCTCTTAAAGCAATCCATATCCTTACCATAGATAGCCTTGGACGATTTTGAGCTATCCTTAGCTCTAGAATTCGTCCAATCCTTATCTCCTAAGGATTTATAGTCTAAAGTTTAACTATCAAACAATTGACAGTTTATACCCTCTTATTTAATTAATCTCTTTAAGTCACCAAATTAATTCTAATTAATTTATGACTTATATTAATCAAATAAAAATATTATTATTCTTTATATTATTCTCATAATATATTAATAATATTTATTCTTTCTTAATAAATCATCCTATCAAGTTGCTATGGTGAAGGCAACCCAAAAGGACCATGCACAACTGGGTCAAATACTTGCCTAATATAGTTACAGCCTTAGACACTATTCCAACAGTCTCCAACTTGGATAAGTCTAGTAACTATATGCACAAGTACAATTCGATTTGCAATCATAGCTCTCAAAGACGCTGTTAAACTCTGATCTAATCAATCTTGTCCTTTAGATAAGGGATCGTACAGTCCTCTGTTAGATATCATGCTGACAATTCTATGGAATGATTAGTCAAGCATTTAGGTTTCTCGATCTCTGATTTATTTGACATAGAACTTAATCGAACACATCAATTCAATTCTGACCGGGCCCGGCACATAAGTCAAATCAAATCATCGAGCGGCCGAGATATCACTTTTACCCTCTTGGGATAAAAGTTACAAATAAACTTCGACTTATATGCATTTACTTATTCATTAACCAACTATACACAACAATGCGTTTTATAACACCGAGTTACTGATGCGTTTTCGCATCATCAATGTACAATCAATTAACAAATAACAAACCATATATCTAGGTTTTAAGACTATATGATATTATCGTCTTGCGATCACCTCTTTTATATCATATTCCATAAGGTGATTCCAGCAAGCACGGGTTTGTTCCAAAGCTCAAAACTAGTTCATAAGCACTCATGAATGTTGCAGCAACCTTTTGCTATGTCTAATACCATTTAGACAATCTACACACCAATTCACGACAATCTTCATTCATATTTACTTCCAACATATGAACGATTGTGGACAATTTGAATAATTCGATTATTCCTAATAAACTCAATTATTCTAGAAGTCAAAACATGCAAAATGAAACAATAGTTAAACAATTAACATAAGATAGTAACATTACTCATAAATAAAACTGCTTTATTTAATCATCAACTGTTAATTACATTTATCTATTACACGTTTCTAATACTATCTAATCTATGCTAATATCATCCTTCAGCCCAATACTCCTAAAATGCTGCAAATGCTTAACCCTACTCAGTCCCTTCGTAAGCGGATCTGCTGGGTTATCTTCTGATGATATCCTCTTCACTATGAGTTGTCCTTATTCTACAAGATGTCTAATGAAGTGATATTTTCTGTCGATATGTCTTGATCTACCATGATCCCTCGGTTCCTTGGTCAAGGCAACCGCTCCTTCATTATCACAGAAAATCTCCATGGGCTCCTTTATGGCAGGTACAACTCCAAGATCACTAATGAAGTTCTTCAGCCATATTGCCTCCTTCGACGCTTCGCTCGCTGCAATGTACTCTGATTCGCACGTTGAATCAGCTACGGTTTCCTGCTTGGAACTCTTCCATGTCACTTCTCCTCCATTCAGGGTAATGACCCAGCCCGACTGCGAACGGTAGTTGTCCCTGTCGGTCTAAAAACTGGCGTCACTATACCCTCGCACCTTCAAGTCATCACTCCCTCCGAGGACTAAGAACCATTCCTTCGTCCTCCGAAGGTACTTAAGGATATTCTTCACCGTAATCCAATGTGCTCTGCCAGGATTCCCTTGATATCTGCTAACCATGCTCAAAGCGAAGGCTACATCAGGGCGAGGACAAGTCATAGCGTACATGATTGAGCCAACTGCGGAAGCGTATGGTACTCAGCTCATTTCTGCTATTTCAGCTTCGGTACTCGGACTTTGAGTCTTACTCAACTTGGCATTACTTTGTATCGGTAATTCTCCCTTCTTTGAGTTTTCCATACTAAAACGTTTTAGTACCTTCTCTAAGTAAGTGTTCTGACTAATTCCTATTAGTCTCTTACTTTTTTCTCTTACTATCCTTATTCCCAAAATGTAAGAAGCCTCTCCGAGGTCCTTCATAGCGAAGCACTTCCCAAGCCAGGACTTAACCTCCTGCAGAGTCGGGATGTCGTTTCCTATGAGTAATATGTCATCGACATATAGAACGAGGAAGCTAACTATACTCCCACTGGATTTGACATATACACATAATTCATCTTCGCTTCTTACAAATCCAAAATCTTTGACTTTCTCATCGAAGCAAAGATTCCATCTGCGAGACGCTTGCTTAAGTCCATAAATGGACTTCTCAAGCTTACACACTCTATTCGGATGCTTCGGATCCACAAACCCCTCTGGCTGAGCCATGTAAACATCCTCAACCAACTTTCCGGTAAGGAAAGCGGTCTTGACATCCATTTTCCAAATCTCATAATCATGAAATGCGGCAATAGCTAGCATTACTCTAATAGATTTTATCTTCGCAACCGGTGAGAAGGTCTCTTCATAGTCAACGCTGGGAGTTTGAGTAAAGCCCTTCGCAACCAATCGCGCTTTATATGTGTGTACGTTTCCATCCACGTCGGTCTTCTTCTTGAAGATCCATTTGCACCCAACGGTCTTACATCCGGGCACATTATCAACCAAATTCCAAACTTGGTTATCATACATGGATTGGATTTCAGTATCCACTGCCTCTTTCCATTTTGCAGACTTCGGGCCTGCCATGGCTTCCTTATAGCTATTAGGTTCATCAAGATTTATTAGTTTACCATCACTAATATACGTGTCCCCTTCGGTAGTAATATGAAAACCATAAAACTGGGGTTGAACTCTAACTCTATCGGAACGCTTAAGAGGTAAGGACTCGTCAATCGGTTCAACCGGAGCTTCCTCCTCGGGTTGAGTGCCAGCGGTAGAGGTTCCTTCATCTATCGAATCTTGAATCTCTTCAAGCTCGATTTGCCTCCCACTGACTCCTTGGCCTATGAGTTCTCGCTCTCAGAAAACTCCTCTCCTCGCAACAAAGACAACATTGTCCTTCGGTCTATAGAAGAGATATCCAAAGGATTTCTGTGGGTAGCCGATGAAAATACATCGCTCACTACGAGGTTCGAGGTTGTCGTGAGTATCTCGTCTTACGAAAGCCTTGCAACCCCAAACCTTGATATGTGCCAACGAGGGAGCTTTCCCTGTCCAAATCTCGTGAGGTGTTTTGGTAACCTTCTTAGTAGGGACTCGATTAAGGATATGGGCGGCAGTCTCTAAGGCATACCTCCAAAAAGAGATAGGTAGTGACAAGGTTCTAAATGGCGTGAGGCGTGGCGTGGCGGCAAGGCCAAGCCTCAAGCTTAACGAGCCATGGCGAGCCACGACGTTTTTCAAGGCGTGATGTAAGGCGGCGATTTTGTATTAATTTAAAATTATATTACCACATAAATATAAATTTATATTAAATATAATTACTTATTACAAGTGTTAGATCAATAACTAATAACAAAAAGTTAACAAAAACCTCAATACTTGTATCTCCGATTTGAAAAGACATAACGAAGCGAAAAAAACTGTGTCTCAAACGAAAAAACACGCGCCATAACATGCCATAACGCGCCATGGCGCGCCATCTCACGCCTTACCACGTGTTACGCCTAACAGCAACGTTATGGAGCTTTTCGTAACGGCGAAGCCACACCTCACGCCATGGCGCGCCTTTTAGAACACTGGGTAGTGAAGCACGACTCATCATAGAGCGAACCATATCCAATAAGGTTCGATTACGCCTTTCTGCCACACCATTCAACTGCGGTGTCCTAGGAGGCGTCAATTGTGAAACTATTCCACACTCCTTGAGATAATCGTGGAATTCAAGACTTAGGTACTTTCCTCCTCGATCGGATCGAAGCATCTTGATTTTCCTGCCCAATTGATTCTCCACTTCATTCTTGAACTCTATGAACTTTTCAAAAGTTTCTGACTTTTGCTTGATTAAATAGATATACCCGTATCTACTATAATCATCGGTAAAAGTCACGTAGAAGTGGTTCCCATCCTTTGTGGTTGATCTAAACGGTCCACATACACCGGTATGTATTAGGTCCAATAGACCCTCACCCCTTTCACACGTACTCGTGAAGGGTGATTTAGTCATCTTTCCAAGTAAACAAGATTCGCACGTGTCATCTTCCCTAAGGTAGAATGACTCCAACACTCCATCCTTTTGGAGTTGGGCTATGCGTTTCTTGTTGACATGTCTAAGACGACAATGCCACAAGGATGCTTTATCCATACTAGTGGAAGAATCTATGTTCAAAACATCATTTCCTAAGTTATCAACAATCATAACAGTTTCATAAATTCCATTACATGGTATAACTTCAAAGTAAAAGACACCATTTAGATAAGCCAAAATAGAACCATTCTCATTATTAAAAGAAAATCTAAAACCTTGTCTATATAAACCATGAAATGAAATGATGTTTCTAGCCATTTCTGGCGAATAGCAACAATTGTTCAAATCTAAACATAAATTATTCCTAAGCACTAAAGAATACACTCTAATCTTGGTCACAGGCGACGATCTTCTGTTCCCCATGATTAGATTGACTCTTCCTTGCTCCACATCCCTACTTCTTCTTAGTCCCTGCACATTAGAACAAATGTGATAACCACAACCGGTATCAAGAACCCAAGAAATAGCATGATTAGAATTGTTAGATTTAATTGTGTATATACCTGCGAAAGACGGCTTGATCTTTCCTTCCTTGATGGCTTGCAGGTACTCTGGGCAACTTCTCTTCCAATGTCCTATCTTGTGGCAGTGGTGGCACTCTGCCTCCTTTGGGTTAGGGCAGGGCTTAGCGGGATCAACTTTGGTCCCACTAGAAGAGGCACCAATAGCCAAGACAGGAGCAGCGGGTGGATTGGGAGTTGGTTCAACAAACTTGTCTTTGAAGTTGCTCTCAGCGACCCTCAAGAGACCTTGGAGTTTGCTTAGGGTGACCTCCTCTTTGTTCATGTGGTAGGTCATCCTAAATTGATTGTAGCTCGGAGGCAAAGAGTGAAGCACCATGTCAATCGCCAAGTCTTCCCCAAAGTCAACATTTAACTTGCGAAGACGGTCGACATACCTTTGCGTCTTTTGCAGGTGCACGGTAAGAGATTCTCCATGACCCATCTTAGCGGAAATCATGTTAGTAAAAATCGCATAACGCTCTTGTCTCGCGTTTTGGTGGTATCTCTCCAATAAGTCTTGATGCATCTCGTACGGGTACATGTCCTCATAGGACTTTTGGAATTCGGAGTTCATGGTGGCTATCATGATGCAATGTACCTTCGTTGCATCGCGCTCATGAGTTTCAAAAGCGGTCATTTCAGCCGGAGTAGCGATTTCCGGGTTAATCTTCTCGAGCTTCTCATTGAGGACATACTATTTATCCTCATAGCGAGCAATGGTGCGAATGTATCTTATCCATTCGCTGAAGTTCGTTCCATCGAAAGTGACCTTTTGACAAAGGCTCATCAAAGTGAAAGAACTAGCAGCAACGTTGTTTGCGTTTGACATCTGCAAATAGAAAGGACAAAGATAGATTAAAATATGAATCCCTAATTATCACCCAATAAGAAAAATTAGGGCTAGGATCCAACAACAATATTTACATATTAGAAAAGGGATGCCGTAATCCAACATGCAAATAATATGAAGGTAAGTGAATGACGATTCACTAATTCTCCACCACAAAAACATAACTTTAAGTCCTAAATGTATTGAGAATTTCTACGTTCGGATGAAATTCATTGAAACTATTCAATGGCATGTTTAAATCTCGATATGCCCCTCTTGTTTGTGACTGGGATACCGAGGATCACAAAGCGGGTGTGAATTACCATGTAAATTCACATGGTGCCTTCATTGTAACGATCACCTATTCGATGTGCCGGTAAACCACACATGCTCCATCGAACTATGATAAACAATGAATCACCCTTTGCCACCTTTGCTTAGAACCAATTAGTGTGCCGGTAAACCACACACGCTCCACTAACTTCTTAGCAAGGGTGCAAAGTGTAATTTCATGGGATTGCATCAATTCACTTTTCCTAAAGTAACTAAGATTGAGAAATTTTAAAAATATGTAGTTACTTTATATTTCTTATTATACTTTTAATGAGAGGATGAGGTTGCCCTATCCTACCTGTTCGGCTAACGACCCTCCACCGATCAAGCAAGCGGTGGGTGTGAGTGTACACCCATTAAGCGCCATTTTATAGGCCGCAACCTTATACCCACTTTATAGATCGGCTTCGTGAATGAGGCCTACTAACGGTAAGACTAGCATTTTTTTTATACATATATATATATATATATATATATATATATATATATATATATATATTAATCTTGTAATATTATACTAGTATAGGGTTGTATTTTAAACTTTTAAAAATCTAGGGTTGAAATTTAAATTGTCTAAATTAAAACTTTTAATCACAAAACATAAATTTCAAAACTTGAGGACAAGTTTTAAAAATTTAAAACATGGAGGATCAAATAACGAAATAATTTTAATTAACAATTAATTTCCTAATTATCTATATTTGATTTATTCAAGATTTCATGCAAGATAATTACCAAATTAATCAAAATAATTAATTAATTATCATATAAGGAAATTAAATATTTTATTAGTTGATAAATATCTTTAATTAGATCAAGATTATAGTCATATATATCAAAAAAATCGGATTAAGGTAAGTTTCCATAAGATAATCATGAAGAAATCCCGAATCTAGCCTTTCCTGACGCTTGGACTCGCCGAGTGCACCAAGGGACTCACCGAGTCAGGCCAACTCGCCGAGTCCATGACTCAGAAACACAAAAATCGAATTTTGCAGTTAAGTTTCAAACAAACAAGCAACAATTTAATAGAAACCAAGCTAGGCTCTGATACCACTGATGGGTTTTAGCCATAAGAACTTTCCTATGTGCGCATGCAAAACCCTAATGCTTGGATCTAGGCTTTCTAATTAAACATGCTTTGAATCCAAGACTTCTAATGACTAATTAGGTATAAGAACAATACAAAATCAGATCTAGAAGCATACCTTTGAATCTCTTGTTTGATCTTGTTGTCTTGGAGCTCTAGAGTCACAATTGTCACTCCTCTAATGGCTTACAAACACCAAATAGCAAAGAGGATGATTTGAGAGAGAGAGGGTAGGAGGAAATCGGCCAAGGGTTCTGTATTCTTAATGAGATACCGATTTCCCTTGGCCATGGGGTCTATTTATACTCGTAGACTCCTTAAGGGTTTCACCTTAAACCTTAGTTGGGTAATCTTCTCTTAAAGCAATCCATATCCTTACCATAGATAGCCTTGGACGATTTTGAGCTATCCTTAGCTCTAGAATTCGTCCAATCCTTATCTCCTAAGGATTTACAGTCTAAAGTTTAACTATCAAACAATTGACAGTTTATACCCTCTTATTTAATTAATCTCTTTAAGTCACCAAATTAATTCTAATTAATTTATGACTTATATTAATCAAATAACAATATTATTATTCTTTATATTATTCTCATAATATATTAATAATATTTATTCTCTCTTAATAAATCATCCTATCAAGTTGCTATGGTGAAGGCAACCCAAAAGGACCATGCACAACCGGGTCAAATACTTGCCTAATATAGTTACAGCCTTAGACACTATTCCAACAATAATAGCCCATGCCCTGAACCAAAAACTCTCAACCGCCGAACTAACCTCACAAGCCAACCACCTCGAATTCACCATTTAACCTTAAAGGATTCCTATCTACCACAAGGTCTCCGACCAACAACCACTTGCCATGGAGACACTCATCCTTTCTCAAACACGTAACACATGCACTATCTCACTCTGCACCTCTCCTTGACCAACAATAACCCTGGTCTTAGAAATCCGCACCGCGGGCCTCTCTATCCAGATCTCTAACCGTTCTCGGACAACTCTCCGATCCTCTCAGCCAGAAGACCTGGTCCTCCCCCACTTAGGGTTCGAACCATCACCCATTGGTGCACTAACACTCTATCCCTCGGACTGTCTCCACCAGCAACATCGCACCCAGTTTCGCAAGGTGCTACGCAACGCTCAATGATCTCCTTGGCAGAGATCGAACAACTCCAAATACCCAAATATCATAGGAAATCCTCAGAACTTACCATCATGACCGCCTCTAGTCATTTAGAATCTCACATCGTACCCTCACCGGACCTTCCAAATGTCCAGTATTAACCTTGATTCCTAATATGGAAATAATGAACTATCATACTCCTCATCCTCGACTCCTCGTCCCACGCTCCGACACGTCCCTTATCATAAAAGCAGAAACCACATTTCCACTCTGTATACACATCAAAGACAATAAGAGTCACCACCCTGATATACTCCTCTTGATCGTCCAACGCTGCAGCTATCACATGCGCTACTATACTCCAATAGGGGTATCTTGGTCCTTGACCGTCTCAGTCCCCACTGACAACCTGCTCAAGCTATATCATTCCCTCGCGACAGACCTACTGCTAGATACTCTAATTGAGGATCACCATCAGTGCGATCCCACAAGGCTCACTCCCAATTCAGAAACTGAAATCTCAACACCTCATACGTATCCTTTTGGAACGAAGATAGCACTACTCGGGTCACGAAGGTGATGTCTCTACTATTGGCCGACTGCCCAGCTCAGACCGTACTCTTCCATAACGCACCGTCCCTGCTTAACTATGAGTCTTGCGACTCTTCTGGAATATCACCAGCAATCCCTCGGAGCTAACTCAATTTCCCTATCTAGGGATGCTCCACTAAAACTCGTTCATCCTGGCCTTCTGGACCCATACTCTTTCACATCCGACCTTGGTCTAGATAATCACTGCGGAATAATCGGTAAAAACCAAAAGCACTAACTGTCACATATCATGGTACTCGAACCACGATGTCTCCTCTCAATCTGCCACCAATCATGGTACTCGAACCATGGCATCACCTCTCGATCTGCTTCCAATCATGGTACTCGAACCATGACATCACCCCTTGATCTGCTACTAAACATGGTACTCGAACCATGGCATCACCTCTCGATCTGCTACTAATCATGGTACTCGAACCATGACATCATCTCTCGATCTGCTACTAATCATGGTACTCGAACCATGACATCACCTCTCGATCTGCCACTTAGAACCTCTGGGATACTCCCTGCATCGAGTATGGTTCCTCTGTTTTCAGTAGTATGGGCCCATACTACCTGCCACATCTACCCATACTCTCTACACAGACCACTCCAGATTCCCTAAGTAGCTGCTCAACCTCCTTTTCACCAATCTCAACACGCGTGCTCATTCCCCAATAAAATGCTCTACTCTATCAGCGTACTCACCTAACTAAGGCCACTTCCTAGGCTCTTCCTAGGTTCTCACATTTCTCTGCCATCAGCTGCTGAGAAACTCCTTATGATGCCAGTCATCTACCTCCTGAATATCGTCACATTCACTTGGTAGCTGACTCCCATCACCGGGAGTTCCACAAAGCACGAAGCAAGCAGCATTCGGGCGTCGAATAAGCACATATAACCTGCTCTAGGTGATAACTCCACTAGCTCTACTCATACTCAAAAGATATCACCGAACTCTGCAACTCTACCTCCCGCGGTATCTAGCTACTCTCTCGTTAGGTTCCACCAATGCCCATCTAGGTATCTCTCCTAAATTAATCCTCTACTCAAATCCCTCTCTACAAGGATTCACATTGGATACTCTTACTCAACACATACTCGAAAGCGCATGTCAGATAACAACAACTCCTAGGCTAAGGCATCACAAATCAGGCCACTCTAGTCCTAATATATGAAATACCTAGCCTATCTATAGCATTCATAATATCTCGTAATATCTCATAAAACATAAGGTAAGGGTATTTTGGGAAATCACCGTCCGGGCTCTGGATGATTATACACACTGCTCTTTCTCGTTTTCTTTTAGAAACTTTTGCTTGTTTTTAGAAAAAAAATCATTTATTTTGAAAATTTTCCTCCATTCCTCAGTTTGAGCCCAGATATACCCGAAGGTGCATCCGAATCCCACAAACCAAGGCTCTGACACCAACTTGTAACACCGTAAATTTCAAAACAATTTTTCTTTTGAAAAATTATAATTCTCAGTACATATTTCACAAAACATCATTATTAAATCACAAAAACATAGCTCCATGTTTAATAAAAGGATAATCCAGGATCCTCTTAACTCTTTCTCTAGTTTGTACAATCAAGCCGGCGCCGTCCCGCGATCCAAATTAGAAAACCTGAAGCACATAACACATAACACGGTAAGCACGAAGCTTAGTGAGTTCCCCAAAATACCACATATAACACATATTAGCCACTCGAGGCTATAACTCTGTGGACCCTCTGGTCCTAACTCTGTGGACCTTCTGGTCCTTACTCTGTGGACCCTCTGGTCCTAACTCTGTGAACCTTCCGGTTCTAACTTTGTAAACTCTGGAACATACACAACATAAATCACAAAGAAATAACGCAGTGTATCACACCATATAACTAACATACAAAATGCTCTGTCACATAACTCTAATTATCACTCTAGGTAAAGTATAGTGAGAAGACTCACCTCGGATGAAGAACAGCTCCTATAATCACTGATGCTATGTACCGGACTCTAACTCTGTGCTAAACCCACAATAAATCTCAATTAGGAGCTAAGTCCAACCTCTTACTCATTGGGTCTAAAGATAGACCACCTAACAACCCATTAATACCCTAAGCCCTTTGGGCCTACCAAAGCCCAATAATAAATGGGTCCTCACACGGCCCAATTCCCAACCAAAAAGGCAAGCCCAAACCAAGGGACCCAAAGAACATATATACACTCCGTTGGTCCAAGACTCTATGCATGAAGCCCAAACTTCAGGCCCAACACTCAAGGCCCAAAACATCACTTAGCCCAAAAGCCTACAGAGGGGTTACGCGGGGCGTACCTCCTTTGGTACGCTCAACGTGCTCAAGCATGCACAATTCTGATCGGGGACCTCAGCCCAGTACGCGGGGCGTACTAGGATTACGCTGGGCGTACTCTCAGTTTTGCTTAAATTAATTTATGGGTCTTAACCCGTTAAGACCTTAACTCATCTCTTGGATTTGGACTTCCTAACATCTCCTACTCCATAAAGTTATCGACTTTAAGCCTTTGCATGGCTGATAAGGTCACAACACATAAACACTCTTACTTTCTTAACCAATAATGCTCATAACTCATGCATAGGTAGATTCACACGATCAAGACTTTATTTTTATGGTTCTCCACCACTAGAAACACTTAAAAGGACAGGTTATTAAGCTCTAGAGTGCATCAACTCATAAAGCCTCAAGCTTGGGACCAAAAACCCTAAAATGGACCCTAATATGCATAAAACAAAAAGAGAGGGAAAGCTTGGAGCTTTATACCTTCAAATGGTGCTCTAGCCCCAAGAAAGCTCAAATCCACAGCTTGCTCTTCAAATTCACTCCCTTCCATGCTCCTTCTTAACTCTTAAAAGTCCACAAGAACATAAACAAGCTCATCATGGCCACTACAAGCTTCAAGAACGGATATTAGGGTTTGAGAGGGTTTAATAACTGAGGAAGGTGGACAGAAATGAGACCATCTCTATCTTTTTATAGGGACACTTCACTTAATTAGGGTTTCCTTCTGTGCCTAGTACGCCCAGTGTACTAGGTGGCTCTTACTTAAGAAACACGTGCATCTGTACGCTAAGCGTACGCATACGTACGACCAGCGTACTTCGCTGCCACACTTCTCCACTTTAGGGACTCATCTTGCCAAATCTTCAAACTTCCATAGCTTCTTTGATATAACTCCTATTCCAAAGATCCTCATACCTACGGAAAGGTGATGAGATGCTTTACGATTCCAGAAACTCGCTACAACCCGAGACTTCCTCATGCCCGGCTCGTGGCCCACGAACCCTAATCATGGACCATCCAAATCAGGATTTTACAAAAGTACTGGTCAAAGTTGATTGAAATAGTGAAATTAGAAGAAGCATTACTAAGAACGACATCGGCTGAATCATTTTCGATATTTACTATAGGATCATGGTCGACATCATTCATCGGTAAATTCTTCTATGATTAACATTTTCCAAAACCCACCGCTAGTCGTTATTTTCGTCACTTCGAGAAGGTTCTCAGATGTAAAACACTTGCTTGGCATGCATACCAAATATGAGTTGATCTTTGATGCTTAATTCACGTTGTGGGTCGATATAGGTGAAATTATTATCAAATTTAACTCCTGCAATATCGAACCACTTACAATGAAAATGTACAGTGGAATAATTATAAGGATAATGTAGATCTATATTCTCTTCTAGCTGACCATAATATTTCTCCTTATTCTCTTCCTTAGTTAGAACCTCTGAGTTTTGTGTTAATCGTTGGGCGTCATGAATAAGTACCATAAACCTAACACCATTCACTATGTAAGCGATATAAATAAAGGCATTCACATGCACACCAATTGAAAGAGACGATAACTCCTTGTTAAACTCTAGAGATTTTTTTTTTTTGCATATCATAGACCTTGTGAAGGAACCATTTAGGGAATTCGGGTTTTTCATCATTTTCAAGATGTAATGATTTGAATTCATTACATTGATGAAAAAAGATATATATTAGTAAAAGGGGAGAAATAAAAAATAGAAAATGAATAAAAAATAAGAACACTTACACAATTTACTTTTTGACTTCATCACAACTATCAAGCACAAACCATTATAAATGTTTTCTCTCCTTTAGACTGAGATTTTTCGTTTTCCTTGCGCTAGCCGGTCGACATTTAGACTGAAACACCCATAACTTTATTTCTTCTATGACAATATCCTTGCTTCTTTTGAGGCGATTGAATCGATTATTGACATCTTCACGGTACATCGAACAAAATGATAATGCCTCTTCAACGACATAACCCTTAGCGATATAACCCTCCAGCCTCGCCTTGTTTCTGACATATTTTTTTAGTTTTTTCATATACCATTCGAAGGGATACATCCACCTAACACATACCAGGCCTCCACAAATATCTTTATCAGGTAAATGCAAAACTAAGTGAACCATAATATCAAAAAATGTAGTAGGATGTATCACTTCTAATTTGCACAATATATTAATAATGGTTGCTTTCGCTTTTTTCATATCCTTCACCGATAGTGTTCTCGAGCAAATTTGCATAAAAAAACGTACAAAGCTCTACTATTGGTGTATAAGTACCGTTGACCAAAAGCCCTACTCCAATAGCTATCCAACGTTGCATAAGAATGTGATAATCGTGAGATTCCAGCCCAATAATGTTAGTATTGTTTCATTCACTTTCTTACTGATGTTAGATCCAAACTCATCCGACAATTTCGCATCTCTTATAAACTTACAAAAACAAATGCAGCCAGTTTTCGTGAACGAGTAAGATGGATGGGGTTTAAGGAACTTGTTGCCACTTTTTTTCAACCATTGACTTTTTCGAATGTTCAGTTTTGTCAAGCCCACTCGAGCATTTGATGTATCTTTCGACTTATCATTCATTAGAGAAGTACCCAAAATACTCTTACCCATTTTTTTCAATATGCATAACATCGAAGTTATGCTTTAGCTCTAGAGTACACCAATACTCAAGTTCAAAGAATACACTCTTTTTAGACCAATTCAACTCAAAATCCTCACGATCTCTTTTAATATCGGCTCGTTGACCAACTACTTTTCCCCAATGAATGAAACAATAGACGAGCGTGTTGCGCTTGTATTTCTTCCCCACCAAACTATCTTGGAGGGTTTCTTCTCTCGTGTTAGCTGTTATAGTCCAAACTTTTTCTCCATGGATGATCAGCATCTAAGAACCGATGATAACCAACATATACGACTTTATTTGATTCTCGATATGAGGGAGTGTCTTCATTGCAAGTCAGACATTCTTTGTATCCTTGTCCGCTCCACCCAGATAAACTACTACAAGTTGTAAAGTCGTTTATTGTCCATAACAACATCGCTTTCATATTGAAGAATGTACTTGTCTCTACATCTTTAGTATGTACGCCAAAACTGATTCAACTCATCCACCAATGGCCCAAGGAACACATCGAAGTCCTTCCCGGGTGCTTTGGAGCCAGGAATCAACAAGGTCAACATGAAGGAGGCTTCTTTCATGCATAGCCATGGTGGAAGATTGTAAGTGGTGAGTATGACGGACCACGTGCTATGAGGATTACACATGTTACCAAATGGATTAAAACCATCAGCAACAAGCCCTAAGCATACATTTCAGGGTTACCTTGAAAAGTTATGATACTTCATATCAAATTTTGCCATGAAATACCATCAATGGGATGAAGCATCGTACCATCTTTGAATCGCCCGGTACTATGCCAAATCATATCTTTAGTTGTGTGTCTAGAATAGTACAAACATTGTAGTCTAGGTCACAGGAAAGTATCACAAAACCTTATGAACCACCTTCTTACCCTTTGTAGTTTCATCAACCTACTGACTCTCAATACAAACTGGACACTTTTGCAACAACTTGTGTTCTTTCCAGCAAAGAAATCAGTCGTATTTACATACGTGTATCGACTCATAAACCAAGCCGATCTTTTTAAGTGTCTTTTTTGCTTCATAATGTGACGGCGGGACTATGTTTCCTTAAGGAAATGCAGTTTGCAACAACTCATGAAGTTGAATCAAATGAACTATCAGTCCATTTGTTGATCACTTTGATATGCATCAGCTTTGCTAAAAAGTCAAGGGACGCAAACGAACATCTAAGATATAATTTTAATTGGACTTCTTCTAACAACTTTTGAAATCCATCATAGACAACGGTATCCTCTGTATTCGTATTCAGGTTCCTTTCGTCGCGGTTGGTATTGTTTTCAATCACACCCCCCATAATATTAGCAATAACATCGACCATCTCGTTACTGTACATTATGTCTTCTACAACCGTATGAACTGTATTTTCGTCGTGATAGTTCCATATAACATAATGTGGACTAATATCATGTTGAAGTATATGGAATTTCATTTGACTAGTAGTATAAATTTATTGACATTACATTTGTTACACGACCGTCTGATTTGACATTTGTTATTGACGTGTGGTTTGGACTCTCAATAAAAGATTCGAGTCATTGTTAGAACACGGCATAATTATGGTTTTCAGTAGTAGTCCAAGTTTTACCAAAAGACAGGTTGCAACTAAAAACATAAGTTAGATTTTAATGTTTACTCTACAAGAACTTATTGTAAAGATTTATTAGAGATTTATGAAAACATTCTTTTAGCATATAAGTGTGAAAAACCAAAAATAAGCTAATTTTTTTTTATTATTATTTAAGCTTTCCTAAAGGCCTACATTACTACAATAATAACATAATTTTTCAAAACCTGGTATATTATGTATTTAAAGGCAATTTGAGCAACTTTCGGCTCCATAATTTTCCTATTTTGGGTTTTAGATATAATTATTTGTTTTGTCATGTTAATTTGTTAAAATTAAAATATAACCTACATTAACGTTATTTATTTTAATAGTGGAAATTGTCACTTTTATTTTTTACAATTCAAATTTAAAATAAAATTAAAATAACATGAAAATAATTTGATTTTAAACAGAAAAGTTTCATTATTTTAAGAAATTTTTTAATATAGTCCTAAAAGTTTTTTTGAACAAAAAAGACTAAATATTTAATATTTTATACAAATTAACGAAAAAAATATTTTTTAAAGGGAAATAATAGATTATGTGATTTTTCCAAAATGTTAAAACTTTTATGTTTTTAAAAAAAAACTTTTAAAATTTTATCAAAAATTTTCTAAAAATGATAGGATTTTTCCACATAAAACCCGAAATCATTTTTGGAATTTATCTTCTATATATATGGAGTATCCAAAGCTGTCGACATTTTTGGAATTATGGATAACTCGCGATCTTGTCGATTTGTCCCGTTGTAGTATTAAAATGTAACATAATATTAATCTTTTAATTAATTATTATATTATTCATTATTCCTAAACTTATGTATAATATATATATGTAATTAAAGAAATGCACGTTTGAGCAGTGTCATATGTTGATCACGTGAATATTCCTTGATCTACGTATACGCTGTGCTGATTCTACGTATATATATTCATTCAAATGAAAAATAATTATTTTTAACTATTAAATTTAAACATGTAATTTTTCAATTTATTCTAAGACCTGCATATTTTTGTTTTCTTACTTTCAGCAAACATAATATTTTAGTGTTGATACTTTTGATCAGTTTACCTATAAATAGGTTGATGTTGGCTATAACACATATAATATTTTAGTGTTGATACTTTTGATCGGTTTACCTATAAATAAGTTGACGTTGGTTATATTATATCTTTCGTTATATTAAATGGATAAAATGAAAAAAACCAGTCAAATTTGAAGTCCGTCTATATGGTAACAAAGGTTGCCTAGAAGGGAGCAAAGTAAAGTTTGCTGCCTGCGCATTCTCTGACAGAACCCTAACATGGTGGAATGGTCATGTTAAGTAATTGACCCTATCAGTGGCTAACTTGATGGGTTGGGAGAACCTAAAAGAGATGATGTTGGAAGAATATTGCCCAAGAGGTGAAGTTCAAAAGCTGGAGCAAGAGCTATAGGAGCATACCATGGTCAGCTCAGATATAATGGCCTACACTGACAAGTTTAGCGACCTGGCAGCACCGTGCCCCGGGATGGTTACCCCGGAAAGTAAGAAGATAAAAAAGTACATTTGGGGTTTATGTACCCCAATTCAGGGGGATGTACTGTCTTCTAATCAAACTACCTTCGATAGCACCAAACGTCTGGCCAGAGACTCATTGACCATGGAGTCCACCATGGAGTGGTAGTCCCCGTTCCCGAGCTAGCAAAGGGAAAGAACTTTAAACGAAAGTCGGGGAACAAGAGGAAGGAGCGAACAATACAGGAACCCCTGCAGGAGCAACAAGTAGTTACTGTACACGCCGCCACAACACCTGCCACTCCAGCGCCTGTTAGTCGTTATGCTGGAACTCTCCAAAGTGTAATAAGTGTAACTACCACCACACCGAAGTATACCTGGAAATGCAGAGCATGAATTGCCGTAGGAAGGGGCACACTGCCCATTTATGCAGGGCGCCAACACAACCAATCTCCCAAATCCCCGGAGTTGAAGTAAATCAGGTCTGCTATGGTTGTGGTGAGACAAGACACTACAAAAGGGATTGCCTGATAACGAAGAACTCTGGCGCGGACGGAAGAATTCTAATGATCACCACAGGAGAAGTTGCCCCGGAACCACCAGCGAACAATGGTACATCTTCTAAATAAAAATTTCTTTAAAGATTTAAGTTTATATTAATATTAATATTAAAACTTGGGGAAAATTAAAAAAATAATTATGAATTATTAATTCGTCCGAAATAAGTTACAACATTCATAAGAAAACTAAAGATCCGTATAGGTGAGCTATGATGGCTTAGTATGTACATCAGGGTTGTGCATAACTAAGATTTTGCAGACTAAGAGTGAGTGATTCCGCCTTAATTCCTGTTCCTTGTTTGGTTGTGGATTTAGGGCAGAGTCACTCAGTCGGCCGTCTTATTCATCTAAATTATACGTAACTTGTATATGCCAAGCGATCAGAGGTACCGAGGAGGATCATAATATAAAGTATCAACACTAGTTATTAAAGCACTTTCACTACTAGTACTCACTTATTGCGGTATGTTTTGTGGCAGTGGTAATATCGACAAAGCACTAGAAAGCCTACACAGAATACATTGTCGAGCACACTCAGGATACACCATCGTATAATAAAGGTTTCTTTCAAATCGGCCTAACATTTTTTTCTATAAAGAGTCCGTAGTCATCATTCGTCATGGATTGGCATGGTCCTCACCATACCAAGTTCATGTGTTTTGAAATTCCATCGCCTGAACCGACCGACTAATGAAACCTTCATCACTTGTAACGACAACCCGGCACAGACCTCAGAATCATCTCCCTCATATTCCAAACCACAAAGTACTCATGCAAGGAGTACCTTGCCCTCCGAAACCATGTCGGCGTATACTCATCAGACCTTCCCGAACTACCACTCGTCCAACAGATCAAGTTCAAGCACAGAGGCTAAGGACGAATATAACCCACCTATCACTATTAAGCGTATATGCGAGGGTGGTATATAATTATGATTATGCGGGATTTAGTATGTGTGTTTCCACCCTATCTCTTGTTCCTTGTTTGGTTGTGGACCTGGGGTAGAGTCGTGCATCCGACCGTCTTACTAATTTTAATTATATACAACTTGTATACACGAGGTACTGATAGATGGACCAGGTATGAATCCTATCATGAACTCCAGGGCAAAGTTGCTCATGTCTACGAGTGGGTATTCTACCACTCAAAGGAGCACGACCCCAAGAGTACTGCTGAGAAAGCTAATTTCGGGAAGAAATTCCATCTAACCGAGGGGGGGGGGGGGGGTTATGTCACAACCTAAAAACTTTGTTCTCGTTAAGTCAGCTTTGGTCAAACTTATTCCTTCCATTTTCTTAAATTAGATGAATTATTGGTTTACAAGTTTTGAAGCCTTGTATCTAAGTGTGTTATAGTTGGAAGGGAAAAGCCTTAGGAACCAAGAACCTTCGCATCAACCACATAGCTTTGCAGCCGTGAACAGGACCAAGAACCTCGGACCGTGAACATCTTCGGACCGTGAACTCTCGATTCACGGTCATGTACTCCTCGACCGCAATCACTTCCCTATATTTAAGTGTTTGATCGATTTTATCTCATTTTCTTCATTTCTGGCCATGATATCTTCCATTCTCTCTCAAGTATCATCCTCAAGAACGACCTCTTCTTCCTATAAAACACTCCTTTTCTTTTGCATCTCTTTGGTATACCACAAAAGGCCTTCAAACACTTACCAATCCACAAGATCTTCAAGTGTTCTTCACCTTTGGGTCGTGAACCATTCATCATTTGGGCAATGAACCTTCAAGCGGGCCGTGAACCATTCATCAATTGGGCCGTGAACACCCCCATAGGCCCGTAAACACCTCAAGTCTAGCCGTGAACTCCATTTCAGCCTTCTAACTTGCTTCTAGCACTCTTTTGGTGAGTTATCCTTGCATCCTTAGTTGTTTCCTAAGCACCTTTGTAGTTATATACACTAACTATATACATATATGTGTAATAATATGCTAAATAGGACTCATTTGTGTCTCGGGACTTCGTTCGTGGAACCTATCATTTTATATCGAACCTTCACTTGAATCACCACATAAGGTGAGTTCATACCCCCATGTCTATTGTTTATTATGTCTTGTACCAATGAATTGTATTTAGAACATGAAACTTTGAATAGAACGTAGAAATAAAATTATAAATTGTAATAAGTTTAACTTAAGGAACATAAGGATCTTTTTATAAACTTATCTGTTAATTATAAAACGGTTTTTCCACATTATTACTTGTAAAGTCGTTAATCTAGCTTGTGAGACACATCTTTAAGTACTCTTATAAGTACCAATGAAAGTCTACCCTTACGACCAGAGTCTCCTGGAGGGAGAACGTGAATTTGTGTATAGATCTATACAAGATTGACAATCCCGCACCTCGCTGTTAGTTACAGCCGGACCGACAAGTCTGCGGGTAACAAATGTCATATTCTTTTTGACGTCTACAATACGTCGTGTTTTATAGTAGTCAAATTAGTATGGTCGAAAAACTCATAAAAGATACCAACGACATATTTACGTAGTAATATACTTTTCATAAACAATCTTGTAACGCCCCAAATTTCAAATACCAATATAACTTAACATAGTCCCAAAACTTCCAAAATTCAAGATTTAAATACTAATGTAATTATTAATAATAATAGCGGAAGCAAATAGAAATTTAATTAAACACTTGGCGCACTACGTCTTCCTCCAAACTTGTCGCCTTCTTCAAGTCTGAACTTTATCCCTTCCATTCCCGCTGCCACTTGCTACGTTATTTTTTGGGTTGCGTGCATTTAAAGATTCTAATGGGTAAGCCTAGGGCCTAGTGATTTCGTGGTTTTCATGCATATTGACGTCAATAAAATAAAAATAATGCAACAATTTATCAATATAATTCTTTTCATTTCTTTCCACCCTTGATGACACATTAGGAAACTATTGTCATCTCCAGGGAACAAGTCCCTCCGTCGGGCACAACAAATATGCTTACGGCTAGATAAATAGAGCGTAAACTCTCCGCCGCGTACTAACACCCTGTACGACGACTAATAATAAGATTGTGTAAATACACCTGTTCCCTATATATATGTCACCCACCGTTTTCAACATTTTATATGAAATAATTCACAAATTTCACACAAATATGCATAGCAATAACAACAATAACATATAATTGCAAATAAGTTTTGAATCAACTTTTCATGCAAGCAACCACAAAATTCACACGAAACTCACCTTGTTGGCGTTAGGTCTTAACCAAAGCTTGTCACGCTGCTTGCACCCTACATTCCACCAATAAATTTTCCTAAGACAAAAATCCTAGAAAAACATCCTATATGTCCTCATTTTGGTTCCTTTATCCACGTGTTTCGTTCGACCAAAATAGTAATTTTAATTATGTTTAATACGGTGTTTATAATAACCTTCCCCATATATATATATATATATATATATATATATATATATATATATATATATATATATATATATATATATATATATATATATATATATATATATATAATTAAATAACAAGGTTTTCTCTTTAATCGTTAATATTGGAAAATACTTAGTATAAAAATGAATAATGTATTTCTTCAAAAAAGTTGCATTTCCATAATTATAACATATTTAAACTAAAAGGAAAACATACCGTAAAATAATTGGCATCTTTTGTATATTTCAAGGTAACATCTGTAAGTTGTAAAAAGAAATGGCAAGTCAAGAAAAAACAAAGGGCCAACTATGTAAGATGTAGTCCCTAATGAATAAGCCAGGTGGGCATCTTCCCCAAGACTTTGACCAAGGACATTTAACACTCTTTATGTATTTTTTTTATTATTTTCTTTTTAAATGGATGTTATATCAAACAAATAGTCTGACGCCTTTTCTTCTTAACCCGTTCAATGTTTGCTTTCCACCATTTTTAAAGAAACTTAAGCTTTGACTTAACCCAATCCAACGACAAATAAATATGTAAAATTCACTTCTAATCATCTCCACATCTTACAAACATATACCCATAAGTAATTTTCAATACTTCACTAGGTAAGCAATATTCATTTTTTTTTATTTTCAAGAACTTAACAATTCAATTTTCTTTTATCAATTGAATTGGCCCAAACAGAAACGTGGTATGGAACCAAAACACATAATAGAATCAGAAAAACCTAATCAAGCAACTTAATCAAGCTAGAATTGAGTGATCATACCTTAATTTCAAGAGAAACTCCAAAAACTATTCAAGAACTTCCATTACCGATTTCTCCTTCAAATCCCAGTCGTTTCTTGCAATTCCAGTGGGGTTTCCACTAGAAATCTCTAGCTCTATATATTGCCTAAGGTTTCATCAGTTACTATCCCCTCAGTTGCTCGAATTTAAGGCCTAATCATGGATGATGGTTTCTAGACATTATACCTCATAATTCCCTTCTAATTTACCCATTAATTTTGAACTAATCATCTTTTATTAACATAACCTGATTATATATATTGCATATATTTTTTTGACATAAGTTATTACAAATATTAAGGGATGATAACTATGTGATTACTCAGTACATACCATAGTGTTAGATAAAACTGAAATCCGATAGATAGTGGAATGTGTGATTTCCGCCTCATTTCATGTTCTTTGTTTGGTTGTGGGCTTGGGGCAGATTCACCCATTCAACTGTCTGTTCGGTCTTGGTTATATACAACTCGTATGTATTAAGTGATCATAGGAGGGTAGTATCGTCACATCAGGTTTTCCAAAACAACCAAGACTTTATTCAGTATTAACATATCAACAAAACTAGATATCATTTAAGTAAGTATATTGAGTATACTTGTACTTTTCAATATATTGAGTATACTTGTACTTTTCAATATATTGAGTATACTTGTACTTTTCAAACTTGGAACAACATAGACAACCAGTCGGTTTTATAGAAAATATAGGATTTTCTATGGTAAACATCATTCTTTTAAGATAAACAGTTTTCGATAGAAATTTCTGAAAACAATAGCATTTTTACCAAAAAAAATGTTTCACAATTGAGTTAGTGGAACTAGAAACTTATCTATAAAAGGTTTAATACGTATTATTAAACCAGTATAACATAAATGACCTTAAATGGTTAATTCTATAATACCTTAGTTTATACACCAGGGTTATATATAATGAATAGCTGATATGCAGTGGAATGTGTGTTTTCCGCCTCATTTCTATAATAAATGACCTTAAATGGTTAATTCTATAATACCTTAGTTTATTTCTATTCCCTGTTTAGTTTATACACCAGGCTTATGTTTCTGTATTAACGATGACATCCCAAACGTTTTAAAATGAAATAAATACGTTTCTTCGAAAATGTTTTAATAACGTATTTACCATGTTTTTCTGGGAACAAATTCCGCAACATTTTTATAAAATGAAGTACTCTGATTTTTATAAAGCATAAACAACATCGGTCTTTTCTGGCCGTGAAAATGGGGATGTCACAGTTGGTATCAGAGCATTAGTTTAAGCGAACTAGGAATATGGATTTATTTCTAGACTTAAACTTAGAATGCTAAGCGATGATCGTGAGGTGTGAGCACTAGCTTATTTTAGGAATTGTGCCTAAAATGCTTTTATGTGCTAAATGCTTGTGCCTGATATGCTGTTATTTGTTCGGATCTATGGTTTGTTGCCGACCGGATCTGGAAACCTTATGTGTTTAGGATTCTAAGCGTTTAACTACGATATTAGAACTAGCATATAAACGTTTCGGAGTGATAAGAATGATTTAAACGTCAATCCTAAGTAAAGGTCTAGATTCACCTTATTCGGCGTATAGATCAAGATGGCAAGAACCCGTAGCGGAAACGTGAATGCAAATGGGAACCGAGATCAACCCCCAGCGATTGAGCAAATACCGGTTGTGGTAGCCGCTGCTGAGCCAATAACGATGGCAGGAGTGCAAGCGATGATCCAAGCAATGTTGGATCGTCAAATGGAGGAAACCAGACGTTTGCTCCAGCAAAATCATGAGGAAGCGACTATTCAGATCGAACAGCCCAAGTTGAACGAAGGGCAGACTGAGGAAGGAAACTACAGTGGGACTGTTGGTCAAGTCAACCCACCAATAGTTCGACAAAACAACCAAGATGACGAAGTCGAGAGGAATGGATGCAAGTACAAGGATTTTCTGACTTGCAAGCCATCGACTTTCACTGGAAAGGAGGATCCGATCGGGGTCATGGATTGGATTTCGGAGATGGAATTAGCTTTCATGACGTGCGGTTGCAAGGGAAAACAACAGACCACGTTTGCAGTGCGTCAGTTTCGAGGAGGCGCTGTACGATGGTGGAATACCTTGGGAAAGACGCTGAGCCCCAATGAGCCCCTGCAATTGACATGGGCAGAATTTTTGGTGCATTTCAAACGTAGGTACTGCTCAGCCCAAAATCTGCTCGAGCTAGAAAACCAATTCCTTACCTTAAAGAAAGGAAGCATGTCTATTGATGAATACACCAACAACTTCACAGAGAAGATGGAGTTCGCCTTGCGTCTTGTTCCGGATGAGCTGACAAAAATTGGCAAGTACGCAAAGGGACTTCCATGGGAATATGCAGTGCCAGTGCGTCAGGCACCTACTTTGGAGGCAGCTATCTGGGCTGCCAAGTCGGTTGAGGAGATGATCAAGGGAAGAGCCGCCAACAAGACCGAGGTTGGCGAAAAGAGGAAGTTTGAGGGGTCTGCGAAGCCCGATGAGAGAAGCAAATCAAGTACCAGGAAGTTTAGAGGAGGAGGGAGTGAAGAAAGATGGTGCGAGAAGTGCAAAAAGAAACACTCTGGAAAATGCAGTGAGGAAGTAACTTGTTTCAAGTGTGGGAAGCATGGGCATTATGCCAACGAGTGTAAATTCAATAAAAGGGTGTGTTACGAATGTAATGAGGAAGGACACTTCAAGCAAGATTGCCCAAAGAGAGAGGGGGCTACAAAGCCAAATGTGCCGCCAAAGCCAAAGGCGAGAGCATTTCAAATGATCCTTGACGAAGCAGATAACAATGCGAGGATTCAGGAGTGACAACTTGACATCCAAAGATCGAGTTATGAGGTAGCCATAGAATCGTATGATGTAGCCTGTTAGAGGCATATTCTAGGGTGAACTTGAACACCTATGTAATAGTTTCAAGGAATAATAAAAACCTTCGTTTTGATATCTGATGTGTTAAGCTGTTATATGATTTTCTTGTGTGGTGACTTGGAAAACTGTGGGACAATACCTGAGACGAGTATGAGTAGGTGTGAATGGTAGTAGAGGCCTATACTACCGGAAGCACAGGACTCACACTTGGATCAGGGAAAGTCACAAGGTTACCAAGAAGCTAGTAATTGGTTTCGTGTGTGTTGTTACCATCGTTTCGGTAATGAATAAGAAGATTGTTGATATTCCGACCCTAGTGGTCGTATCGAATCGAGTCCGACTACGATGAGTATGTTGTGTGGTTCAGAGAACCAAGTTTGATGTAGCGTCCGACTTAAACCAAACGGTTGAAATCAAAGCGATCAATAGAAGTATCACACTCGTTGTTAAGGAAGTTGGTGGCTAGAAATGCCTAATGTTAAAGTGTGATTATATCACATTAGAACATGAAGGAATGCATAGTCTGTTTTAGAATTTAACTCTAAGAGACCTAAGTCTAAGTGTTGCAACATACGATGATAGGTCATTAGAATATGACACATCGATCTATAGTAGTAATAAAAGAACTTATCTCAAGTCCGTATCCAGCAAGGATCGAGATTGTGACTTGAAGGTCATAATTTGGAGTCTAACCTGAGGTAGAGAGCAGGTGCACGATCGAGTACTCTTACAGTCAATGAGTTTAAGAGATAGAATTGAAGGAATGTAGAAGTTATAATTATTACCTAGGATGAAGAGATGACGTATGGAGTCATTATATGACCCTGTTTCGTTGATGATTCCGGGACGTAATCATCCAAAGGGGGAGATAATTGTAACGCCTGCAGATCCGGGCTAGTCAATTTAGAGGCAATAGGGGTCGAAAACGACTTTTCGACAAAAAGATTATTTAGAATAAATAATCTTAACCAATTTGTAGAATATGTCACAGGGTTTCCGTACATATAAAGAACGCCGAAATCCGAGTTATAACGAAGAAGTTATGACCCGTCGAAGTTTCGCGTCGGAACCGGCACGGCGCCGAGAAGCGTTAATAGTAAATTTATGATAGAGCGAGATTTAGATTTAGCGCTCTAAACGAAAGTCGTAGAATATGTTAAACTAAGAACTTCGATAAAAAGAACGCCCAAATCTGACTTCGTATGAAGAAGTTACGATTTTTCGAAGTTTCGGATTAGCAGTGTACAGTCCAAAATTCGAATATTAGATCGAGCGATTTTTAGCCGACACAACCTAAACGAGAATTGAAGATCTCATTATTAGTAGTGTAACAATAAAAAGACAGACGAAAATGGACATCGGATGAAGAAGTTATGAGATTTTAACGGACCAATCCTGTCCCGACCTGTTAAAAATATAACTTTAAAAATAAAGTCAAAATTAGCCGACGGAGTCTAAACGAAAGTTGTAGAGTACGTCTCCACCTACGCGTGGATATAAATAACGTCAAAAACGGAGTTCGTATGAACGAGTTACAAATTATAATAGCATATTTACGTATTAAAATAAAGTATAAATCATATATACGTACACATATATATACATATGTATATATCATTAGAAAGGTATCGACGATGCGGTCATTATAAGACTAATGTTGAGTTCTTTCGACATTAGTTTAGTGCAAATATCATTAAATCTATTTAAAATAGTATTATAAAGGGGTGTTTAGTTGTTTATATAACTATAAAGTCATTAAGTAATTATGGAGGGTAGTTTTTGTAAATTCAATTACTATAAATAAGAGGCTTGGGCTCTCATATTTCTTGCACCATTCTCTTGATTCAAGAGTCTTTCTCTCCTTATCCCCCGAGCATTTCGGTCCCTCGTGATTCGACTTCTCTTTCTGTAGTTTTAGTATAGTAAGGTGAGCGCTGAAGCGCTGCACGAATCTTTCTTAGAAAGATTCAGCGACGAAGTTCTGCCCCTACAGAGCCCGACTCCTAGCTAAAATCCCCTTGTAAGTAAGTTATGCTTATCCTATTTTAAATATAGTTTATATTTAAAATTAGTATTGTTATTATAAATTTATAATAAATATTTGAGCTATTATTATGAATTATATAAGTGTCGTTATAATATCTTTTTAACTACTCGCGGTACGGGAAATCTGGTTTAAAGGGCCGCATAGGGTTGTTGGATTTCAGAAGTGCTATATGCCAAAATGGTCCTGCCCTCCGGTGTTTTACGTCTGGCCCCTGTCTGTACATAGTGGTTGGAAAGTATTGTTTAAACGCTTATATAATAATAATAATAAGACTAATAATTAGTCACGGTAAATCTTAGACTAAAATCTAGTGGTAATAATACTAGGTTTCGTCGAAGGAAATTATTTTAAAGTAAACGAAGCGCTGTCCGAGTACCGAGTCACCACCTTCTCAAGTGAGTGTGCATGGTCCCTTTCATCTTACACATAGATATGAAGTATTTTAATATAAATTACGTGTTATGTGTGCATATTGTCTTAATACTTGCTGTCTATGCTGGTGAAAGATTTTTATACATGTTTTAAATGATTTAAACTGTATAAAGTATTTTATATCTACAAAATATGTTGCGTAAAACATGAGTAGATGAATGATGAGGGATAAAAGCTGAAATAGAGGAACATTAGTAGTACGGACCTAGTGCCCTATAGGTAATACATTGGCAGCAGTGGACCAAGTACCCTATAGATGAGCACTGGCAGCTGCGCCACAACCCGTAGATGTTTTAGATCTACGGTAAACGTCCTAGCAGCTGCGCTCTAAGGACAGTATCAATAGCTGTGCCTAATAGGGAGCCTTATGACCATGACAGTGGCGTTAAAAGGTCAATACCGGCAGAAGCGCCTCATAGGAAATGTCCCAATTCTGGCAGCTGTGCCTAAGTGACAAGATTAGCAGCTGCGCTTGACCAAAGTGTCATTGGCAACAATGGACTTCATGTTGTTTCCTTAGGATGATCCTTAGGAATGAATGAATGAGAAATAGCTGATTCTTAGGGTAGATCCTTAAGAATAAAGAAGATAATGGGGATGGGTAATTGGGTTGATTATTTGATTGTTTAAACATAATAATTATATTATTGTGGGTTGAAAACCCTATGTACTCACCAGGTTTCCCAACCTGACCCACTCAGTTTATCTATATCACAGGTGTTGATATGAAGTGACACTACACTGAGAGATTTAAAGAGATGTAGATCACTAGTGTAAATAATTGTAAGTTCTGTTTATGCTTATGTTTCTGTATTAATGATGACATCCCAAACGTTTTAAAATGAAATAAATACGTTTCTTCGAAAATGTTTTAATAACGTATTTACCATGTTTTTCTGGGAACAAATTCCGCAACATTTTTATAAAATGAAGTACTCTGATTTTTATAAAGCATAAACAACATCGGTCTTTTCTGTCCGTGAAAATGGGGATGTCACAGTATATGTGATGGAACCCAATTATTAATTGGGTGTTATTTTGATGTTGACAGATTCGGGAATTTGTCATCCAACAGCTAGGGTTTTGTCAACAAGACTTCAGCAGTGTGAGGTGAGTTTTCCTCCAGTAGGAACGAGTCTAAGGCACCAAGGCCGACCCGTTTAAGTAGTATAGTATGCCGAGGTAAGCCCGATACCGGGGTTAGCCCGGGGTAGTTTATATGTTTCCAGACTTCGGTTCGATGTCAGGGCGATCTCGAGAAGTAGTTATGTATGCTTGATATCTTTGTGATTCATGCATGTTTATGTGTTATGTGTTATATGTTCCGGTCTCCGGTCCGATTCCAGGCAAGCCCGATGTAGTATATGTGATTATGCTATATGTTATGTGTTCTGGGGTAAGCCTGATGTAGCACCTGATTCCTGGTATGTATTCTTGGTTATTAAATCTCTGTATTTTGCATAATTAGCCTTGGACTCGGCGAGTTGAAGGACTGACTCGCCGAGTAGAAGCAGGACTAGACGCGGGATCTACTCGGTCTACTCGACGAGTAGGTCCGATGGACTCGACGAGTAGACCCTGTTTGGACTAAAACCCTAACCCGGGTGTTTGCACCCTATTTAATCGATCTAACCCAGCCTCCACTTCCCTTAGCACTCCCAGAGACCTGTAGAACGAAACCCTAGCCTCCTTTGTGTCCTTGTGGGTGATTGTTATCATTTTGAAGGTGGTTTGGGGCTTGGGAGAAGAAGGAGAAGATTGAAGAGTGCAAGAAGGGAAAAAGATCCGGAATCTACTCTGTGAAGGGCTTCTATTCAGGTAGAAAAGAACCTAACTTGATCTTTAGCTCATTAGTCCCCCTTTTTGTCCCTAAGAAAAGAGGTTTTAAGCCCTAAGAACCTAAATCTCTATGTGTTTATGGCTAATGTTCTGCAAGGACTTCGGATGTGGACCTTTTGGACTTCATAGTAGCATAAAGTCTCTGTGGTTGAGGTAGTGGATGTCCCCATTGAGTATAGGACCTCTTGTATAGCTTGGAAGTGCATGTTTGAGCTCATAGGGCCAAGCATGCACGTAAAGTTTACAACTTTACGTGGTAAATGAGCCCTAGGACCATGGATCTGTGGTCTGGAAGTGTTGCATGTCCCAGATCTGGCCTACTCAGGAAATGGGTCGAAGGACTCGGCGAGTTCTATGAAGATGGTCGTCGACTCGGCGAGTTGGATGAACAAACTCGACGAGACCTATGAAGATTGCCTGGAACTCGCCGAGTAGTTCTTCAAACTCGGCGAGTAATATGAACATCCACAGAACACGAGGGGTTTAAGCATCAAAGGCTCAACCCTCCGTACCTGTGCACAGAATTAACTGTATAACGTAGTCCCGAAACCCCAACCCCTCGAATGGGGCGTTTTAGTGTGGATTGGAAGCGAGCAGGGGATCTGCTCGAGGAACTCGGCGAGTTGGGACTCGAGTCGGCCCCAAAGTCCCGGGTAGCGAGTCAAGGGTGACTCAGTGGGTGAAAAGAGGGACCTGGTGAGTGGGACCGGATCAGTGAGGGATGGACTCGGTGAGTTGCTCGCAGGACTCGACGAGTCCAGTCAACTGGAAGTTAACTTTGACCTGGTTTTGACTTGGTAAGGGGTAAAAGGGTCATTTTACCCTAAGAACATCTAGCGGTGTTTGACTGATCGTTTTGTGGGAATTACAGTCGGGGGACGTTAGCAGCAACAGCAGTAGACAGTCAATTCCCACACAGACTAGCAGCCTATTCGAGGTGAGTTACCTTCCAGTAGCGGTGGGTCTACGGCCACAATGCCGGCCCACCAATAGGAGTTGTATTTAGATGATTGTCTCTGTGATATTCATCTAGGGATTACTACTACCTGTGTTGCGTTTATATGCTAGTATGATATGATGCTATGTGACAGTAGGGGGAGATAGTCCCCGAGATATCCGGTCGGTAGGGCCGAAGGGGTAGTCATACCCAGCCATGTTAGATAGATACTGATATTGCGATACATGTTATGTGGTAGTAGTAAAGGGGAGAAGTAGTTCTCCAGTATCCAGTCGAGAGGACCGAAGGGGAGGCCAGCACCCAGATATGCTAGGCAGAATCCGGTCGAGAGGACCGAAGGGGAGGCCAGCACCCAGATATGCTAGGCAGAATCCGGTCGAGAGGACCGAAGGGGAGGCCAGCACCCCGATATGCTAGGCAATGTCCGGTCGAGAGGGCCAAAGGGGTAGGTCGGGCACCCAGATATGCCTGACAATATGTGTATGTTATGTGATTATATGGTATGTGGTACAGTGGGGGAACTCACTAAGCTTTGTGCTTACAGTTTGCAGTTTTGGTTTCAGGAACCTCTTCGTCGAAGGGGAAAGAGCTGGCACGGTAGCGACACATCATGCACACACACTGTTTCCGCACTTACGAGATTCTCTGGGATTTATACTCTGATATTTTGATGGTTGTATGATTTGACTTTTATACATGGTTTACATTTTGATATGGTTGATCAAACAATGTTTTTAACTATCAATATTTTCTAAAGTAATGTTTTTTAAAACGAAATTTTTGGACGTGAAATTTGGGTCGTTACACCTGATGCCAGGGAAAGCCTGATGCATGTTATTCATTATGCTGTGTATTATGTATTTCGGGGCAAGCATGATGTATGCTAGTTTATGTGTTATATGTTGTTTGTTCCAGGCTTCGATCCGATGTAGGGGCAAGCCCGATGCAGATTATGTGATTATGTTATGTATGTGCCGTGGTAAGCCCGATGCCGGAGTGAGCCCGATGCTCGAAGCGGTCAGATGTCGGGGTGAGCCCGATGCCAGGTAAGCCGATGTCGGGATTTGTCCTGCTGCAGTGGGAGTAGTCCCAGAGTTATGTTATTTGATATATGTGCTTTGTAAGGTATGTAGTAGTTTGGGGGAGCTCACTAAGCTTCATGCTTATAGTTTTAGTTTTGTTTTCAGGTACTTCAGCTAGCAGATGGAAGGGCTCGAGCTGATGGCATGGTACACACCACAGTCTATTAGCCTGGGAGTTTACTCTGATATTTATTATGAGACTATTATATGTTGACAGATTTTATGAGGTTTTGAGATACATGCTTGATGATTTTATCTTATGGTGATAATATTATGTTTGTTAAATGATTTTAAAAACGAAATTTTTGGCTTATATTTTTGGGATGTTTCAATATCTATTTTATATTCCTATTCACCTTAAATTTTTTAGGTACATATTAAAGAAGAGGATTCTCGGCACACCAACATAAAGTCAAACGTACGCTTTGCAAAATATGTAATTAAAATTAAATATCATATTTACTAATCGACTTATTTTAAAACTCTTGATGAAATTTATGTATAATGATATATTTCGTATGACTTCATTCTTAATTTCAATGTTTAATTTTTGAATGTTCCTATATGAAACATTAGATGTTTTGGTGTAATATAAATAGTGTAATACATAGTTTATTAGTTCAATATTATTTATTAATAACTCATTCAAAACAACTTATTTCTTATTTTATCCATAAAATATTATCGGACACAAGAAAAGTAGATTATATTAATGTTATACAAAAACTTATAATATATATTGGATATTATAAAGGTAAAAGTAAAGTTTATAAGGTATGAACCATATTGGATAGTATCAAAATATAAGTTGATGATTTTTTATGTTATTTGATAATTCAGTTAATGCCCAAAACATGACTAAAAACGTAAATTTTAACATATTTCTATTTTATCCCATAATTATTTTAACCACTTAAATGCATTATTGCGCAACGTGCGAGGTTACGCCTAATATACTTATAAAGGAAACATTTTTCCTTTCACCACATTCATCTTAATCTCCCATGCATTTTTCCTTTCACCACATTCATTTGAAACTCCAATGACTTTTCAATTTCTTTCTAATAAAACTTATAGGTTGGTTAATAAGTTTAAATAAATATCATAGCTAAAGTGTAATCATATATAAACTAAATTTCAGTATTAAAATAATATATTTACTTCTACTTATAAAGTTATGTTTTTTAAATTTTAACATATTACACTTAATTTTTTAGTTTTAATATATTATTGGATGTAAGTCATTATCATTTCAAAGATATAATAAGTTTAAAATCAAAAAACAATGTTTGATGTTTTAAATAATTATAATGATAGAAATTGAAATATTAAGCAAAAAACAATGTTTGATGCTTTAAATGATAATGGTTTACTTCCAACAATTTATCACTTTTAACTTTTGCATCCAACAATTTAAATATAAATGATTATATTGTTACTTTAAAATCAAAAAACAATGTTTGATGTTTTGAATAATTATAATGATAGAAATTAAAACATTAAGCAAAAAACAATTTTTGATGTTTTAAATGATAATGGTTTAGATCCCATAATTTATCACTTTTAACTTTTGCATCCAACAATTTAAATATAAATAATTATATTGTTACCTTAAAATCAAAAAACAATGTTTGATGTTTTAAATGATTATAATGATAGAAATTAAAATATTAAGCAAATAAATTTTAAAAAGTTAATTAACAATAACAACTATAAATAACATTAAACCATATATTATATTCAATTTTATTCATGTGTAATTCGCGGGTAGAAGTCATTCAAAGGATTGAGATTACGCAGTTATAATAGATGTATATGTTATCATATAATTCAAAATATTCAATATGTTATATCAATTTAGTATACGAATTATTATATCAAATTTAACAACAACGTTATTGTTATATTTTAGAAAACATATATTTGAAAAGACTTCAACTACATAGGTGTTTATGTGCAACGCGCGGGCATTCGACTAGTCATACCATACTATAAAAAGAAACATTTTTCCTTTCACCATATCAATTTGAAACTCACAACTCTTCATATTTCCATATAATTTAATTAATTTATTAACTTAAATATGTTGTTAGTTAGAAACATTATCATAAATGAAAGACTTGTTGAATTATCAATATGACTAGATGAATTCCCGCACGTTGCGTAGCGCAGGTTAAAAATATATTGTTAGAATATTGAAAAATATATGCTTATAATGGTTATGTTATAGACATTAACTTTTCCATAATATTTTTACACTAATATATATATATATATATATATATATATATATATATATATATATATATATATATATATATATATTTATATATATATATAATCTCAACTATTTTGAACAATAATATTCACTGATATCAACCCACATTCCTCATTAATAGAATTAAATATAATTATCTATTTAGTATTATTTTTAACAATTGTTATGATTGATTAATTTAAATTTGTACTTATGCAATTATTTTCTAATTTCATTAATGATGTTCATTTAAAATACAATTTATTTGTAGCTAACGTTATGTAATTATAATTTGATATTATTATCATTTAAAATTATTGTTCATTAATTTTAAACCACTTATTATTATTAATAAGTTAAAGAGGACTTTTAAGAAACACTTAATATTATTATTCAAATATAAAATATATACTAAATAATAAAGTGATAAGATTGACAATGTGCATTTCAAAAGAGACTTGCATTGATAATATGACATATCCATGATTTTTATAATTTGATTTTATAATTCATATCTATTGTTCGATAATTTTGAAACCACTTATTATTTTTAATAAGTGAAAGAAATTTTTTAAAAAGCACTTATTATTATATTTAAAATGTTAAACATATACTAAAATATAAAGTGATAAGATAGACAATTTGCATTTTAAAAGAGACTTACATGGATAATATGGATAATATGACATATACATGATTTTTAATTAATTATTGCTTTGAAGCAACACAAACATACAAACATATATACAATATTTAATTAAATATTATCTATATCACATTCCATAACATATGATCTCTAACATGAATCTAACATAATTTACAATAAAATTTCAACCACAACATACAATGATTGTCTTAAAAGTATACTTAAACCAAGAAAAAAGAATTAATATATAACAAACTTATAAAACATTCATTTGAAACTCCCATTGATTTTCAACTTCTTTCTAATAATAAATATAAGTTGGTTAATAAGGTTAAATAAATATCAAACCTAAAGTGTAATCATATATAAACTAAATTTTAATATAAAAATAATATCTCTACTTCTATTTATAAAGTTATGTTTTTTAACTTTTAACATATTATACTTAATTTATTAGTTTTAATATATTGTTGGATGTAAACCATTATCATTTTAAAGATACAATTTTGGAAAAATTTGTATAAAATACTTAAATTATTAATTTAAATATAACATTACAAGGTCAACTTAAATATAAATTTTAGTTTAAGTTAAACAACCCAAAAAATATTTTGTAAATAGTTAAAAGTGATAAATTTTAGTGTCTATCTAATAATTAATGATTATAAGTTGGTTAATAAGGTTAAATAAATATCAAACCGAAAGTGTAATCATAAATAAACTAAATTTCAATTTTAAAATAATATATTTACTTCTCCGTATAAAGTTACGTTTTTAACTTTTAACATATTATACTTAATTTATAAGATTTAAAATGTTGTTGTATGTAAACCATTATCAGTTTAAAGCTACAACTTT
This sequence comes from Lactuca sativa, assembly GCF_002870075.4. Lineage (NCBI taxonomy): Eukaryota > Viridiplantae > Streptophyta > Magnoliopsida > Asterales > Asteraceae > Lactuca > Lactuca sativa. The sequence goes on along the minus strand of NC_056627.2, from coordinate 344,744,654 downwards.
TGAATAGTTTGGACAAAATACTTAAATTGTTAATTTAAATATAACATTACAGTGTCAACTAAAATATAAATTTCAGTTCCACTTAAAAAACCAAAGAATATTTTGTAAATAGGTAAAAGTGATAAATTATAGTGATAAATGCAAAAACTAAATTGTAATCTCAATTTAATTAAAATATTTCGTAAATATATTTTTATAACCGTTAAAAGTTTTCAAGTAAGTAGCTTAAAATAACTTACAATAACAATAGTTAAAAAGAACTCTATATAAATGATTATATTGTTACCTTTAAAATCAAAAAACAATGTTTGATGTTTTAAAATAATTAGAATGATAGAAATTAAAACATTAAGCAAATAAATTTTAAAAAATTAATTAACAATAACAAAAACTATAAATTGCATTAAACCATATATTATATTTAATTTTATTCATGTGTAACTTGCGGGTAGAAGTGATTCAAACGATTGAAATTATGAAGTTATAATAGATGTATATATAATTATATAATTCAAAATAATCAATATATTATATCAATTTTAGTATACGAATTATTATATCAAATTTAATAACAATGTTATTGTTATATTTAAAAAAACATATATTTGTGCAAACTTCAACTATATAGGTGTTTCTGCGCAATGTGCGGACATTAGCCTAGTATACTTATAAATAAGACATTTTCTCTTGCACCATATGCATTTGAAACCTCCAAAACTTTTCATTTTCCACATAAATAATGATAATCATTCAAAACTTTTGTAATTTATATATACTTAATGATATTTTATGAAACAAATTGATTAAATCATGTTCATTTTGTAACTTATATATACTTAATGATTTTTCATGGCTATTGTACCATACAAGATTCCTCATAATATATTTACTTATGTGTATGCATAATTTTATTTCCTTGCAGAAAATATCAATGAATGTATTGCCGCTAAAATTTTTGGATTCTTTTGTTGTAAGGTTTGTTATTGATTTAATACATGTAGCCTTTGTATTTTTATTATTAATATTTTTCTCACTTTTGATGAAGTTTTTGTATTCTATGTGTGTGTTTTCACGGATTGTTTCTCACATCTTCAATAAAACCAAAATTTAGAGTGATAATACATGTCAACCATATATTCCTTTACCTAAGAGATTTTTGTTTTTTACTTTTAAATAATAATTAGGATTCTAATTATTAATTCTTCCAATTAAGTAGAATTACAAGATTGCTCATTCTTAGAACATTTTTTATTAAGCCTTTTTTCTTAATTTTTTTTCACCTAAATAAATACGTTATAGGTTTAAAATGTGATGATTATTTATATAATTACTTTTAATTAGAAAAAGTTATAGTATTATGTTTAATTAATTCATTAAAACACATGACTTGGGTGGTTTAATATTTTTACTCAAATAAGTATTTATATACGTTTCATTCTATATAGTATATTTCTATAGTAATATATGATATATGATATATTTAGGGCTGACAATTCTCGACACGACACGCGACATGACACGAAATAAATGGGTTTGGGTTGAATTTTTCAACCCGCCAACCCATGTATTAAACGGATCATATATGAGTTTCTCAAAAAATAAACGGGTTGACCCGCCAACCCGTTTATATTCTTAATAAAAAAAATATTTTATTTTTAAATGTATTTATGTATGAAGTATTAATATTTAATAAGTATTATATAATACATATCATTGATTCATAGACCATTTGATTGTTTTGACATTATGACTCGTGGTGGATGGTCTAAGGTCGTAAGTCGTAACCTATAAGGCTAAGCCTATAACATGTTTCTATGAATGTTTTTAATTTTCATTTGGATGTTTAAGACTTAAATGTCTAAAATTCGGACCCACGAACCCGCCGACCTGTGAACACGTATATATAAATGGGTCGCCAACCCGTGACCCGCCAACCCGTGACCTATATATTTAAATGGGTCGTGTTTGGGTTGACATATTTTGACCAGCCAAACCGCGACATGTTTATTGATATATTTTATGAGGAAGAAAGTAAAATTTTATTTTTGTAGATGAATGGAAGAAAGTAATTATTGATATATTTTATGAGGAAAAAATAATAAATCAAACTACTATTGTTAAAGAATAAAAACATGTTTAGATATATATCATTAAGATAATAAAATTCTAAAAGATAGCTATACAAATTGATTAATTATCATAATAGTAAATAATACAAAAAATCAAAAGTTAATGAAATTTTATACTATCCAAGAATAAACACTCTTGAGATGAGTTAGTTTAAATAGACATCTATTTTATTCTTTATTTAAAGTAATTACAATGTAAAAAAATTTATTTTCAAGTCAATGATACCCACATAACTATTTTTAATAACATTTATTAATTATATTATAATATTATGCGCAACGCGCGAATATTCGTCTAATCATCATATTATCATATCATACTATATTATAAAGGAAACATTTTTCCCTTCACCACATTCATTTGAAACTCCCATGACTTTTCAATTTCTTTCTAATAATGATTATAACTTGGTTAATAAGATTAAATAAATATCAAACCTAAGGTGTAATCATTTATAAACTAAATTTCAGTATTAAAAGAATATATTTACTTCTACTTATAAAGTTATGTTTTTCAACTATTAACATATTATACTTAATTTATTTGTTTTAATATATTGTTGGATGTAAACCATTATCATTTTAAAGCTACAACTTTTGAATAATTTGTATAAAATACTTAATTTATAAATTTGAATATAACATTACATGATCAACTTAAATATAAGTTTTAGTTTAAGTTAAACAATCCAAAGAATATTTTGTAAATAGTTAAAACTGATAAATTGTAGTGTATTTCTAATAATAATTATAAGTTGGTTAATAAAATATAAATAAATATCAAACCTAAAGTTTAATCATAAATAAACTAAATTTCAATATCAAAATTGAAGGGTTTTGAGCATTCTAACACTCCTATGGTGTACATGCAACCCTAGAAACCTTGGATCTATGTTTTCTCTATTATACATGCAAATATGATTTTTCCAAGGTTCTCATCCTAACTAGCATACGAAGGGGTACTTGTAATATAAAAACTTACTAGAATGACATACCTTTTCTTGTGGTTGATTGCTTGGAGTTTCAAAAGCCTAGCACCAATAATGTGGATGCCTTAAGTGGAATCACAAATCACCAAACAACTTGGAAAACTTGAGAGAATAGTATGCACTAGTAGAAATCAGCCCCCACCCTTGTTCTCACACACATTAGTGCCGTTTCATGTGCCAAAGACCTCTTTATATAGTATGGTGGATTACGTTACATCCATGTAAACCCTAATACCCATGACCTTTCATTTTCATAGGATCCATGGATTAAAAACTTCATGGATTATCCATGCAAGCTTAGCCCATCCTAAATGAACATTGGCCCATTCTATATATATATAAGAGTCCATATTTAATTAGTCTATTTTGATCACTAAATTAATTCCAAATTAATTCTTGAGCAATACTAATTTAATAATATGATTTCATATTAATATGTTATAACTTATAATATATTAATAAATCATAAATATATATACTATTCTCAAATGATTATCCATACAAATTGTTTCGGTGAAGTGCAACCCAAATGGACATGCCGGGTCGGGTCAAGTACATACCAAATATAGTTACAGACTTAGACACCTTATTGAACAAAAATAATATATTTAGTTCTACTTATAAATTTCTGTCTTTATGTAGTGGTGTTGATTATGATGGCATGTGCGGAATTAGAAAGATCTAGTGATTCATCATACAAAATTCAAGAACACAAGGAGTAAATAATTCTTTGTAAGCTCATATTAGATCTAGAAAGATTATACAAATGGGTTTGTATACAATTTCTCTCTCTAGTCTAACACTCCAAAATGGACTCTTATATTCTTACATAATGGGAGTCACTCACTTCCTATTTATAGGAAAAGACTCAACCCATTTACACATACAAAGAGGAAAGCCTAAACACTACATCCAAGCATGACTTTGCACCCTAACATTCTCCCCCTCAAAGTTAGGATTGGATGTCCGACTTTAATCTCCAACTAGCTAGCGCGATCAAGACCAAACTCCCCCTCGAAGTAACACCGGTCTTCAAATCCGCAAATGAATATTCGACAAACCCGAGAAGCTTCGAATACCCATCATTCTCCCCCTTTTTATAATAAAAAAATGATTATAAAACCCACTAAGGATGAGAAGCGCCCGAGGAATAGTCTTCACAATACTCCTCCTTGATGTGTACCAAAAATGAATCACCAAAAATCTTGCACGGAAAAACAATCACGAAAAAGCCACAAAAAATTTCCAATTTATGAAAATTTTTGACTTTTTGGGTGAAAGTTGCAAGATTTTTCAAAATCCGGGTAGATATTGTCACTTTCTGAAACTTGCAGTGACCCGTTGTGCCAAAAACAGCCAAATATGCGAAACTTTATCCCATTTGCGAAACTGGGCATAAAGCATAAATTCGCACAAACTGCAGGGACCAGAACTGAAAATGTTGCAATTTCTCAGCTTTTATTGTTATTTGCAAAGTTGGGTATTTATTTCCAAAAATGCGAAACTGCAGGGACTGTTTTCAAAACTTCTGTTGTCTTCCCCAATTCACGAATGTTTCACAGTAAAAGTCTTCGCATCTTACACCCAGTCAATTTTCGCATCTTGATCTCACCAAATGCGAATCATGAATTAGATATCTTCGCATTTTGACTCCAAATGCGAACTAAACACCAAATGCAAAATGTAGTCACACGAATGCGAACCCATCAAACATAAGTCATAGATGCGAACCAAATTTTCCATTCCAGATGCGAACACAATTTAGCTCTTGAACTCCAAGCTTGCGAAATCAAAAATTCATATGTGAACCCATATGCGAACATTAACCCAATCGACTTCCAGTACCTACAATCGACTCTCGACTATCAATAACAAACCATCAAGAATCAATTTCGATTCCAAGTCATCATCAATTTATCAAATGCGAATTACTTCAACTGTTCGCATCGTTTTCTGATTATCAAATCGACTTCAATCATGCGAAATCAAAAATTAATTCACTAATCGAGTTCCCAAAACAACTTCACAGCCTTCGTTCTTTGACAATATAAACATCGATTTTTGAATCCTAATCACTATTAACAACCCTTCGATTGTTCGTATTTCCTTCCCAATCTAATTTTTCTTTGTCCCCAGATTATCAAAAATTAATATCGATCAAACTCACAGAAAGTAAACTTGCGAACATCATCTTCCAATTCGATTTGATTCACCAACCGATTCCAAAATCAAATCTAGACTCATAATCATACAAATGCGAATCATTGACATCGACATCTAAATCCAACTCATCGACTACCAAATCCAGTTTCCAGTTCGCTATCAAACCCAACCAATTTCGAAATTAATCTCCAAATTAAACCCGATTTCAACATTCACATCCCAAATACAATCTGTATTGAGCAAAATCAATCTCCAATCCACTGAATCAGCTCCAGAATATCGGATTTAAGTGTTTCATAGTTTGACTTTTCAAAGTCAATGAATCATAAACACAAAATCAATGGTTTTGAGGTCCGATTTCGGATCAAAAGATGTTCAAACAGTTGATCTTCAACTGTTCTTCCCAACAATTACAAATTTCTTGATCAATTTTATCAAAATCAATGAATCATTTACCGATTTCCGATTCTAAAACCGATATCATCATAAAATGAATTATACAAACTCGTTTTCCAACAATAAAAAAGAAGAATAATGCAATCGAGAAGGAGGTGAAATTTCTGATATGAAACAAACGATCAAGAACAATAACGCAAACGATGAATCTGCTTGGAATATTAGATATACAACCCTTGTATGCGTGAAGTGAAAATCGCATGATTTGATCTTGGGCTACTGAATTGAGTAATGAACAAGAACATATTGTATGGATTGGGCTTGAATTAAACACGAACAGTAACAGATCATATATTTGTGCTTAATAATGAAATTGAGAATTGTTTTTGAGTTTGCGTTGGGCTGAAACAAATGATTTTATTGGGCTTTGAAAAGGATATTGAATGATGAATAGTGAATACGTGATTATGAGAAATGAAGTTTGATCAAAAGATATTGTAATTGGATCTTCAAAAGGATTTGAAACAAATTCGATCCAATTGAGTCAAAACGATCAAAACTTGAAAAACGCAAAGCACGAATCGAAATCATATACGTTTTGGAATCCATTTGAGAATTTGAATTACCTTTTTGACGAATCGAGTTCCATTTTCAACGAACGAATCAAATTTGGAAGATCTTGGTTCTTTTGTCGGAATGAGAAAATCTCCAAATCGAACATTGTACCACCCACCATGCGAGATGTACAACTCGTTCTTCGTGTTCTTCAACGATCCAAGAACATCTTCAAAAGAACCATCAACACATTTAGGTTTTGACTTCAAATTCAATTCAACCTTTGGAGATTGTTGCTTTGGAACCCAAATTTGTTTCACGGATTTCGACTTCACAACATATGACGATTTTTGTGAGTAAACCCGCTTGTTCTTCCGATTCATCTTCTTCTTCTTTTTCTTTCTCATCTTTTTGCATCTTGAAGATTTGACTTCATGAACAAACCCACTTTTCACAACATCAACTTTCTGAATTTGAATCAAATCTTTTGGAGTTTGATACTTGTGAATTTCTTGGATCACCAGCTTCCGATAAGGAATCATTCCTTCAAACGAATCACAAGAACAGAAAATATCATCGGTTTGAACTCCAATTGAGCAAAAAACTTTTTCATCTTGAAAATCAACTTGAACTCCTTTTTCTTGAACATCAAGAACATCACATTGAACTCCATTGTCAAGAACTTCAACTACCTTAAGAGCACGAAGATCATTTGGGTCTTCAATAAGAGAAACATATTTCTTATCGAACAAATATTTTTCTTCTCCTCTCTTATCACTACTACGTGATACTATGGAACATGTAATATCAGCCAACCATTTGATCTCACAAAGCGGTTGAAATATCAAGCTTCCATGATCATCCTTCAATCCTCCATAACAAACCATAGTTCCCCAATATATCTTCGTGTTTAACACAAACCCATAATATTGATCTTTATTGACTTTGTATTTGATACCTTCAATGATCATAATCCAAGAATTATAAGGCAAATTCACCATGATCACAAAAACTTGAAGAATTCTAGAGAGAGAAAGTGATTTTGAATGGGTTTTCTAGAGAGAGAAAGTAACACAAACAAGTATTCTAGAGAGAGAAAGTTGAATTATGGATCAAATCAAGGAAAAATTCGACTTCTAGAACACACAACACTCTCTAATCACGAAGATCCATGATCAAAAATTGAATCACTAAATCAAAATCGCCATCAAGGATCAATTCTTGATGAAATCAAGAACACCCTCTCTGATACCAATTGTAGTGGTATTGATTATGATGACATGTGCGGAATTAGGAAAGATCTAGTGATTTATTATACAAATTCAAGAACACATGGAGTAAAATAAATTTTTGTAAGCTCTTATTAGATCTAGAAAGATTATACAAATGGGTTTGTATACAATTTCTCTCTCTAGTCTAACACTCCAAAATGGACTCTTATATTCTTACATAATAGGAGTCACTCACTTCCTATTTATAGGAAAGACTCAACCCATTTACACATACAAAGAGGAAAGCCTAAACACATTACATCCAAGCATGACTTTGCACCCTAACACTTTAACTTTTAACATATTATACTTAATTTTTCTAGATTTAATATGTAGTTGTATGTAAACCATTATCAATTTAAAGCTACATCATTTGAATAGTTTGGACAAAATATTTAAATTGTCAATTTGAATATAACATTACTGTGTCAACTTAAATATAAATTTCAGTTCCACTTAAAAACCCAATGAATATTTTGTGAATAGTTAAAAGTGATAAATTGTAGTGCTAAATGCAAATACTAAATTATAATCTCAATTTAACTAAAATTTTTCCTAAACATATTTGTATAATCGTTAAAAGTTTTCAAATAAGTGACTTAAAATAGCTTATAATAACAATAGTTACAAATAACTCTATATAAATAATTATATTGTTACCTTTAAAATCAAAAAACAGTGTTTAATGTTTTATATAATTATAATAATTGAAATTAAAACATTAAACAAATAAATTAAAAATAATAATTAACTATAACAACAACTATAAATAACATTAAACAATATATTATATTTAATTTTATTCATGAGTAATTAACTTGCGGATAGAAGTCATTCAAACTGTTGAGATTATGCAGTTATAATAGATGTATATATTATAATATAATTCAAAATAATCAATATATTATATCAATTTAGTATATGAATTATTATATCAAATTTAACAACAAAGTTATTGTTATATTTAAAAACATATATTTGTAAAGATTTCAACTATATAGGTGTTGCTGCGCAACGCGCGGACATTCGCCTAATCATACTATATTATAAAGGAAACATTTTTTTTTCTTTCACCACATTCATTTGATACTTATAAAGGAGACATTTTTTCTTGCACCATATGCATTTGAAACCTCAAAAACTTTCCATTTTCTGTTGGAATAGTGTCTAAGGCTGCAACTATATTAGGCAAGTATTTGACCCAGTTGTGCATGGTCCTTTTGGGTTGCCTTCACCATAGCAACTTGATAGGATGATTTATTAAGAGAGAGTAAATATTATTAATATATTATGAGAATAATATAAAAAATAATAATATTGTTATTTGTTTAATATAAGTCATGAAATTAATTGGAATTAATTTGGTGACTTAAAGAGATTAATTAAATAAGAGGGTATAAACTGTCAATTGTTTGATAGTTAAACTTTAGACTGTAAATCCATATTGGATAGATGTGGGACGAATTCTAGAAGCTAAGGATAGCTTAAAATCGTCCAAGGCTATCTAAGGAATGTTTGGATAGCTTTAAGAGAAGATTATCCAATTAGGGTTTAAGTTGTAACCCTTAAGGAGTCTACAAGTATAAATACACCCTATGGCATAAGGAAATCGGCACTTGATCTAAAGTAGAGAAGCCCTGGCCAATTTCCTCCCCTCTCCTCTCTCCAAAATCATCCTCCTTGCTATTTGGTGTTTGTAAGCCATTAGAGGAGTGACAATTGTGACTCTAGAAGCTCCAAGACAACAAGATCAACAAGGAATTCAAAGGTATGATTCTAGATCTGTTTTAACATTGTTCTTATTCCTAAATAGTCATTAGAAGTCTTGGATTCAAAGCATGTTTAATTAGAAAGCCTAGATCTAAGCAATAGGGTTTTGCATGTGCACATAGGAAAGTTTTTATGGCTAAAACCCATCAGTGGTATCAAACCCTAGCTTGGTTTTCATTAAATTTTTGCTTGTTTGTTTGAAACTAAACTGAAAATTTTGATTTTTGTGTTTCTGAGTCATGGACTCGGCGAGTTGGCTTGACTCGGCGAGTCCATTGGTGCACTCGGCGAGTCCAAGCGTCAGGAATGGCTAGATTCGAGATTTCTTCATGATTATCTTATGGAAACTTACCTTAATCATATTAGATCAACCCTAATCCGATTTTTTGATATATATGACTATAATCTTGATCTAATTAAAGATATTTATCAACTAATAAAATATTTAATTTCCTTATATGATAATTAATTAATTATTTTGATTATTTTGGTAATTATCTTGAAAGAAATCTTAAATAAATCAAATATAGATAATTAGGAAATCAATTGTTAATTGAAATTATTTGTTATTTGATCCTCCATGTTTTAAATGTTTAAAACTTGTCCTCAAGTTTTGAAATTTATATTTTGTGATTAAAAGTTTTAATTTAGACAATTTAAATTTCAAACCCTAGATTTTAAAAGGTTTAAAATACAACCCTATACTAATATAATATTACAAGAATAATATATATATGTATAACTAAAATGCTAGTCTTACCGTTAGTAGGCCTCATTCACGAAGCCGATCTATAAGGTGGGTATAAGGTTGCGGCCTATAAAATGGCGCTTAATAGGTGTACACTCACACCCACCGCTTGCTTGATCGGTGGAGGGTCGTTAGCCGAACGGGTAGGATAGGGCAACCTCATCCTCTCATTAAAAGTATAATAAGTAATACAAAGTAACTACACATTTTTTTTAAAATTTCCCAATCTTAGTTACTTTAGGAAAAGTGAATTGATGCAATCCCATGAAATTACACTTTGCACGCTTGCTAAGAAGTTAGTGGAGCGTGTGTGGTTTACCGGCACACTAATTGGTTCTAAGCAAAGGTGGCAAAGGGTGATTCATTGTTTATCATAGTTCGATGGAGCGTGTGTGGTTTACCGGCACGTCGAATAGGTGATCGTTACAATGAAGGGACCATTTGAATTTGCATGGTAATTCACACCCGCTTTGTGATCCTCGGTATCCCAGTCACAAACTAGAGGGGCATATCGAGATTTAAACATGCCATTGAATAGTTTCAATGAATCTCATCCGAACCTAGGAATTCTCAATACATTTAGGACTTATAGTTAGTTTTTATGGTGGAGAATTAGTGAATCGTCATTCACTTACCTTTAATTTATTTGCATGTTGGATTACGACATCCCTTTTCTAATATGTAAATGTTGTTGTTGGATCCTATCCCTAATTTTTCTTATTGGGTGATAATTAGGGATTCTTATTCTAATCTATCTTTGTCCTTTCTATTTGTAGATGTCGAACGCAAGCAACGCTGCTGCTAGTTCTTTCACGTTGATGAGCCTTTGCCAAAAGGTCACCTTCGATGGAACGGACTTTAGCGAATGGATAAGATACATTCGCACCATTGCTCGCTATGAGGATAAGGAGTATGTCCTCAATGAGAAGCTCGAGAAAATCAACCCTGAAATCGCTACTCCGGCTGAAATTACCGCTTTTGAAACTCATGAGCGAGATGCAACGAAGGTACATTGCATCATGATAACCACCATGAACTCCGAATTCCAAAAGTCCTACGAGGACATGTACCCGTACGAGATGCATCAAGACTTATTGGAGATATACCACCAGAACGCGAGACAAGAGCGTTATGAGATTTTCACTAACACGATTTCCACTAAGATGGGTCATGGAGAATCTCTTACCGTGCACCTGCAAAAGATGAAAAGGTATGTCGACCACCTTCGCAAGTTAAATGTTGACTTTGGGGAAGACTTGGCAATCGACATGGTGCTTCACTCTTTGCCTCCGATGTACAATCAATTTAGGATGACCTACCACATGAACAAAGAGGAGGTCACCCTAAGTAAACTCCAAGGTCTCTTGAGGGTCGCTGAGAGCAACTTCAAAGACAAGTCTGTTGCACCAACTCCCAATCCACCCGCTTCTCCTGTCTTGGCTATTGGTCAAGGAAAGGGAAAGAAGAGGAAGGCTTCGTCTAAGAACTATCGCAAGGTTAAAGCCATAGATGGTGCCTCTTCTAGTGGGACCAAAGTTGATCCCACTAAGCCCTGCCCTAACCCAAAGGAGGCAGAGTGCCACCACTGCCACAAGATAGGACATTGGAAGAGAAGCTGCCCAGAGTACCTGCAAGCCATCAAGGAAGGAAAGATCAAGCCGTCTTTCGCAGGTATATACACAATTAAATCTAACAATTCTAATCATGCTATTTCTTGGGTTCTTGATACCGGTTGTGGTTATCACATTTGTTCTAATGTGCAGGGACTAAGAAGAAGTAGGGATGTGGAGCAAGGAAGAGTCAATCTAATCATGGGGAACAGAAGATCGTCGCCTGTGACCAAGATTAGAGTGTATTCTTTAGTGCTTAGGAATAATTTATGTTTAGATTTGAACAATTGTTGCTATTCGCCAGAAATGGCTAGAAACATCATTTCATTTCATGGTTTATATAGACAAGGTTTTAGATTTTCTTTTAATAATGAGAATGGTTCTATTTTGGCTTATCTAAATGGTGTCTTTTACTTTGAAGCTATACCATGTAATGGAATTTATGAAACTGTTATGATTGTTGATAACTTAGGAAATGATGTTTTGAACATAGATTCTTCCACTAGTATGGATAAAGCATCCTTGTGGCATTGTCGTCTTAGACATGTCAACAAGAAACGCATAGCCCAACTCCAAAAGGATGGAGTGTTGGAGTCATTCGACCTTAGGGAAGATGACACGTGCGAATCTTGTTTACTTGGAAAGATGACTAAATCATCCTTCACGAGTACGTGTGAAAGGGGTGAGGGTCTATTGGACCTAATACATACCGGTGTATGTGGACCGTTTAGATCAACCACAAAGGATGGGAACCACTTCTACGTGACTTTTACCGATGATTATAGTAGATACGGGTATATCTATTTAATCAAGCAAAAGTCAGAAACTTTTGAAAAGTTCATAGAGTTCAAGAATGAAGTGGAGAATCAATTGGGCAGGAAAATCAAGATGCTTCGATCCGATCGAGGAGGAAAGTACCTAAGTCTTGAATTCCATGATTATCTCAAGGAGTGTGGAATAGTTTCACAATTGACGTCTCCTAGGACACCGCAGTTGAATGGTGTGGCAGAAAGGCGTAATCGAACCCTATTGGATATGGTTCGCTCTATGATGAGTCGTGCTTCACTATCAATCTCTTTTTGGGGGTATGCCTTAGAGACTGCCGCCCATATCCTTAACCGAGTCCCTACTAAGAAGGTTGCCAAAACACCTCACGAGATGTGGACAGGGAAAGCTCCCTCGTTGGCACATATCAAGGTTTGGGGTTGCGAGGCTTTCGTAAGACGAGATACTCACGACAAGCTTGAACCTCGATGTGAGCGATGTATTTTCATCGGCTACCCGCAGGCATCCTTTGGATATCTCTTCTATAGACCGAAGGACAATGTTGTCTTTGTTGCGAGGAGAGGAGTTTTCCGAGAGCGAGAACTCATAGGCCAAGGAGACAGTGGGAGGCAAATCGAGCTTGAAGAGATTCAAGAGTCGATAGATGAAGGAACCTCTACCGCTGGCACTCAACCCGAGGAGGAAACTCCGGTTGAACCGATTGACGAGTCCTTACCTCTTCGACGTTCCGATAGAGTTAGATTTCATCCCCAGTTTTATGGATTTCATATTACTACCGAAGGGGACACGTATATTAGTGATGGTACACTAATAAATCTTGATGAACCTAATAGCTATAAGGAAGCCATGACAGGCCCGGAGTCTGCAAAATGGAAAGAGGCAATGGATAGCGAGATCCAATCCATGTATGATAACCAAGTTTGGAATTTGGTTGATAATGTGCCCGGACGTATGACCATTGGGTGCAAATGGATCTTCAAGAAGAAGACTAACGTGGATGGAAACGTACACACATATAAAGCGCGATTGGTCGCGAAGGGCTTTACTCAAACTCCCGGAGTTGACTATGATGAGACCTTCTCACCAGTTGCGAAGATAAAATCTATTAGAGTGATGCTAGCTATTGCCGCATTTCATGATTATGAGATTTGGCAAATGGATGTCAAGACCGCTTTCCTTAACGGAAAGTTGGCTGAGGATGTTTACATGGCTCAGCCAGAGGGGTTTGTGGATCCGAAGCATCCGAATAGAGTGTGTAAGCTTGAGAAGTCCATCTATGGACTTAAGCAAGCATCTCGCAAATGGAATCTTTGCTTCGATGAGAAAGTCAAAGAGTTTGGATTTGTACGAAGCGAAGACGAATCATGTGTATATGTCAAAGCCAGTGGGAGTATAGTAAGCTTCCTCATTCTATATGTTGATGACATATTACTCATAGGAAACGACATCCCGACTCTGCAGGAGGTTAAGTCCTGGCTCGGGAAGTGCTTCGCTATGAAGGACCTCGGAGAGGCTTCTTACATTTTGGGAATAAGGATAGTAAGAGAAAGAAGTAAGAGACTAATAGAACTTAGTCAGGATACTTACTTAGAGAAGGTACTAAAACGTTTTAGTATGGAAAACTCGAAGAAGGGAGAATTACCGATACAAAGTAATGCCAAGTTGAGTAAGACTCAAAGTCCGAGTACCGAAGCTGACATAGCAGAAATGAGCCGAGTACCATATGCTTCCGTAGTTGGCTCAATCATGTACGCTATGACTTGTACTCGCCCTGATGTAGCCTTTGCTTTGAGTAGGTTAGCAGATATCAAGGGAATCCTGGCAGAGCACATTGGATTGCGGTGAAGAATATCCGTAAGTACCTTCGGAGGACGAAGGAATGGTTCTTAGTCCTCGGAGGGAGTGATGAATTGAAGGTGCGAGGGTATAGTGACGCCAGTTTTTAGACCGACAGGGACAACTACCGTTCGCCGTCGGGCTGGGTCTTTACCCTGAATGGAGGAGCAGTCACATGGAAGAGTTCCAAGCAGGAAACCGTAGCTGATTCAACGTGCGAATCAGAGTACATTGCAGCGAGCGAAGCGTCGAAGGAGGCAATATGGCTGAAGAACTTCATTAGTGATCTTGGAGTTGTACCTGCCATAAAGGAGCCCATGGAGATTTTCTATGATAACGAAGGAGCGGTTGCCTTGACCAAGGAACCGAGGGATCATGGTAGATCAAGACATATCGACAGAAAATATCACTTCATTAGACATCGTGTAGAAGAAGTACAACTCATAGTGAAGAGAATATCATCAGAAGATAACCCAACAGATCCGCTTACGAAGGGACTGAGTAGGGTTAAGCACTTGCAGCATGCTAGGAGTATTGGGCTGAAGGATGATATTAGCATAGATTAGATAGTATTAGAAACGTGTAATAGATAAATGTAATTAACATTTGATGATTAAATAAAGGAGTTTTATTTATGAGTAATGTTACTATCTTATGTTAATTGTTTAAGTATTGTTTCACTTTGCATGTTTTGACTTCCACAATATTTGAGTTTATTAGGAAAAATCGAATTATTCAAATTGTCCACAATCGTTCATATGTTGGAATTAGATATGAATGAGGATTGTCATGAATTGGTGTTTAGATTGTTTAAATGGTGTTAGACATAGCAAAGGGTTGCTGCAACGTTCATGAGTGCTTATGAACTAGTTTTGAGCATTGGAACAAACCCGCGCTTGCTGGAATCACCTTATGGAATATGATATAAAAGGGTGATCGCAAGACGATAATATCATATAGTCTTAAAACCTAGATATATGGTTTGTTATTTGTTAATTGATTGTACCTTGATAATGCGAAAACGCATCAGTAACTCGGTGTTATAAAACGCATTGTTGTGTATAGTTGGTTAATGAATAAGTAAATGCATCAGTAACTCGGCACTTGATCTAAAGTAGAGAAGCCCTAGCCGATTTCCTCCCCTCTCCTCTCTCCCAAATCATCATCCTTGCTATTTGGTGTTTGTAAGCCATTAGAGGAGTGACAATTGTGACTCTAGAAGCTCCAAGACAACAAGATCAACAAGGAATTCAAAGGTATGATTCTAGATCTGTTTTAACATTGTTCTTATTCCTAAATAGTCATTATAAGTCTTGGATTCAAAGCATGTTTAATTAGAAAGCCTAGATCCAAGCAATAGGGTTTTGCATGCGCACATAGGAAAGTTCTTATAGCTAAAACCCATCATTTTCCACATAATTAATAGCAACCATTAAAAAGTTTTGTAATTTACATATCCTTAATGGTATTTTATGAAACAAATTGATTAAATCATGTTCATTTTTTAACTTATATATACTTAATTGTATTTCATGGTCATTGCACTATCAAGGTTTTCTCATAATATATCGTTACCTATGTGTATGCATAATTTCATTTCCTTGCAGAGAATATCAATGAATATATTGACGTTAAAAGTTTTGGACTCTTTTGTTATAAGGTTTGTTATTGATTTAATACATGTAGTCTTTTTATTCTTATTATTAACCTTTTTCACACTTTTGATGAAGTTTTTGTATTATATTTGTGTGTTTTCAAAGGTTGTTTCTCACATCTCCAGTGAAACCAATATCTAGAGTTGTAATACATCTCAACCATATATTTGTCTACATACAATTTTTTTTACTTCCAGATAATAATTAGGATTCTAATTATTATTTCTTCCAATTGATAGAAGAACAAGATTACTCATTCTTAGAGCATTTTTAATTAAGTCCGTGTGCTTAATTTTTTTTCACTTGAATAAATACCTTATAGGCTTAAAATGTGATGATCTTTTATATAATTACTTTTAATTAAAAACGTTATAGTATTATATTAATTAATTCATTAAAACACGTGACTTGGGTGATTTAATATTCTTACTCAAATAAGTACTTACATACACTTCACTCTATGTAGTATATCTCTATATTGATATATGATATATAATATATTCACATGATTCAATGTACGCGAGTGTAAAGCTTGACCAAGTTAATGGTTGTCAAAATATAATAACAAATATGATATTAAACAAGTTGATGAGATTATGCGAGTAAGAGAAAATAGATGCAACAATTTGAATTTAGTGTGTTATTCGAGTAACGAAACCGAATTGTTTCAAACTGGAACCGAATAACCAAAAAGTGAATTAACGGAAGTAATACGATTCAGTTAAGCAACAAACATCAAACCGACAACCCGGAATCCGACTTACCCGCATGACTATCATGCCCAGATGACATGAAGTATATTTGGTGGCGTGATATTCTGTAGGTTAAATGATTTCATTACTGACATTTGTCTTTATGTAAACATGTAATTAAATATTTTTTCAAAGTTAACTGATTTTATATATAGATTGCAAATTTTTATTTATGTAGGTGAATGGAAAAAAATATTTATTGATGTATTTTATGAGGAAAAAATGACAGATCAAACTACTATTGTTAGAGAACAAAAACATGTTTGGATATATATCATTAATATAATAAAAATCTAAAAGATAACTGTACATATTGATTAATTATCATAGTAAATAATACAATAAATTAAAATTTATTGAAATTTTATATTGTCCAAGAATAAACGATCTTGAGATTAGTTAGTTTAAATATGTATCTATCTTATTCTATATTTAAAGCAATTACAGTGTAAAAAAACATTATTTCAAAGTCAATGATACAGGCATAACTGTTTTTAATAACATATATTAATTATAGTATAATATTTTGCGTAACGTGCAAATATTCGCATAGTCATACTATATTATAAAGGAAATATTTTTTCTTTCCCCACATTTATTTGAAACTCCCATGTATTTTTCCTTTCACCACATTTATTTGAAACTCCCATGACTTTTCAATTTCTTTCTAATAATGATTATAACTTGGTTAATAATATTAAATAAATATCAAACCTAAAGTGTAATTATATATAAACAAAATTTCAATATTAAAAGAATAACTTTACTTCTACTTATAAAGTTATGTTTTTTTTTAACTTTCTAGATATTATACTTAAATTATTAGTTTTAGTATATTGTTGGATGTAAACCATTATCATTTTAAATCTACAAGTTTTGAACAATTTTTATAAAATATTTAAATTATAAAGTTAAATATAACATTATATGACCAACTTTAATATAAATTTTAGTTTAACTTAAACAACCCAAATAATATTTTGTAAATAATTAAAAGTGATAAATTGTAATGTGTTTCTAATAAATTTGGTTAATAAGTTTAAATAAATATCAAACCTAAAGTGTAATCATAAATAAACTAATTTCAATATTAAAATAACATATTTACTTCTACTTATAAAATTATGTCTTTAACTTTTAACATATTATACTTAATTTATTAGATTTAATATGTTGTTGTATGTAAACCATTACCAATTTAAAGCTACAACTTTGGAACAGTTTAGACAAAATACTTAAACTCTTAATTTAAATACATTACAATGTCAACTTAAATATAAATTTCAGTTCCACTTAAAAAACGCAATGAATATTTTGTGAATAGTTAAAAGTGAAAAATTGTAGTGCTAAATGCAAATACTAAATTATAATCTCAATTTAACTAAAATATTTCCTAAACATATTTGTATAATCGTTAAAAGTTTTCAAATAAGTAGCTTAAAATAACTTACAAAATAATTCTATATAAATGATTATACTGTTACCTTTAAAATCAAAAAACAATGTGTGATGTTTTAAATAATTATAATAATAGAAATTAAAACGTTAAGAAAATAAATTTAAAAAAAATAATTAACAATAACAAAAACTATAAATAACATTAAGCCATATATTATATTTAATTTTATTCATGAGTAACTCGCGGATAGAAGTCATTTAAACGGTTGAGATTATACAGCTTTAATAGATGTATATATTATAATATAATTCAAAATAATCAATATATTATATCAATTTAATTTACAAATTACTATATCAAATTTAAAAACAACGTTATTGTTATATTTAAAAAAACATATATTTATAAAGATTTCAACTATATAGGTGTTTCTGCGCAACACGTGGGTATTCGCCTAGTATACTTATAAAAGAAGCATTTTTACTTGCACCACATGTGTTTGAAACCTTCATGACTTTTCAAATTCTTTCTAATAAGTATTATAAATTGGTTAATAATGTTAAATTAATGTAAAAATTAAATTCTAATAATAAATTAACTAAACCAAAATATTGAAATATAATATTTTACTTCTATTTATAAAATTATGACTTTAAATTTTTAACATATTATAGTTAACTTATTAGTTTAAATATGTTTTCATATGTGAGCAATTGTCATTTTAAAGTCACAACTTTTGTATAATTTATGATTTTATGCAAAATTGTTAAATTATTAATTTCAATATAATGTTAAATGATCAACTTCAATCAATATTTCAGTTAAATTTAAAAAAAAAATCGACAGACTATTATACAAAAAGTTAGAAATTATAAATTATAGTGTTAAACCTAAATTGTAATCCTAAATTAACAAAAAAATTATTTTTTATAATCATTATGAATTTTTAAATAAATAGCTTAAAATAGCATACAATAAAAATAGATAAAAAGTAATATATTATAAAAAATTATAATGATATCTTTAAAAACAAAAACAATATTTGTTGCTTTAAATATTTTCAATCAAATAAATTAACAATTTTCATCAAATAGCTTTTAAAAAAGTTAAATTTCTGAAATCAAATTAAAATAATTAAGGGTTTCCAAATACGTTATTTTAAATAACTTATAACAACAATAGTTAAAAGTAAAATTATATACAAAAATTATATTGTTATCTTTAAAAACAAAAATAATATTTAATGTTGTAAATAATTATAATAATAGAAATTAAAATCTTAAGCAAATAAAGTTTTTAAAATATTATCATAACAACAACTATAAATTTTATTAAACCTTATATTATATGTAATTTATTCATGAGTAACCTGCTGCTAGAGGCCATTGAGAGAATTAAGATCATAGAATTTTAAAATATGTCTATATTATCATATAATTCAAAACGAATAATGTTTATACCAAGTTATAATAAGATTTATTATACAATAACTAACAACATCATTGATATATTTAAAAAAGATATATTTGTAAAGATTTCAAATATATCATTGTATTCTGCACAACGAGTAGGTATTCGTCTAGTTAATATTTATAAAAAGTACAACAAAAACACATATAATCTTGTTCTTATATAAATATAATAAACTGAATTGAAAAGGTTGTTACCGGGAATCAACCAAATTCCCAATGCCACCATCATCTTCATCATCCCCTAAAGGGTCGAATATTTTTTTAATCAATTCAGCCTTCCAAGTCTCACCTGGAAAATGTTAAACACAAATTTATGAATACTAAATTTGGGAAAAAGATTGTTATTAATGGTAAAAATTGCTTTTTTTAAACAATGTATGAACTATGTTGTTATTTTGAGATATTTTTACATAAATGTAATTACGAGAGTCAATGTGGGAGTTTGACAAGGGTGTCATTCAGTTTGATTTTTTTTTTTCAGTTTAATTATTTTTTAATATCTCTAAGTTAATAGTAACTAAATCAAAAAATGTTTGGTTTAATCAGCATCTGTTTATTCCGTTTGGATACGTTAAACATAATAAAAAAAATGAGACCATTTATGTATGTTTTTTTTTGGAACAACGAAATCAACTATCAAAAGGAAGCTAGCAAAAATCAGATTACAAATTCATACATGCTAAAGAAGGATGGTGAAGCTAGTCGATCCTAATTCCTACATTAATTATACTTATTGCCAATATATATATATATATATATATATATATATATATATATATATATATATATATATATATATATATATATAGGGTTAGGTTCATGTGAGATGCATTTTTATTTATTTTATTTTATTTTATTTTTTTTAGTTAATTCAAGTTCCGAAAATAATATTTAAAAAAAGAATTTTTGGATTTTTCCATTTATTTTGCATTTTAAAATTATTTTTTAGAATATGTACGGTGTAATATTCTATTAGAATATTTCACGTATTTTTCAAAAAAAAATGGATTTTTTTTTAAATTTTTAAAATTTTTTTAGTTAATTCAAGTTCCGAAAATAATATTTAAAAAAAGAATTTTTAGATTTTCCCATTTATTTTGCATTTTAAAATTATTTTTTAGAATATGTTAGTGTAATATTTTATTAGAATATTTCTTGTATTTAAAAAAAAACGGGATTTTTTTATTTTTTTTATTAATCCAAGTTTCAAAAATAATATTTAAAAAAAGAATTTTTGGATTTTTCCATTTATTTTGCATTTTAAAATTATTTTTAGATTTGGTCTCACGGTCTCACAAAATTAGAATGGTCTCAAATGAACCTGAACCTATATATATATATATATATATATATATATATATATATATATATATATATATATATATATATATATATATAAACTCTTAACTATTAAACATATAATTAGCAAACATATGAATATCATCAAACTTTAATTCTTAATTCGCCCTCCATTTATTAATTTGCACCTAACGACTTATTACTAATTGAGGTGAATCTAATAAGTAATAGTTTTTTTATTTGATTTTATCATCATTTTTCATGATCTATTTTTGAATATCCTAAAGTTTCTTCATTTGATTAAATACAAATGATAACTAGTATCTCATATTTATTGATAAAAATAAACATTTGATAGGTTTATTTAATAAGATAAATGGAAGTGTTTAGTGAAAAAAATTAGCATTTGATTGGTTTATTTAATAAAATAAATGAAAGTGTAATTAAAAAAGTGCAAGATGGAGTTCGGCAACATCTTGACATCCCGCATGTGTGGTTGTGGAAATGAGAAAGTCTACTTTCTTCTATGAAAAAGGAAACTTGGGCCATGAGTTAAGCATTATCGTGTTTGAAAATGATATATATATATATATATATATATATATATATATATATATATATATATATATATATATATATATATATATATATATATATATATATATATATATATATATATATATATATATATATATATATATATACATACTAGGTACGTTCTCAGGCCCGTGCTAAGCACGACCCATAAAGTCTAATTTACATATTTCCTGAAAGAAGTATATAATTGAAAGTTATGCTATAAATTGGTAAGGTTTCAGAAGAACAATGTCTTAATAGTAAAATGTTTATTAGGTTATGTTGAAAGTATAGAACTAAGTAAATTGATGAATCCTTGAAAGTGGAATTTGAGAATGAAAAGAGAGTAGCAATACATAGGTAGTATGTGATTCGGTTTTGAAGCTCAAGTTTTCTCATATGGTATGACTGTCCATGGTAGTAATAAAAATAGGTATGGATGAGTGTCCGTACCGAGTTTTCTTTGGTGTAATTTGGCATTTACATGAAGTGTTACAATCAACGGTTACTTTAAAAACTACCAAATATTAAAGTACATTGTTGTAATAGAAAGAAATAAAAATATAAATGTTATGATAAACAAATCAATAAAGTACATTGTTATCATGAATCATATGAAGATACTTGACTACATCCTTGGCAGATTATCAAGTACTTGTATGACGGTGAACTTTGACTTTTTAAGATAACATCAATGAATCTTCTTCCATCCATGCTAAATACCTAAAATCTGATCACATGTATGAAGATGTGTATATAATTCATAACAAAGATTATAATAAACTACACTTAGGAAAAAAAAGTGAAATAACTGGATATCAAAAGGGATTCAACATTTGAAGCTGCCCTTATCTATGCAGAAAGCATATTCGAAAATTAGCTCTATTAAATTTATTTCTTTTGCAGGAAGGCTGACTAAGTTAATCATTTCTATTATATGAGGTGGGCCCTAAAAATATTCCTCTTCAATTTTTTTTGTGTTTTTGTTAGAAACACAAAATGGAACGATCTGCTCTTATGATGTGGTGCACTTACGAGGGGGTATTTGTTTTATGGATTAAAATACAAGGAATACCAACATAATTTTATTCATTTGCCTACTATGACATCCTACTTTCATTTATAGCCAAAGGACCAACTCCAGCAAAAGCATCACATGTTTCATCAAAAAAATAAAAAATAAAAATGTTAAAAATATTTAACATCACATGAGCATACATTTAGGTAAGATCAAGAAAGAAAAACTTACGAACAACATTACTCCGTGTACAGTAATCTTGAAAGCATTGTCTTTCTTTTGCAAGCTTTGTGCTCTAGGTAAGGAAGTAAATAATGTTTAAAAAAAAATAATTCAATTTACAATGTAACTAAAAATGCTATAAATTAAAAAAAAAAAAAACAATAAAACAAAAAAAGTAAAAAACAAAAATGGTCCACGTACTTTTTGATTTTTTCAGTGTGTTACTCCAAAATTGGAACATTTATTCAACTTTGGTCCTTAGTTTTGGCTCCTCGGACCTTGAAATAATGACAAAAAATCTAACACTAAACATTGAAATATGGATAAAAATGAAAAATATATCAATTTCAGACTAAACATGGTAAAAATTAGAAAGAACTAATTTATACTAAAATTTATAAATCTTCACAAAAAATAAGAGAATTTTAGAAAATTGATCTTTTTGGTATACTACTTTTCCCTTTTAAACATAGTGTTTCTAGATTCCATCGTCCTTCCGTATCTACATGGTGTCTTCAAAACGCAAAAGATTGGCTTAATTCCTATTTAGTTCTCTTTTTGTTGGCCTTGGTGCACCAACTGTTGAAAATGCGGCTACACTTCTGAATGGGAGTGCTTCTGTGTATGTTTATTAGATGCAGGTTTAAGTGTTGCTTGTTTTAGCTGAATGAGAGTACTTTAGAATGGTACCAGGAATAATTGTTGTTGTCTCCTTATCTCATGGTTTATGTTGATCGGTTTCTTCAACATCAGTTAATGCACCATCTGCAATGGAGTTTTTCATGAGATGTTGGTTTGAAGTGCTTCTTTTTTAATTTCGTTTGGCTTCAGAATGGTAGGTTGAGTGACTATGGTTTATGGGAATTGCTTTATCTCATGGTTCAACACTCAATGATCCACAATTATCACCACTTGCTCTCAGGCCTTCAATATTTTAGTTACCTATACCCAATTGAGGTTTTAATAATAACTAAATTAATTAAAGACGAAACAAAAAAAAAAAAAACACATATAAATCAAAGCTTATGAAGTTTCTAACTTCAAATTAGTTAAATAAATAGAAATATCAACCAAAATTCCATAACGGTTCAAGTACCCATTTCTATCAACACCACCCTATAGGAACATCTACAATTACTATTTATTTTATTAAAGTGAATGGTTGTATTTTCAGTAAACTACAACAGGACATCCATAACGGTTTTGCAAACCAACTTTTATCTCAACCATGGTTATCTTCCCTTGCTTGATACTTGATAGTGTCCATCAACACAAAGCCTTGTTTTATTCCCTCCAGTTCCTCGATAATTACCTTTATTCTTTACAAAATCCAAATCTTTCAAAATAAAGTTAAAAAAAAACCCAAAATTTAAGATCCTTTTGTTACCCTCTATGCTCTCTTCTTCATCGTGTTCATGTGTGAGAATTGCTTCAATCTTGATATAACAGTTTCATCTAAAGAATCATTTAGAGCGTTCTTGGCATTACGTATCCATGGATGATCTGTAATGTAAAAGATACATATTAATTGGAGAAAGAATAAGAAGGATCGGGACCAAAAAATCCAGGGGTTCGATTTTAAACAGATCTAAAGAGAAATAATCCGGAAGGTAATGCATAAAGAAGAGGTAAAACAAACCCTAAATTACCAAAGCGTACCTAAAATAAAACAATTAAATAAATTAGATAGTATACCTAATTGATGGATAGCAAAGACATGGAATATACTTGACAACAACAAATAGGAAAAAAAATCGATTAGAACCGGATAGAAGTTGAAATTGAAAGAAATTAAAAGTTCTTGGACATGTTATTTAATATAGGCGGCATGAACCTGGTAACTCCCAATGATCAGAATTATTAGCATCGACCTCAGGGATGATACGCCTCAAAGAATGGTACCACAAGTTCTTCATTTGTCGGGTGGAACCAAAAAGCAAGAAGGCAATCTCAAGACCCAGTTTTACACAAAATCCAGGATAAGGGTTTAACCCTTTCAATTTCAAAACCAACTTGAAGCCCTAATCGATTCTTGTGAAGCAAGGGATAACTACTTCAAAAATTTTCAACACCAAAATACAGAAATTAACTAAGGGGAAACAATGGATTGACAACCAATTGGAAATACCTTTATTGTCATAGAAACAAAAATACAAGGGAAAAGCCGCCATAAATAAAATAGAATTTACCATTGTAGCGAAGAGATGTAGGAGGTGTGTGATGGTCTCCATCTGTGTGTAGAGAAACTAACAAGAAGAGGATATCGTGTGGTATGGATGACAGAAAGGAGAGCTTTAATTAAATAGTAATGTATTAGGAAAGCTACTGGTGTACTGGGAAAGACAAACCTGGACGCGTGTACAAAGAGAGAATGAGAAGAAGGCAGGTGTTCTTGATGACTCATCAAGGAAACAGTAGTGTGAGTGATTGACTGATTGTCCTTCACGCAATCCATGGACTAAATTATCAATGCCTCCACCTCATCCACTTTTCCTTAAAATCTAGATCAACGGGCGTACTTATATATATATATATATATATATATATATATATATATATATATATATATATATATATATATATATATATATATATATATATATATATATATATATATATATATATATATATATATATATATATATATATATATATTAGGTGTGAGACCCATGTATTACATGAGTTTATTAAAAAAAATTAAATATAAAATTTTAACAATTTGAAAACTTTAAATTTATAAGAAAAATAAGAAATTTTTTGAATTATTAAAATTAATGAGACTTTAATGCATTAGATAGATTACATATATAAACCATTTTCTAATAAATACCTTACATATATATTACCTCATATATTAAATGTGGATTTTAATTTAATAAAATCAAAAATACAATAAAATGACAAGTGGAAAATAGAAAAATTTAAAATTTCTAGAAAATGTCATGTGTCCAAATGAATGAGAGGAGAACATGTAGCAAAGTCATTTTCATTTATTAGGGTATATATATATATATATATATATATATATATATATATATATATATATATATATATATATATATGGTTAGGTTATTTTGTTTTCACTATCTATTGTGTGCATGTATGACTAACTTTGGACCAATCATTTAAGTTATTTTAAAAAAAAAGCAATTAATGCATATTACATGTTGAAGATATAATAGATATTAATTACATTTTCAGCATTTAATAAGCATTAATTATTTTCTTAAAATAACTAAAATGATTGGTCCAGAATCAATCACACAATAGATAGTGAAAACATTTGAATCTATATATATATATATATATATATATATATATATATATATATATATATATATATATATATAATACCTTAATATGCATATTTAGTCAAAGGCTGAATTTTAAGAGGTACAAACCTCATTGCAATATTTACAATCAATTTCTGCACCAAAATTATTAAATCTTATATGGTCAAGAAGTTATTGAATTAAGCATGTTTTGAATAGGTCTTCGGCTGTTATCTTCATATTGAAGTGGTCAAAGATGAATGAGTATTCCTTATTATGTGGCAATTGAATCGGTCAAGTTGGAATGCTCTATAAAGCCTTCATATACGCACATCCACTGTCACCCCCTAAACTCCATTGGTGGATCTAGACTCAATGTATCATTTTGTTCTCACTCATGGCCGGCGATTTATGGTTTTATTTTTGCGGCCACCTCGAATAAAGAAGACACCCGTGCAGTTTCATGAAACAAAGTATCGGAAAAAATGACCGCCACCAAAACGATTATGATTTAGGTTCATAACGACTTTCTTGCCATTTGCTTCTCAAGAATAATGTTGTATGGGATGCTTCATAGCTGACGAGAAATCTTCTAGGTACTGCTCTCTCACACTTCACATCTCACATTGCCACCATCTCACACTAAACCCGGTATCTCCCTTACTTTCTCTGTATAAACCCTAAGACATCACTGTCCTCTCTTCATGTACAAAACTTCTTATAAGTTTCCAAAATTTTGATTCGATTGTTAACACTATTTGTAGGTGTATGTATTTATTTGTATATATCTGTATCACTACAACTCACCCTATCTACACCTCCATCACCATCTTCTACTATTTCTTACCTTTCTCTTTCACTCAGCATCGATACAACCTAGAACACAGTTCCAATTGTGGTTTCGATTTTAGATAAAGATGTACAAGAAAAGATCTAGAAATCGATAAGGTTTCACCTCTCTTTCAAAGATTTAGATTCTTGTGTAGATAAAACTCAAATGCTTAGTTCATTCAAGAAGGTTTTACAAGAAAGAACATAAAGATAAAGATGTTTCATGGATCTTCATCACCTTAAAAACCTGATGATTAATCGCTCTCTACCCATACAAAAAGAGTATACTACAGTTTTTTATTTTATCTGGTGGTATAGTTTATTTCATCACAACATCGATTTTTTCTTTCTTTGAGTATGTTGGTTTCTACATATGACTTCCCTAAATTAGTGTTTATTTGCTTCATATGCTTCATTATGGTTTTTTGTGATAATGTGTGGGCACTATCATGACGTCTCCTCATGTAGGCAAAATATCTTTAATCCGTCTTCACCCATTTAGATGTTAATCCCCTGATGCCTTAGTATTTATATGTCAATTTAAGTTTTCTGTTTTATTTGTATTCTTGGGTTTATTAGTGTTCTGATTAATTTGTTGTGTGTTGTGATTGTTTCTTTAAGGTGAAACAGAGTGTAGCTATGAAACAATTTGGAAGCTACTTATGGGCAAATCGGGAAAAAGGATGTATGGAAGTTGGGGTTTGGTATATTCAACTAATAGATTATTCTTTTATCTGAATCTCATATCCAATTATAATTTATGAATGCTTATGTTAATTGATCTTTTGGAAAAACTTTTCCTGTAGTTAATTACATGGGAAAAATGTAACTCTTAATGTTCGTGTACAAATGGGCTGTTAAAACAACAGATATTTTTTCATTTGATTATTATTGCATAAACCTTCTACCAAAAGGAAATCATTTTTGTAGTAAAAGCTGCCACACACTTGAGATTTTTGGTTTGGGATCGCATGGAAGAGGCAATCTACATTGCATTATACAATTTGATCAAATGCTTTCTTTTGTGAATATACGGGATTGCCCTTATCTTTTTCTATTTTTTTCAGAAGCGGGATCCTGTATATTGGCATCCATGTCCTCAGAAATGTCGTCTTGGAGAAATAGTAAGGTGCTTTCATTTGTTTATTAAAGGTACTTTCAATTTTTAGTTTTTATTGTTAGTCTAATTACAAGAAAGAGCAAGGTATTTTCATTTCATTATTCTTTGTTACATATTAAGTATATTTATATGTTTTTTAATTTTCTTTTTAACCTTTTTAGGGTATTTGAAGTAGTATCGATCGAAGATAGTCCCACCTTATCCATAACATGTTTCATTTATGTTTTTTTTTTTAAATTAGTTTTTTAATAGAAAAGTATTCACTTATAAAGGGTAATATGGGATATGGAACAGAATGACCAAACTCCTGCAATTTTAAAGTACCACATGAAATTCAAATTTTTTGGTTTTTTATTTAAGAAATGAAACTAGGAGTTTTTGAAGTGTTTTTTTTTTTTTTTAATCTCCAAGTATAATGCCTTTTCAAATTATATTGTGTATATGTGTGTTTAATTTTTGTGATTGCATCTTTCCTTTCATTTCTTATTCTTAATATTTTTTTATCTTAATAAAGCACTGTACTGTAGTTATATTTTCTTTGCTGGTCATAAGGGGCTATCTTGGTTTACATATGATATTCCCTTTGCATTTTGGCTGCCAATTCCTTAAGAATATTGTGTTGCATTAAGGATGATCACATTAGTTCTCAAATCTGATTGTTGAAACCACATGGTTCATTGTTATTTTATGATGGTTTATTGATTACAGTGCACGAAGTTTTAGTGCTCCAAAGTTTAAGTTCAAAGTTCAAAGTTCGTTGCTATTCTTAGTGGTTGTAAAATTCGATCCTCACAAATGGTATTGGTATGTATAATTTTTTAACACAACCACAAAAATATTTGGTAAAATACATGTTTAGTAGAAGCTAATGAGAAGAATTTTTGTTTTGTAGGGATATCTTAGGAATTGGGGTTTAAATACTAAATAATCACAAATGACGATATTGCCATTTATTAACTCCTTTTGAATTTTTTTATAAGCATATGTTTCTTATATTAGTTTCAACCGTGAATATATAATATATTTTTTATTTTAACCCTTAACATACTTAGCGAATAGGTTATGTTTATTTAATTTTCATATAATAAAGACAAAAGTGATCCAAAACATTAAGGGTTTTTTTTTTAAAAATTATTGATTTTTCAAAAATTATTGTTTTTCTGATTTCGTATTTTGCACACCCTCAATTAATAATCATATACTAAAACTAGAGCAATTGATGATAACCGTAAGGAAATTATTGGCCATCCATTGCTTTATACCGGAAAAACGAAAAAATCAATATATACTTTAAAAGGACATTTCCGAGTGAAAGACAAACATAAAAAAGAAACCGATATGTCGAAAAGTTACTTGTGTTGAAATATAACATATTTCCTAATGGAATTAACTGGCGCAAAAATTCCATAATATTCGTCTAAAGATGACATGTTCCCATGTAAACTGAAATGAAAATAATTTTCAATTCGATTATGTTTTTCAATTACAATCAATAAACTTAGGGATAAACAATTTCAAATGTAGGTATTTATCTTTCAAAATTAGTTTTCTTGCATTGTCAACTTTATGTCGTTTTATCCATAGGATATCATGTGCCAATTCAAAAACATTAATGAAGTTTGATAAACAGTTCAACGACAAAGTAGTCTATACATCAAATGTGTTGTATAAAGAAATGTTGCACGATTAATAATGCACAATCAATCATGTGTTCATGTATCTTTGTAAAGAATCTTAACTTTTCATTTTTAATTTTTACTGATAATTATTTAGATGTAATAGTCAATTTGTGTAAAAGAACTAATCGTCTCTACAAACTAATTTCTTAAAAAAAAATCACCCGTCGCTTGGCGCGGGTAAACGGCTAGTATATATATATATATATATATATATATATATATATATATATATATATATATATATATTCAAATGTTTCTCACATCTATTGTACGATAGAATGAACAATAGAAATTTTGTAAAGTTAAATTATTATTTAATCAAATAAAGATAGATACTAAATATTTTCCATAATTATATATATTAAATGATATCTATAATTATAATTCATTTTTTTATTGAAACTAATTAAATTCGTCATTAATATTAACAATAATATTTTTTTAGAATAAATTTGCATCTAGTTTTTCATGTATGTGTTCATATTTTGTTTCATAACCCACTCACTCAAAATACAATAAAGTTGCCTAGAACATGGAGAACAAGATGTGTATTCTAGTAGAATGAGAGTTTATTCTAGAAGAATAAGAGTATAATATAACAAAATGAGAGTGTATTTTAGTAGAATACACTCTCGTTCTTCATATTCAATGCAACTTTGTTGTATTTTAAGTGATTGAGTTTATAAACAAAACATGAACCCATACATGAAAACCTATATGCGAATTCATTCTGAAAGAATGTTATTGCCAGCATTAATGATGAATTTAATTAGTTTTTCATAAAAAAGATAATTATAATTATGGATATCATTTAATATACATAAAATTATGGAAATCATTTAATATCTATATTTGTATAATCAAATAATTATTTAATTTTACTAAATTCTATTGGTGCAATCTAGCACACAAATAATTATTTAAATATTACCATGTATTAATCTAAGTATTAATGTATAGATTACTATGTTGTATTATTACTTATGTTTTAAAATATGCTATACTAATTCTTAATTTTTTTTCTTTGCGACAACAACACTAGTCATTCTTCAAATCTAGAAATTACATATCTTTAATGTTATTTGAACAATTTCTTTGTATTTGTGAATTGAGATTGTGCTTTAATTATACTTTTAAAGTTTATTTAAGTTTTGAACTAATTTAAGTGGTGTAATATTTAGTTAATTTATTTACCTTTTATTTTAAATTGGTTAACCCAGGGCTAACCTATTTATTTAATAGGTTGGGTTGGGAATTACATAAACGGCTCAATCCGGTGACAACTCATTTATCTAAAAGGTTGAGTTGGGTTGAAATTTGCAACCCAATTATTAAATGGTTTGAACCCAAACCCAACCCAAGTTGCCCCATTGCCATCTCTCTCTCTCTCTCTCTCTCTCTCTATATATATATATATATATATATATATATATATATATATATATATATGTGTGTGTGTGTGTATATATATATACACACACACAAAACTTCATAAATGGTCCATGTGGTATCCCAAAATATGAAGTCTAATCCCTAAGTTTAATAAACATCACAGATGGTCCCTATGATTTCAAAACTTTTAATGAGTAGTCGTTATGCGTAACTCCGTCAGCTTTCTACTGTTAAGTGAAGGACATTTTCGTCATGTCAATACCCTATGGACCATTTATAAGGTTTTCTCTTATTCTAAATAAAAAGAAAAAAAAATGAAATTTAATATGTAAGCCCCCCATCTCTCTCTCTCTCTTAATAACGGCAGGAAGGTCATTAAAAACCAAAGATCCACTACATCTTTACCCATATATTCTGAATCATCATCTCCATTATCTTATCGATAAACGACTGCATCCGCTAACTCATTTCTTGGCTCACAACTTGTTGAATCTTCGGGATTGAACCACAAACTATGTCTATTATTTCTTCCAACACTTCGACTATTGGAGACAGTGGTGGAGCCAAAGTCAAAGTAAAGGGGTATCCCCAACGAAATAATTCGCGTAGTATACAATAAGAAAAAAAAATTCTGAAAAAAATTACACTACTGAAATTTTTGTGAGGGGCATCTCGGGATACCCCAGGATGTATATTAGATCCGCCTATGATTGGAGAAACATTGCCAAGAGCATTGCTCTGGCACCAAAACCTGCTATGAACTGAAGTCTAGGACTATATGAATGATCAAAGGAAGCTAACAAAAGAGAGAATAACAGTGAGATTAGATGATTGAAACCAATCTCATTCCTTCAATAACCAAAAGATTACAAGAGCATACGAATGACCTCACTAGCCCTTCGAGATGCTAGGGTCTTCTGACTAATATTCCAAATGAAAAACGATGATAAAAACTAATCTCCTCCAGGCTACTATAAGAGAACTTCTAACAAACTTAAATAATTAAATTACCATAATTTCCTTTTAATGGTGGCTTAGCAGCTTGATGGCCCTCTCTACAAATAGAAACTTCAACCAGAACTTTACATAATAGGCAACCAGGATTCGGTTGTATCGTTATAAACAAAAATGGAATTGATTTAAAGTATAGGGAGGGGTTAATAAAGTTTACAGAGCTTACCGAGAGGTTGAGGATGGTGGCGCTAGCGGAGGGGAAGGCTGAAGGAAAGCGGCACCGACGGTAGGCTTTTATTGAGGTAATGTCGCCGGAGGAGGATCAAGGATAGGCATCACAAGAGGAATGTCATACCGATTTCAATATAAAACAAGCGAAGGAGTGTGGCTTCGCGTTTGAATGAACTTATAGATAGTTGGAGGTGGTGATGGCAGATAGATCCTTGTGTTTGTGTAGGAAGATGGAGAATGAATAGTCGATCGAAAAGGATGAATGTTGAGGAATCGTGAATCCGAGGTGCGAATACAAGGGAGGTGGGAGTAAGTGGAAAAAACTTAAACCTATAATTTTTTTTGGGGGGGGGGGGGGTTGCTAGAGTACATCTGTGTTTGTTCATCTAGGACTAATTCACGGGAAGAAGAAGATATGTCGTTGGAGAGGGAGAGAGAGAGAGAGAGAGAGAGAGGGTGCCTTTACACATTAAATTTCATTTTTTAAAATAAATAATATAAAACCCATAAATGGTCCCTGAGCAGTGAAATGACGAAAATGCCCTTTACTTAACGAACAAATACTGACAAAGTGAGCCATAAGGACTAAACATTAAAAGTTTTGAAACCACATAGACCATCCGTGAGGTTTATTAAAATTCTGGACGAAACTTCAAATTTTGTGAAACAATAGGGACCATTTATGAGGTTTTGTCATATATATATATATATATATATATATATATATATATACACACACACACACACACACTAGGTGTAAAACCTGTGTAGTACACAGGTTGATTAAAAAAAATAAAATATTAAAATATAAATAATAAGTATTTTTTAAAATAAGTTTTGAAATAAGGAATGAAAAAACATAATAATTGCAATTTGGTATAATATTTATTACATTTGATACTTTACATATATAACTATAAATATTATGTAGCTTTTTAATTTTAAAATTAGAAAAAATCATAAATTGACATGTGAATATTATTTATTTAAAAATTATCACAAAATGATAAATGTCAAAACTCATTAGAGATTGACACGTGGCAAAATTATCTTCATTTATTATAGTGTATATATATATATATATATATATATATATATATATATATATATATATATATATATATATATATACTAATAAATAAAACTCATTTTCTGCCACATGTCATGTCCTCATTGATTTAGACACATGACATTTTAATAGATTTTTAGAATTTATTTATTTCCACATGTAATTTTCTGATTTGTTCACATATCATAACTTATTTCGGTTATAATATTGAGAGAAATAAATGCTTCCTTGAAAAACAATTGATATATTTATAATGAAATAAATGTCATAATTAATGAGAGCTCTAAAATTGATATTGATATTAAATTTAATGTTTAAATATTGATATTAAATTTGTATTTTTAATAAACCCGTGTAGTACACGGGTCTTACACCTAGTATATATATATATATATATATATATATATATATATATATATATATATATATATATATATATATATATATATATATATATATATATATATATATTAGAATAGATATGAGATTATTTACATTTTCTCATGATATATGTCAATAAAATAAAGTTTCAAAATTTTAGATATAATAACAAAATAAATATTCTAAATTGTTGTATAGGTCGTTCTTGTATATATTAAGAAATCTCATAACCTAATTCAAAATTCAAAATTCAAATTTAATAAATATCTTGATTTATTTGAATTAAAAAAACTTAATTAATTGAGAAAAATATGTGAGACCGTCACATGGCAACATGAAAATAAAAGATAAAATTTTGAATTAATAATCTAGAAAAATGGCATGTCATACGAGTTATTTTATTTATTATATATATATATATATATATATATATATATATATATATATATATATATATATATATATATATATATATATATATATATATATATATATATGTTTTCATTTTTTTTTCTACGTGTGTTTCCACTGTTTTGATGTATGACCGACCTGACGATGTGAGAATTGTGTGGTGATTTTGGTTTAGAAAAATTTTTGGCAAAAAAAATTCTCAAGTTCTCATGATTCTAAATATATTCGTCAATACAAGAAATCTGGGAAATAAAAGGTGCGCCTTTATAGGTGACAACTTACCGGACGTACTTCATGTCGTTATTATCAAGTTCTTCTGATTCATGTGTTTTGCTTCAAATTAATAAAAGTCGTCA
Source organism: Lactuca sativa (assembly GCF_002870075.4). Lineage (NCBI taxonomy): Eukaryota > Viridiplantae > Streptophyta > Magnoliopsida > Asterales > Asteraceae > Lactuca > Lactuca sativa. The sequence continues at coordinate 344,710,312 of NC_056627.2, read as the reverse complement.
AATTTAAGATCAATGGCTTTACTTTATTCTTGTTTGCAGAATTGGGGTGACGTTTGTAAGGAGACATCATTGTCATTGCTATTGTCACTAAGATGTTGACGCTATTCCCTTGTCACAAGTATTGCATCTTAATCAAAATAACACTTTTACCTTTCTTGTTTTGTGAATATGGGTCCTTGCTGCCATACAAGTGACAATCAATTTGCTTGCTATTTACTTGTGGCTACGAAGTCCAACCCTTACGCCGAAGACAAACCATCTTGCTTCCCTCGAGTTGTTGGCCACCACCATGTTGAAAACCACCACCAATTTTAGAAATAAAAAGGTAGACCACCACCACTAATACCATCGATTTTGGGGATTTTCATGTTTTACAACATGACTTATCTATATTTAATAATCGAGAACTTATAGAACTAAAGTCATAAAATATATCTGGTAAATACGAGTAAAAAACACATATGTTACATTGTATGACTGTGTACTTTCGTACAAGGCCATTTTCACTACTATGTAATGTGTATGGTGCCCCAAAATGGGGAAAACTAAACCATTTGGTTATTCTTCTCATCCAATTTGATTGTAGTACATGAGAAATGATCTACAATTCATCTAATATGCTATACAATTTCTCTAACACATAATTTGTTCCCTAAAAACAATCAAATTCAACCCACCACTTTCATCAATGGTTAAATACAATTTTAAAGTTAAATCTCACCAAATAAACTAAATGTCCCAAGTTTTCTCAATTTGAATGGTCATATTACATTCAAGCTTGTGTTCTACCCCCTTAACCTCACCAACTTATCAATATAATTTCATTTTTAAACAACTAATTGATGAATCTCGATTATATAATCTCAAAAACTCAAGTAAAACATTAAACATGTAGATGGATAGAAGTATACATTAGATGATCTTCTTTGATGAAATTGTTAGAAGAATACCAAGAATTTCAAATCTCATATTAGGAATGAGGCTTTATTAAAACATTAAGGTATAAGCCTTTTAGAGGTTTCATATTTCATACATTCAAAGACCAAAACTTAGGTTTATTCCGGTTTTACCCAACTTGGCCTAGTTTATCATTTAAACCTCTCAATTAAGAATTTCTTAACAAATCAAACCTGAAATATCTAATATAGATGAAGTTAAATTCCTATGAAAGAAAGATGGTTATGCATAATAATCACACCTTTGATTTCATTAATTTTGGATGTTTTTTCGTCTACTTCACACCACAATCAACCACGCTGCGACCACAACGATGCACACAGGATGGTATACACGATCGTGGTGGCCAACCATGATTGTGGTGGTATGCACGAGCGTGGTGGCCAGACACACGGGCAACGAACCTCCATCGTGATGTGAATACAGGAAGGTCTAATAATTAGTCTTAAGCCTTAATCGTTTCTAATCTAAGGGCCATGTTTGATGACTTTTCATTCCTTTAGGAATTTGGTACTTATTACATTTAAAGTGCCTAGATTTAATAGTTCTAAGTTTACGATTAAACAATTATATTTTTCATTTGATTTTTATAGAAGACAAATCCAATGAACAAATAAAAAGAGATCGAAATAGCAAAATCCAGACTTACGAATCTCACCATATGTGATATTTGCTTTCTAGATTATTACACTTGTGACTATGAAACAAATCTTTACAAAATAAATGATTCAAATCTATATCCTAAGTTGATCAAACAATATCTATTAAAAATTCCTATAGTAGGACAACAATCTCATAACAGATTTATAATCGAATCTACAAATGCCACAATTTACAGTCTTGCTTTTGCTAAGAGAATTGTTATTGATGAGATTCAAAAAATTTGTAATCTATCAAACACACAAAAAAGACTAAAACGTTTTAACAAAAACTATTGTAATCATTTAAAAAAAAGAAAAACCCTTAGAGTGTGGATTTAAAATTAACCATAAAACTAAAAATTCTTCAAAGAAATCTTTTAATAAATATTCACAAAAGAACAATAAAAGATTTTCACAAAAGAAAGATACTAGATAGTTTAAACCGGGAAAATATTTCCAAAAAATCAAAAGATTTTCAAAAAACAAAAGGCAAAAGTAAACTTTGTCCGAAAAATAAAAAGAATTGCAGATGTTGGGTTTGTAGTGAAGAATGACACTATGCCAATGAGTGTCCTAATAGGAAAGATAACCCATAAAATGTTAAAATCCTTGAAATAGCATCATCTATGGACCTTAGGCCTATAGAAGAACAATTTTAAGATGAACAAATCGTCTACACATTGATTGAAGAACCTCTAGATGAATCATCATTTTCTTCATCTACGGAATCAGACACTAATTCTGATTCAGACTGATTCAAAAATCACGAACTCTAAAAACGTGATACTAACTATCACAAATCCTAATTCAATCTATGTTAAAGGCACTTTTAGATTCGCCGGATATAAACAGATTGATTTACATTGTTATATTGATACATGAGCCAGTCTTTGTATCGCAAGTAAATATGTTATTCCAGAAGAACACTGGATGAACACTCTAAAACCTATAAAAGTTGCTACAGCAAATGGACCTGTAATTATCAACATAAAATGTGTTGATTTACAAATAACACTTGTTGAATCCATATCCCCTCTGTATGCTAACAAGAATGTGGAATAGATTTCATCCTAGGAAATAACTTCTGTCTTTTGTATAGACAATTTGTACAAAAACTCAAAACGGTTACTTTCCACAACAATGATGGTCAAATCATTGTTGATAAAATCACAAATGCTTATATAAATGGAAAACATGGATTTTTAAATTCAATGAAAAATAATTCAAAAATTCAAAAACCAACACATGTCAACATCTCTCAAAGCAAAATTGAAGAAATTTTACCTTTTAAAATGGGGGAGAATGAGGAAGAGTTTAAATTTCTTCTTAACCGAGAAATTTTTTTAAAAGTTGAAAGTTTATTTGAAAAAGTGTGCTCAGAAAATCCAATAGACCCAATAAAGTATAAACAATGGATGAAAGCAAACATCAAATTAATCGACTCGACCACTATCATCATAGTTAAACCTATGAAATACGGTCCTCAAGATGTCGAAGAATTTAGTAAACAAATCAAAGAACTGCTTGAAATAAAGGTCATCATTCCAAGTAAATATTCGCACAGATCTCCAGCTTTCCTTGTCGAAAACGAAGCAGATATAAGAAGAGGAAAGAAAAGAATGGTAGTTAACTACATAGTTATTAACAAAGAAACTATAGGCGACAACCAGAATCTCCCTAATAAAGATGGGCATCTCACCCTTATTAGAGGAAAAACAATATTCAGTTCTTTCGACTGTAAATCTACTTTTGGCAAGTTTTACTTGACGATGAATCACAACTCTTAACAACTTTCACATGTCCCCAAGGACACTATCAATGGACTTTTTTACCTTTCGGTCTAAAACAAGATCAATCTGTATTTCAAAGACATGCAAAATGCATTCAGATCCTTTGAAAATTTTTGTTGCGTTCATGTAGATGATATCCTCATATTCAACAACAATGAAAATGAGCACTTGTTACACGTAGCAGCTGTTCTAAACAAAATGTGATCTTCTTGGAATCATTCTTTCCAAAAAGAAAGCACAACTTTTAAAAAAGTAAAATAAATTTTCTTGGGTTAGAAATAGAGCAAGGAAGTCATCATCTTTAAAATCATATTTTGGAAAATATTCATAAATTTCCTAATAAATTTGAAGATAAAAATCAATTACAAAGATTTTAGGAATCTTTACATATGCTTCAGACTATGTTCTTAAACTTGCAAAAATAAGAATCCCCTTACAATGCAAACTTAAGAAAGATGTCCATTGGTCATGGTGTGAAAATGATTCTGACTATATGGCAAAAGAAAAAAGAGCCTAAAAGAGTTTCCACCTCTATATCATCCTAATATAGATGACAAATTAATTATCAAAACTGATGCTTCAAATAATTATTGGGGAGGAATCCTTAAAGCAATAAATTTGGAGGATCAATCTAAAGATTTAATTTGCAGATACACCTCCGAATATTTTAAGGATGCTGAAAGAAATTACCATTCTAATGAAAAAGAATATCTTGCTGTTAAAAGGGTAATTGAAAAGTTTTCAAGCTATCTAACACCTGTAAATTTTACAGTAATAAGAGATAACAAAAACTTTCCTTATTTTTTAAGAAATAACATTTCTGGAGATAACAAACAAGGTCGACTAGTTTGATTACAAATGTGGTTTTCCGGATATAACTTCAAAGTAGAGAACATTAAAAGAGAAAAGAATATCTTTGCAGACTTCTTAACTCGAGAATTCCAACATTAAAACTAATCAGGTTTGATATTCTTTTCATGCAGGAATCAAAGTCATTCGGCGTTACACTTTGGTGGTCTAATGACCCAAGAGGTTTTAACCTCAGTCCATAATTTAGACTACGAGTACATAGCCTTTCTCAAATGGAGAAAGAACAAAAGCTTATGCTCAAACAGATTCTTCTTGACTCTTAATCAAAATAATATTTTTCCCCATCCTGTTTTGTAATTACGAGACATAGTTGCACAATCGATGATCGATTAGTTTGCTCTTTCTTTCTTTCTTTCCGGCTACAAAGTCCAACCCTAACGCCGACGATAAACCCACTTGCTATCTTCGACTTGTTGGCAACCACCACAGTGACAACCACCACCGATTTCAGAAATCAAAAAGGTACACCCACATCAACGATCGATTTCAAGATTTTCATGTTTTTTCTGGTGTTTTTCGTGACAGCTTATCTATATTTAATCTAAGGGCCATGTTTGATGACTTTTCATTCTTTTAGGAGTTTGGTACTTATTACATTTAAACCGCTTGAATTTAATATTTCTTAGTTTACACTAAACAATTGCAGTTTTTTATTTAATTTATCTTTTAACACTTTTATACTTTTCTAAAAAATAAAATATATCAAATTTCAGAAACATTTATTATCTACATATAGAGATAAGCATCCATATATATACTCTCAAAATACTTTTACTTGCTAATAATTATCATGTAAGATAAGTCATTAGACTTTACTGTATATGATAATAATTTACTTGTGACTTGTGAACGATCAATAAAAATATTCAACCCAACATGTTGATCATTCACATGTTCAATCACATGTGTATGTATATATGTATATATATGGCGTATATTGGTTATTCTCATGTAAACAACCAACTACCTATAATCATTAGATAATGTGTATGTTTACCCTGTAAACATACATATATATTCTAAAGTTATTGTTTTAGTAAAGTAACATATCTTAAATTTAAACGATAAGTACCTTGAAACAAGGCTTTTAAATTGTAAGGTGTTGTGACATTGGAATCTCCGTCCCAGAACAATTGCGCGAATTGTCGGCTTGCGGCTTCACTAGGATGAGGGGCATCAAAGAAAACATAATCATCAGGATTATCACACAATTCAAACTCTTGTATTCCTCTTTTGCCTCCACAACTAAAAATCCCTCGGAAAGGACCACTACCACAACATGCAGTGTCTCCTACCTTGAAACCTGCACATCCATCAAATTCCATCAATTTTTCATAATTATTACTTCATGAATTCAAAGCAAGGGGAAATGAATTATAAGCCCAACGAAGTTTCCAAACCGTTCAAAAAACCCCAATTATGTTTTGTTTATTCAAGAAAACCCAACGAACTTAACATTTTGTCTGTTCAAGAAAACCCAACGAACTTAACCTTTTATCTAAAAATCCTAACTAACTTACACACTCTCATTTAGGTTCAACCGGTTAATGAAAGTCAACGAATGACATGACTTATAACGTGTAATTAAATATCGAAAAATGACTTGTAAGACCAACAAAGTTTCAAAATCGTTCAAAAAACTCCAATCATGTTTTGTTTGTTGAAAAAAAAACCCAACGAACTTACACTTTTGTTCAATTATCATTAGAGGCAACCAAATTCATTAGGTATACAACTAGTTGGCAAATGACATGACATTTTATTTAATGACATGGAATAAACAGATTAGAATTGCCCTTTATATATCGATTTAGGGCTTGGAGAAGAGCAAAATGAACGACGTATGTGTTCGATCTTTTATAATAGCTATTTGTTCTTCCTCCTCTCAATCGTTGATGTCCAACTCAAGATCTACAAAGAAGATATTTGATGATGCAAACTCTTGTGGATGTAGATGCCCTTATTGGATTTGGACATCTAGAATGGAGGATCATCCAAAGATAATGTTTAGGGCTTGTTCGAATAGATGGGTAAGTGTAATTGAAAGCTTTATCATTTCCATTTTAATAAGTTTTAGTTTTGAAAGAAACCAAACAAATAGATAGAATATGAGCATTATAAAGTTTTCAATTACACTTGCCCATCTGTTCGAACAAGCCCTGGATTTTTTTTCTCTAGATGATCCTCCGTTCTAGATGTCCAAATCCAAGAAGGGCGTCCACATCCACAAGGGCTTTCATCATTAAATATCTTCTTTGTAGATCTTGAGTTGGACATCAACGATTGAGAGGAAGAATAAGAAGTAGCTATTGCAAGAGATCGGACACAGACGTCGTTCGTTTTTCTCTTCTCCAAGCCCTAAATCGATATATAAAGGGGAATTCTAATATTTTTATTCCATGTCATTAAATATAATGTCATGTCATTTGCCAACTAGTTGTATATGTAATGAATTTGGTTGCCTCTAATGAGAATTGAACAAAAACGTAAGTTCTTTGGGTTTTTGTCAACAAACAAAACATGATTAGAGTTTTTTTGAACGATTTTGAAACTTCGTTGGTTTTACAAGTCATTTTCCGATATTTAATTACACGTCATAAGTCATGTCATTCGTTGACTTTCATTAGCCGGTTGACCCTAAATAAGAAGTGAACGAAAGTGCAAGTTAGTTGAGCTTTTTTAGACAAAATGTTAAGTTCGTTGGATTTTCTTAACAAAACACAATTGAGTTTTTTAAACAGTTTGAAAACTTCGTTGGGTTTATAAGTGATTTTCCCTTTAAAGCAATGAAATGGACTCACTACGAGTACCATAATTTGATGGGTTCCTCATCCGTTTGGCAAGAGCAGTCGAGAGGTCATAGTTTGCACACATGAATCCTTCAAATTGTTTTGTTAGCTCTTTCATTTTCTTGGAAAGTGCTCGATTGTGTAGACTTGCTAAGGTGTTTAATTCTTCGTTGCAGGTATTGCCTAGCTGTTGTGCACGAGCTATAGGCGAACAACCTAATGGCGGGATCGTAGCGATTCCAATCTTCCTCCCACCTTTTTCAAGGATTCCCTTTTTAAGTTAAGAAAAAAGAATTGTTTAAATATTGAGGTAATCAATTAATTAGAAACGTAATTCCTGTTTACCTTGAACACATCGGTCAAGTTTCCGATCACCATTTCAACGTACTGCTGATGATGATGACTACTCTGGTTGTTGCTTAGGAGGACTGCATAGTCGTTGACTCCACAGCCAAACAAGTAGACAGCGTCGGACAACAGTTGTTGGGCTTTCAAACCACCCAAATCCTTCCTAAAACGTTTTTCTAAATCGTAGAAATACTGTAGCTGAGTTTTGAGATCAACTACCTGCATGCATCCATTGATTTATATATGAAATCGATATATGAGAAAATTCAATGGTGGGTATGAAGAAGGGACGACACATACAAATCCCGCATTGGTTTCAACTAATACACCAGATCCCCCTGACGCAAAATTTGCTCCATAAAGAAATCCATTATTATGGTAACGGGGGTCGAGATACGCAGGAATGAGAGGCAATCCAGCAAATTCAGCTGTTAACAGAGGGAAAATTAAGAATAAATAATCAAGAAATTGAAAGAAAAAAGAAAGATTTGCAGTTGTTTGAGATTTATATGTGTCACCGATGAAATCAGGTATGAGACGGCCATTAGAGAATCTTCCACTTGGCGGATCGAAGTATGATTCGCCATATGGCCAAAAATTGGCTTGAAACTCCGGAGTAGTTTTTATGTAGTTGTTGTTTCCAGAATCGAAAAGTGAATCACCGAAAATGAAGAACGCAACATGTCTATTGAAATGCCCCTGAGAATTCTGGAAACCTGTAAGGAGCAGGAGCAACAGATACAAGACAACAAGCCGGAATCCCAAATCGCTTTTAGCAACAGCCATATGTCTGAAGCTGATCATCTTCAACCTTCACCTTGGGTGGTTCAATTTAGAGTAAAGTGCAAATTTGTTCTAGTTCCTTGGTGTCGTTAATTTTGATTTAAAAAGGAACATTAAAAAAACCTTAGTCATTATTTCAACGTTTTCTTTGGGGTGTTGTGTGACGTTTGATTTTAATCTATTAAGTTGTCATAAAAGTAATGAATACCCTTGTTCATACTTGTATTTTTAAATATGTGAAGTCATTATAAAATTACTAATAGTTTATACGATACAGTTTATTTAACAACTGAAAGCTACAAACTATAATTTTGATAAAATATAGAGTTGTCGACTTGTTGTCATAAAAACACAACAAACTTATGGTTTTGATTTTGATTTTGATTGGTCCTTTTTTTTTTTTTTTTTTTTTATTTTTATTTTTTTTTTATTTTATGTGTGTGTGTTTTTTAAGTCCTTAAACTAATAAATAACATCTTAAAAAAGATAATAAGTTTTTAAATGATTATTACAATAAAAACATCTTAATTGTCCCGTAAAAAGAAAAACATAGTTTTTAGACCGGAGGGTGTGGGTAGGATACTTTACTCACTTTTTTTATCGGCCACATCACCATTTCTTTCATTTTTCTTTCCCTCACCTAACCCCAAAGAATGGGTAGGAAGCTTTCCTAACTGCTTTTTTTTTTTTTATAAATAAAATTAATTCATTTTTAGGATTTATAATTTTTAAATTGATAACAATAAAAAATTTTAATTAAAAAGAAAATGCATTTCATTAATTAAAATAAAAGTTACAATAAACCTAAGATTTAAAAAAGTAGAAATTAAAAAAAAAAATAAAAACACAAACAAAAAATAACAAACCAACAACAACCTATGGAAAATATTTTTTCATAATTTTTTCCCTCTTCTTCGTCACGAGTTCGAGAGTCGGTCACGAGAGATGGTCGGTGTTTTCCATCAAAAACTTCATATCCTCTATTTCTTGTCTCTCTGTGCGCCCCTTCTTCCTTGCTTCTTCTTTTTCTTTGTCGAACGCGAAACGTTCAGAGAAATTAAGATTATAACGATCAAATGACGCTGTTATTTTCCGCATTTCGTCAACGTCAATGCTGAAATCTGATGCACCCACAAAAGTCCCTTTTCCCTTCCTCTTTGCTTTGCCCGTACCCATCGGTTTGACAATTTCTTCTAGCTCGAGTTTGTCCTCCTGATTTAAATCTAGACCGACCCGCGCATCGGAGGAAGTTGTGTAACCACTAGAACCCGTTTTCGTTCGCTTTGATTGTTGTACTCCAAAAATAAAATCTTGCTCATATTTTTTCCACCTAAGACATCTGACTAATAATTTCCAACAATCATGCTACTTGAATGGTTTTCCGACTTCGTCAAGGTAAAATTGCAAAGCTTCTTGAAGTATTTCTTCGTCGTCTTGGCCGCTTTTTCGTTGGGTTTTTAGGTTGTTATACAACCCGTTTATTTTTAAAACCCCCTTTGCTATTTCTCAAAACTTCGAATTCAGTTGGTGTTTCGTACGGTAGTCGTCTTCTTTTTCTAGCTCCTCCTGAAACCGTTCTAAAATGCGAAACCAAAAATGCTCCCCCGATTGTGCATTTCCTGTCTTCGAATCCACAGAAATGTCAACCCAAGCTTTTATCAAAACTAGCTCTTCTTGTGGAAGCCATGTTGTCGGCATTTGTCTTCCCGGTTGTGCGACACCCTTGTGCGCTTGTTGTTTTCCTTTGCATCATTGTGGGGATCATGTGGGTTGAGTTTCGAGAACCATCTTTTCTTCTTCTGAGTCATCCAACTCATCGACAAGTTGGAATTGTTGTTGGGTTTAGGTTTGAGTTTAGGTTTGGGTTTGGGGTTGAGTTTGGGTTTGAGGTTGATTTGGCGAATGTTGATTGGGAAAAACAACAAAGTTTGAAAACATTTGCGGAGTATCATTGGAACATGGACCATGTAATATCGTGTAACATTTTGGTATTGAAATTGTAGTGGAGATTGAATGTGAGAATCGAGTTGGGGACGATAAACTCCTTGTGATGATGACTCGATAGCAAAAATGTTTCGAGTAAGGGTGCTTAAACTCGAAAATGAGTTTTTTCCTTCTATCGTAGGTTGAGGTTTGATTGTCGGGATTCATTTTTTTTTTTTGAAGAAAATAGAGGTTGTAGAGGGTTTGTTTGAAGGTTTGATTGAAGGTAAATGAGTATGAGTATTTATAGTGGTTGTGAAGCTAAAAAAAATCAAAAAAAAAAAATATATTTAAAGGCACATAGCCGTTGGTAATATATATATATATATATATATATATATATATATATATATATATATATATATATATATATATATATATATATATATATATATATATATATATATATTACCGTTTTTTAACGACTACTTCAAAAAAATAAAAAATAAAATAATTTCCATTAATCAACGAAGTAGGGAGAACGAGGCAAAGGAATCCCTCAGCCTTCCCTGCACCGACGGTGTGGTGTTCCGCCATGCGGGACTTTTCCCGTGGCCTTCCCCGCTCATGATACCGTCCGACCTAAGAAATATAAAGGGAATGGAAGAGGTTGGAATTTGATAATAATATATACAAGGAGAATTTCGTATATATTTTTAATAATTATCGAAATATTATATTTGTATACGCTAACATTTAGATATAATATATATTTTTCACAAGGTTTCAAAATATCATATTTATCAAATATTTTTTTTAAACATTTTTAATTTTTTTATAATCATAAGTTAAAATCATTATAATTATAAGAAAATATGGATCAACCATAATACATTCGTGCTTCAACAATAGTCTTCCTACAACTCACTACAAGAAAAAACAGAATTAGCGGCGACAAAAGTCGCCACTAAAGACTATGGAAGTCGTCGGTAAAATGTTGTCGCGACTGCTATGTCGCTATTGCTCAAATTGTCGTCGATATGTGTCGCCGCTAATGCTATTGATGCCGGTAATACCCATATAGCCGCTAATGATACTGTCGCCGATATTAACAATTTTAATTTTTTTTAATGAATGATTTTGGTACAAAAAAACCGATATATAACGACATTAAATGCAGAAAAAATACATAATATCGGATTAGGTACCAAATAGTGTAATGACATGATATATAATTAATTTCATACAAAAATAAACAACCATAGTTTTATAATTACAACAAGCTAGTACCAAAGTGTCACGACAAGTCGAACATACAAAAAACAAACCAACTATCCGACGAACCATCACTTCCGTTCCCATCGTTTCCTCCTTTATCATTCCCCGAGTGAAAAAACGCATAAAGCTCATCCCTACACGTCGGGCGGTTGAGCATTGCCCGAAGATTTTCCAACTATATAATAAATAAAACATATATAAACTTATAAGTTAAATTGTCAAACATAAACAAAAACTACCAAAGTACATTGTTATTTCTTGCATTTAAACACTAAAAATACCAAAATTATATTCCTTTTTTTGCACTTGGGACAAAAACACAATTACCAAATCAACATGCATTTATGGATACCAAAGTACATTGCTATTTTTAAACTAGGGACAAAAAAACCAAAGTACATTGCTATTTCTTACACTTAAAACATAAACACAATTATCAAATCAACATGCATTTATTGATCATTATATAGATTCATAAGACTTTGAAATTAAATATTCTACTCTTTTTGTGCTAAATAACCTTAAATACAAGAAATACCAAAGTACATACCAAAGCTTTTACCAAATAATCACCACAAACCAAAATTACCAAATGAACATGCATTTACTGAAATTAAATAATCTTGTTTTACCTATGATGGTCGTGATGACTGTAGTGGTGGCCGATGGTTGTGTAATCGGCGGGATAACAGGTTTTCGGTCGATGCCTCTAATATGGTCATGCCGTTCACCTAATACTCTCTCGAAAGTAGCTCTTTCTTGAGTGCTCTTTAACTCTCTTTCACCTTCTGGCCCTTGCGTTTGTTCTAAGAGCACTTCCACCAACCGATTCTGTGTTTTCCAAAAGTGATTATCAATTAACTATAAATAAATACTTAATTATATGATAGAATTATAAATAAATACTTATGTACTGTTGTTCCGCATCGACAATAACAAATACATCATTTTTATTGGTATGTGTCTTGCGAAACGTTTCCAACATCTTTAGGTTCTGTATAATATTAATAATTAGATTATATTTTAAAAAAATAATTAAATATATCGTACGTTACCATCTTATAACAAGTACTGATATACGAGCTCGACCCCTAATGGTTCACAGTCGTTTGCATGTCACGAACTTTTTTGTTCATTTTAGAAGTAGCTATGTGTTCAGGCGTTTGGAAATACTCAATTGCTTTCCTCCAATTTTCAACCTCCATATCAGGCAGCGTCTGGATCCCGAGACATATCATCCAAATCAAACTTTGTCTACAAAAAAAAAAGTTAGCCAAGTAAAACCAGTCATAGTTAAACATATAAAATATTTTTATATAGATAATTTACCCCTAAGTGTTGTTTTACTGTATCCTTTATTGTGGGGGAAACTTTTTTCCAATTCCATTTATCAAAAGTGACCATCAGCCACACTATTTTCCCAACTTCACGTGCAAACATGTCCTTCTATTCTCCGACGGGATCAATTGTCATATCCCTATCATAGCACATGTCAATCGGTTTGCCCTTATTCCGTAAGAGCGCTTTTTTAAGCTTAATGTTTTCGCTTTTCCTCGGACTTTCCTGTGTGGCACTACTACAAATATAATTAAAAATTATTAGAAATGCTATTTTATAATAACCGAATAAAAGTAGTAAATAAAAGTTCATAATAAGACTTATCATCCTGTTCATGGTCAGTTCATGATGACCAGGACTTCTACCGCCTGGGAAAGATTGTTCCTCAACCCCATCACCCCGATGTCCACGACCCATAACAGTAGCCATGGTGTAAGAAAGCAAGAGTCATATCGACACCATTTCCTACAAAATTAGAAGATATACATTTACAATTTCTATTACAAATACACATTACATAGTGTATTTGTTTTTTTTTTTTTTACAATCCACATTCTTTTTTTTACAAAAAATAGCATCCTACTTTATTTGTTTTTTTTTTTTCAATAATAGCATCCTACAATAATTCCATTTCATACTTTATTTGTTTTTTTACAACGCACATTATTTTTTTTCTTTTTTTACACAAAATACATACAAGCCATATTACATACAAAATTGCATACAAATTCAAATATACATACATAATGTCATGTTTTCATTCATACAAATACAAATTATACACACATACAATCCACATTACATACAAATACACATATTTATTAAATAACATTATTAATAATAACATCCTATTTTATTTGTTCTTTTTCCACTATAGCATTGCAATATACACATTTCATACTTACAATACACATTATACACATATATACATACAAATACACATATACATACATTCCACATTTCTTACATACATACAGATACACATTTTATACATACATACAAATACACTTTTCATCCATACATACAATCTAAATTTCATACATAAAAACACCAAATATACACAAATATAGGTAATTTCACATAATAGGCACAAATACACAATTTTTTGCAAATAATCTCGAAATTAAAGGAGAAAGGTACCTATGATAATGGTGACCGGAAAATCAAGCTTTATTGGTCAGTGACACAGTAAAAAATTCCAAAAACTGAAAATACCATTTTTCAGAAATTAATGTCGACTATAAGCTGAAAATAGAAGTTTTATGAGAAAGAAATAGAGAAATAAAGAAAGGGATGCTCACCGTCACCGGTGAAGCTTTAAAATCGCCGATAGTAGCCAACCCGTCGCTGGAATTAGGTGGCAAACACTGGCTGTGGTGGCTGGCCGCTGGTTGAAGGTGGAGGAAGGGAAAACAGTGTAGTAGGAAAAGATCGTCGGTTGAAGCTCGACAAAGAAGATGTGAATCAAAAGGAACAAGAAGGAAGTAGAAAGAAAGAAATGGATACTTGATGGGTCTTATTTCGTCAACCTTTACCGACTACACTCAATAGCGGAGACAAGAGGTTTTTACCGACGACAAATTAGTATTAGCGGTGACACCAAATAAGGGAATTTATCCTACTTTTTTTGACGAACTTTAGCGGCGACAATTTTACCCTTTAGCGGCGACAAAGTATCGCCGGTATTGAAGTTGCGTGAGAGAGCCCCCAGCCATTGGATTAGAACGTTTATCTGACAGTTGGGATTTAGAAGGGGTAACCATGGATTCGGATCGTAGAGCATTACCGATGACCTATTAGCGGCGACACAGAGCTTTAGCGGCGATGCAAGCTTGAGTCGCTGCTAAAGTTCCCTGTTGCCGCTATTAACGTCGCTGGTAATTACCTTACTTCTTGTAGTGTATATTCTGAGGTGACAAGCTTTAAGAGGATGTTGGGAAGTAAGTGGAAAAGGCGGCTTCTTTCTTTTGCTGAACCTTTGGGAGGTCTAGACCTTGAGAGAATTGCATACTTCATGCTCATTAATAATTTCATACCCAATGCAACCAATAGTTTAACCTTTTTAGGTCAAATATACTATTTTCTAAACTCAAAAATGAGATACTATAACCGGAAATTAAGTAATCTAAACACTTTTTAATGTGTATTTGAAAAAATAACCCAATTTTTTTTATTTTGTTGCAAAAATAACCACTTTGTCCGAACTGAAGTATTCAGTATCAAGAAAAAACATTTTTTTTTTGACAAACTTCAGAATGAAATTCCGGATTTCGGACTAAAATTTTGGATTAAAAAAAAACTCCGGAATTTCAAGAACAAGTCTGAAATCTGAAGAACGATTCTAGAATTTTAAGAAAAAAAATTGTTTTTTGTCTTATTTAACAAAAAATTAAACAAATATAATAATATGAACTACATATACAATATGAGTGCATAAAATTAGAAATTTTATTGAAAAACGATGACATTAAACATTACGAAATGTAGCATTCGGAATCCTAAAAAAAAATCTTTGAAAATAAATTAAAAAAAAAAAACTCAAAAAAGATTAGTTGTATTTTGGAATATGAATAGTACTATGGAATTAGACATTCCGGAGAAAGTGATTATTTTTCAAACACTGAAAAAATATGATTATTTTCTTTGAAAACCTCGTTTATAATGGTTAGTTTACACAATTTCCCTAATATAATTGCATATTCAGTTGGAATATATACACTGAGCTAGGTTCAAATGTGGATTGACATCTATTGTGTGGACGTGTGGATAATGATATTATGTGAGAATTACAAAGAAAATATGTTGTTTGATAATATGAATATGTTCAATCTTATATAACTATTTTAATTATTAAGCATTTTCACTAATTAAATCGTCTATAAGGTTATTATACATTTTTTTTAATTATTCTCATTCTGTCAGAATGTTATCAGGATGTTTATTGAGACGTATTCTGTAAGAATTAAAATAAATAAAAAACGATGAATGAGAACAAAAATGAATTAGAATTGGTGAGAATCCATTAAAATATCAATAGTTATGTGAAATTGAACGTATTCAGGTTATTAAACAACATATTCTCTTAGTAATTCTCATAAAATAGCATTATCCACACGTCCATACAATAGTTGTCCATCCACATTATAACCTAGCCCTATATACACTAAAGTCCAAATATTTTCATCGATTTAACAAAAAAGTCCTAAACTTTATTTTTTGACAGTAAAGTCCTAACTAACGACAGTTTTTGACACGTTTACCCATTTTTTCTGGTTAGCCGGTAATGATCACTTTATTATAAAAAAAAGTTTAGGACTTTCTTGTCAAATCGTGAATTAGGACTTTACTGTCAAAAAAATAAAGTTTAGGACTTTCGTGTCAAATAATTGAAAATATTGGGACTTTACTATATTTTTATAGCCCAAGATGTTTTAATTGTGATTTTCGTCACGACACCACTGTTTTTGTTACCGGCATCGTCTTTACCCTGATACAATCACAATCAAGGGAAAGAAATGCAAAACAAAGAGCAAGAGAGAGTGAAAAGACTTGTAAAACATTCTTCTTGGTTTGCCGTCAAATCTTAAACTGATAAGTGGGGACAGATTGTATAAATACAAACAACACATAGGTTTACAATCACGTAAGCAATAGTAAGATTAGTTGTTTGATGTCTCTTTTTATCTGTTTTCATCATATTTTAGTCATGTCCGACTAAAACCTTAGTTTTCAGTTTTGCAAAGACGAGTACCTTTCATGTGATTGATCATTAGATCTGGTTTTTGATTTGTGTTTCTATCTAGATTCTTCAGTTTTGTTCTTAATGAATATTTGGTTTTAAATTCTTGTTAGTCTAATCACCTAGCTAGGGTTTTATCATTCCAGTTAATCAGTTAATAGAATGCGTAATTGCTCTGATACCATGTAAACAATAAATTTCCACTAAATATAGTTGATTTATTAGTCACGTATATATATGTAGTACATATGTTTACAGATAAGTACAACAACTAAAACAGATAAGACTTTATATTTAAACTAAGTTGATAAAAGGTATTTGCTAATAACACGCCTAGTCAAAAGGGTGTGAATATGGAAAATTGATAAGAAGGACCATTTTTTTTTCCGATTTCTTAGTTCTCAATTTTTAGGACTGCAAAAAGTCATCACAACCCTGGTTCTTTCTTTTTTTTCTTGATTATCTTCATTTTTTTTCAATGTTGGTTTGTTGAGATTAAAATAAAATTATTTAACAAGAAGAAAACGTTAATAATTTCAATAGAATCTAGCTGACCAAAGTAGATTTCAATAACTCTTATGTTTAAAGACTATCATACCATTAAATTTCTAACCAAAAAAGGATATATCCACTAAAGTCCCAATATTTTCAACAATTTGATAAAAAAAATCCTAAACATTATTTTTTGACAGTAAAGTCTTAATTCATGATTTGACAAGAAAGTTTTAAATTTTATTTTTTGACAACAAAGTCCTAATTACCGGTTAACCGGAAAAAATGGAAAACGTGTCAAAAACTGCCGGTAGTTAGGTTTTACTGTCAAAAAAATAAAGTTTATGACTTTCTTGTCAAATCGATGAAAAATATTTGGACTTTATTATATATATCCCTATTCAATCTAAAATTTTACTTGATTTATTGCTTTTTCATATTTAATTTTTCATTAATAAAATTTATTAAAACAATAATTTGGGTAAATAAGATATTTTGAATATTTATGGAAGTGTATAAATGATATTCAAATTTATCTTTATAAGAGGTCTATAATAGTCAACTGATAAAAATAATTATATAATATTTAAAAATGTTTATAAAAATGATTTGGGTAAATACAATATTTTGAAAATTTATGAAAAATATATAAGGTATTTAAATATTAGGCTAAACAAATATGATATTTTGATATTATTAAGGACGAAAATCAATACATAAACAAGTGTGCCATTACTTTTCTATGAAAATGATCAAGGTTGTGATATTTAGCGTGTTCAAACACATTTTAAATGATACAATAAACATGTTTTGTCGGTTTTAATTGAGTTCAAGATGAACTTGAAAAAAAAAATACAAAGTAAGGGCACTACTATAAAAGTACATATTTTCCTAGGAAAAATTCTGATAGAAAAACCCTTAAGAAAAAACACAATTAAATTCGTCGAAAATATATTGGAAATTACCGATATAATATCAAGGAGAATCAATGAAAATATTTTATTGTTAATATTAATCATCGGCCGGAAAAGAGCGATAAAATAACGAAGAAAAACGTTTTTTAAAACCTTATTCTGCTCGAAACCAATCGATAATTACTAATTATTGTTAACATACCTGAGGAGAGACGTATAAGATTATTTGTTATTCTCATTATTTTTGTTATCAATATTATTATTTTTGTTATTGAAACTGTTTGTATTGTTTGTTGTTGTTGTTGTTGGCATCGTTATTTCATAATGAGAACAAAACTTTTGTAATTATGTTAGCTTTACTCTAATTATGCTATTGTATTAAGTTATAACACCCAAATTGTTGAATTGTAAATTTTGAAACAAGTATTTTTTGTTGGACCAATTTTAAGTCTTATTATTGCTTTGAAAACCATATTAAATAAAGCTTTGAAAATTAGAGTGTTATAGATTTAAAATTTATTTTAATGGGCACTTTTTAAGTTCTAAAATGCCCCAACTAGTTCTATGATTTGATTGATGATATATTTATTAGTGTTTTACCCATCTGTTGGTCAGGTATATTGAGTTAAAAACAACAGATCGACTTTACCTTTTTTTTTTTTTTTTTTTTTTTTTTATAACTATGTACTTTCATTAGTTAACCCTTGTGTTATATTGTTAAACTATTATCTTTAACTAAAGGTAACATTCACCTAATTAACTCGGCATTTATCCAATTATCTTACAAGAAACTTAAATGAATTATCATTTATTGTTTATATAATATCAATGTCTATACAACTGATGATGCATTATATGGTGTACTACACGGTACACATGTAGTGACTTGAAACGTCAATGCAAAATCATATATGTTATTGTTGCAAAGTACATTGTTGTAATCAAGAATTTTGGTAAAGTACGGTGTAATTTATGGAAATTTTGGTAGTGTACATTGTCATTTATGGTAAAGTAAATAATACGATAAAAAGTTCCTCAAACACACCACTTGTAGAGTGAAAATAATAGATCAATTTTACTGTCTTTTATAACATCCTACTTTTATTTTTCATTTGTTCTCATTATACTATGAAGTTGTTCCCATTGTAGCATTGTACTATTATAAATATGCCAAATTAAAGTTATATCATTCATATAAAGTTTTGTTTATTTTATATGTGTAACAGGAAAGACATTGTAAGTTACCTAAACTATATTAACAATATATATATATATATATATATATATATATATATATATATATATATATATATATATATATAGGGGATAGGGAATATACATTACAGCCCCACCTAAGCTTAGGTATTACACATCTAAAATATGTCGTTTTAACATACTAAATATACCCGGTTTGGTTTCACTTGGTAAATATATCATTCTCTATAACATTTCTTTCTTTCATTATCGTTTTATCATCTCCGTTTTCTTTCCTCAATTTTCTTTTATTACTTCATCCAAGTGAACATTACTAAACCCTAAACCTAAACCTAAACCCTAAATTTAAACCCTAAACACTAAAGCTAAACCCTAAACCCTAAACCCTAAACACTAAACCCTAAACTCTAAACCCTAACCCTAAACCTTAACCCTAAACCCTAAACATAAACCCTAAACCTTATTGTTTTGATCTTGAATTTACATCTTGAAGTATTAATTGTGAATCCATTAACCGTAATCTTTATATAGTAAAATAATGTATTTTCAAGAGGTTTAGTACCTAAGCTTAGGTGGATTTGTAATGTATATTCCCTTTTCCCATATATATATATATATATATATATATATATATATATATATATATATATATATATATATATATATATATATATATAAACGTTTTAAAATAATATTTGTTTTAAAGTATGATTGACTGTGGATATTTGAATAATCTAATTATTCGGGAAGTAAAACATGCAAAAGCGAAACATAATGATAAACAATTGACAAAAGATAGTAAGCAATACTTATAAACAAATCTCTATTTATTTAATCATCAAATGTCAATTACATTTATTTGTTACAAGTTTCTAAATATCTATCTAATCACTAAAACTAATATTATCCTTCAGACCAATGCTCCTCGCATGCTGAACGTGCTTAACCCTACAAAGACCCTTTGTGAGGGGATCAACATGATTCTCTTATAATGATACCCTCTTAAGGACGACGTGTCCTTCTACTCGATGTCTGCTAAAGTGGTATTTTTTGTCGATATGTCTAGATCTCCCATGATCTCTTGGTTCCTTGGTCAAGTCAACCGTTCCTTCATTATCACATAAAATCTCCATTGGCTCCTTAATGGCTGGCACAACTCCAGGGTCTCTAATGAAATTCTTCAACCATATAGCCTCCTTTGATGCTTCGCTCGCAGCTATATACTCTGATTGACATGTAGAATCAGCCACGGTCTCCTGCTTGGAACTCTTCCAAGTCACTGCTTCTCCATTAAGGGTAAACACCCGGCCAGATTTAGAACGGAAGTTGTCTCTGTCAGTCTGAAAGTTGGCATCACTATACCCAGTAACTGTTAAGTCATCACTGCCACCAAGCACAAGGACCCATTCCATAGCCCTTTGTAGATACTTAAGGATGTTCTTAACCACTATCCAATGAGCTTTACCCGAATTTCTCTGATATCAACTAACCATGCTCAAACCCAAAGCCACGTTAGGGCGAGTACATGTCATAGCATACATGATCGATCTAACGGCGGAAGCATATGGAACTCGAATAATTTTTTCTATCTCTGCATCGGTACTCAGACTCTAAGTCTTACTCAGCTTGGTATTTCTCTAAATAGGTAACTCTCCTTTCTTGGAATTCTCCATGCAAAAATGCTTTAGCACTTTATACAAGTATGTGATTTGACCAAGTCCAGTTAGTCTTGTACTCCCGTTTCTTAAAATCCTTATTCCCATAATATAAGCAGCCACTCCTAGGTCCTTCATATCGAAACAATTTCCAAGCATGACTTAACTTACTGCAAGGTTGGAATGTCATTTCCTATAATTAGTATGTCATCAACATACAATACCAGGAAGGTGACTATACTCCCACTAGATTTGACATATACACAAGATTCATCTTCACTTGTAGAGAAGACAAACTCTTTAACCTTCTCGTCAAAGCAAAGATTCCATCTGTGAGAAGCTTGTTTCAATTTGTAGATTGATTTCTCAAGCTTACACACTTTATTGGGGTATTTAGCATCCACAAAACCCTCTGGCTGACTCATGTAAACATATTCAGCCAACTTTCCATTAAGGAAAGCGGTTTTGACATCCATCTGCCAAATTTCATAATCATGAAACGCAGCTATGGCTAACATAACCCTAATAGATTTAGTCTTAGCCACTGGTGAGAAGGTCTCATCATAGTCAACCCCTAGGGTTTGAGTATAGCCATTCGTAACCAGTCGAGCCTTGAAAGTGTGTACCTTTCCATCCATGTCGGTCTTCTTCTTGAAGATCCATTTGCACCCAACTGTCTTACGACCTGGTACATTGCCAACCAAATTCCAAACTTGGTTGTCATACATGGACTTGATCTCGCTGTTCATTGCCTCTTTCCATTTGCCAGACTCAGGGCCTGCCAAGGCTTCCTTGTAGTTAGAAGGCTCATCCAAATTTATCAGTGTACTATCACTGATAAACATATCACCATCTGTAGTAATATGGAAACCATAAAACTCTGGTGTTATTCTAACTCGGTTGGAACCTCTAAAAGGTAATGACTCGTCAATCGGTTCAACAAAAATTTCTTCTTTGTGTTAAGTGCTAGTGTTAGAGGTTCCTTCATCGCTTGACTCTTGAACTTCTTTAAGATTGATTGTACTTACACTGTCCTCTTTGCATATGAGCTCTCTCTCATGAAAGACCCCCCTTCATGCTACAAAGACCATGTTTTCACTAGGTCTGTATAACAAGTATCCAAAGGACTTCTGTGGGTAGCCGATGA
Organism: Lactuca sativa; assembly: GCF_002870075.4. Classification (NCBI taxonomy): domain Eukaryota; kingdom Viridiplantae; phylum Streptophyta; class Magnoliopsida; order Asterales; family Asteraceae; genus Lactuca; species Lactuca sativa. The sequence continues at coordinate 344,688,433 of NC_056627.2, read as the reverse complement.
AAATACATCTCTCACTTCAAGGTTCAAGTTTGTCATGAGTCTCTCGTCTAACGAAAGCTTCACAACCCCAAACCTTGATATATGCCAATGACGGAACCTTCCCTGTCCACATCTTGTGAGGTGTTTTTGTTGGATTAGGTTTCTAAGTTCATAACTATTTCTGGAATGTACTTGACCCGATTAGCATGGTCCATTTGGGTTGCATGGCATTGCAACACTTGGATAGACTAAATGAAAGAAATGACACTTAACTTTTATTAATATATTATAAGTTCTAATATATTAATAATATTATTTAATTAATATTAATCAAAGAATTAATTTGGAATTAATTAAGTGATCAAAAAGAGACTAATTAAATATATGGGGTAGATTGTGTAAATCATCTATTCTTGTATAGTGGACTAATGATCCATGGTTTGTATGGATTGGGTTAAAACCCATAAGGTGCTTCATGGATAGTCCATGGAGGTTACAAACCCATGGATCATGGAATATGGAAAGCCATGACAATTTGGGTTTACATGGTGTAACCCTACTTGTGCCACAACTATATAAAGACCCCTATACAAGCAAAATTGGCACCACTAATACTACCATAACATCCTGATTCCCAGGTATTTTAGTTTAATAATTTTTTTCTGTGGAACTTGACGAGTTGACACCTAGACTTGTCGAGTAGGATCGCGATTCGCGGACTGGATTAATGAATGGACTCGACGAGTCGGCTAGGTGCCTCGATGAGTCTGTGCTGGCGGCAGAAACCCTAAATCTTTGGGCATGTGCCCTATTTAAAGGTCCTTATGGCCTTTATTTGTGGTCACTTGCTCCCGTGAGAAACCCTAAAGAGCGAAGAGAATTTAGAGAGTAACGGAAAGGCTAATTCTTCATCCTTTTGGTGTGATCTTGCAAGAAGGAGTGGGAAAGTACAAGATAGATCGGCTGTGGAGCTTGGATCTGTGTTGTTTATATTGAGATTCGCTTCTGTAGGTACACATCCTTTCCCATTTCGTGTATTTGATAGATTTCTTGAATCTAGGGTTTCTTTGCATCTTTTTGAGTTGGATCTTGAAGCATGTGATGTCCCAGCGTGGTGTAGATGTTAGATCTGGACCATGAGAGGTCCAAAAAGTCCTAACCTTCCAGCTTTATGTTGTTTCATGAGAGTTTTGTGAGTAGGTTACCATTTTAAAGGTTATTTCTCCATTTATGGCTTTGTATGTGTTGCATGAACATAATTTGAACCTTTACATGACTTTTGAGTGCTAGAAGGTTAGATCTACTAGTTGGAGAAGCACATATGACCTCAGAAGGTCGTTTGAGTGTTGCCATGGAAGGAACTCGCCGAGTCCATAAAGGGACTCGACGGTTCGAGTCGAGATGCCCCGCGATTCATGACCAGTGGTAACCCGTCGAGTGGAAGGCTCACTCGACGAATCGAATGAGGTTTAGAAAGGCCCAGAGGACACGCTTGGACTCGCCGAGTCACCTATGTACACTCGACGAGTTTGGTCAAATTTGACCGTTGACTTTTAGGGTTTAGTCAATGTTTGGACTTTTGAGCCATTGGAGGGGTAAAATGGTCTTTTACCCTCCTAAGGGTACTTAGAGGGGGAATAGCCTAGCCTTTGAGAGTCGTATTGATTAGATTAATTATTTTATGTGAATAGGCGGAGGCTAGATCAGTATTTCTGAGTTCGAGATTTACCGAGTTACCCGAGGTGAGTCTTCTCACTATACTTTACCTAGAGTGGTAATTAATGTTATGTGGCAGAGTATGTTGTATGCTATTATATGATGTGATATCTATGTGATTCTGTGATATGTGTGATTCAGAGTATACAGAGTAGGACGGAAAGGTCCACAGAGTTAGGACCAGAAGGTCCATAGAGTTATGGGACTGGAGGGTCCCACTGAGAGACTGTGACCAGAGGGTCATACAGAGTTATAGCCTCGAGTGGCTAATATGTGTTGTATGTGGTATTTTGGGGAACTCACTAAGCATTTATGCTTACAGTGTTACGTGTTATGTGTTTCAGGTACTAGTGACGATCGCGGGAAGGCGCCGGCATGATCTGTACACACAGGCCGAAGATTTTTATTTGTGATCTTGGGATATGTTTTATTTGATGACAATTGTTGAACATGAGATTTGAGAATGTTTAAATGATAATTATGTTGTTTGAAAATGAAAAATTGTCTTGAAAATTTACGTTGCTGCAAGTTGGTATCAGAGCCCTGGTTTGAGGGATTCGGACGCACCTTCGGGCGTATCTGAACTCAAACTGAGGATTTGAGGAATTTTTCACAATAAAACAATTTTTCTAAAAAGAGTAAAAGGTTTTGGGACGAGCAGAACAGAGCAGTGTGTACGGTCAGCCAGCGCCCCGAACGGTGATTTCCCAAAATACCCTTACATTATGTGTTACGGGATACATTATGATATGTTATGCATGCTAGAGTAGGCTAGGTACTCATATTAGGACTAGAGTGGCCTGATTTTTTATGCCTTAGCCTAGGAGATTACTGCTGCTATGAGATGCTTGAGAGTGAATAGGTTGCAGCGAGGAGCGTATGAGAGGTCTGTTGGAGAGTAGCCTATGCATAGCACGGTTAGAGTACTTGTGTTCTGGGATCCTAGGAGGAGGACTTGGGGTGAATACCGATGCGATGTAGACGGTAGTATAAGGACCCATACTACTGGAAACATCGGATCAGTGTAGTCCAAGTAAGAATCCTTAGGGTACTAAAGAGTAAGTAGGGTTGAGTTATCGAGTGCGAGTATGCTCGAGCGAGTCTCTGATATTTTTATGTTGCATTTCAGAGACATCATGGTTGAGACACGCCACACACCTAAGAGCAGCAGTGTTAGTGATGAGGAGATCCGTAGGTTGATTCATGAGGAGGTGGGTGCGGCCATCCGAGCTGAGATACCAGAGATGCTTGGGTCTATCAAGACCACGCTGATCGATACTTTTAATGAGCGGTATGCCGCTCTTACTGATGTTGCTGTTGTTGCGGCCACCGTAGCCGTTGCTGCTGCCAGGCCGTAGGGGGGTGACTCGTTGCTGTTTCGAGAGTTTAGTAACATGAATCCACCAGAGTTTGATAGGACTCAGGATCCGATAGCTGCGATGAGATGGATCTCTAACATTGAGGGGTGCTTCTACACATGTTCATGTCCGGAGCATCTGAGGGTACGGTTCGCCACTAAACCAGCTTCGCTTAGGAGCGAAGGACTGGTGGAAGTTCGTGACAGCGCACTTCACTTCTGTAGAGCTTGTCACGGTGACCTGGGAGAGGTTCACCGCTATGTTTCGAGATGAGTACGTTCCCCCGGTGGAACAAGAACAGTTGGCCCAGGAGTTCTTGACCTTCAAGCAGGGTACTGAGTCTGTTACTACGATTACCAGGATGTTTCACGATAGGGCGATGTTTTGCCCTGAGAATGTGTCTACGGAGCAGGCACGCATGAGTCGATATCTGAGTATTCTAAGAAGAGACATTCGTGATTTCATGGCGAACTCGACGTACCGGACATTTGCCGAGCTTCAGGCAAATGCTCGGAAAACTCCTTTAGTTTAGGATCTAAATTGTTAAATCATATATATAAATGTTGTAAGTAAAAAAGCCTTCAAGAGATTCTAATCTGGTTTGACATGGGGAGTCTGTCGGGGTGGGGGGCTGGGGTTTTATACGGTTATTTGAGCAGCTATGAATGAAGCTTTGGCAGTATGTCCAGACAACGTGAGGAACAATGGAGGAATGGAAAAAGAAGGAATGATAAAAGAGCGGGGTTCCTTTCAGATAGTGAGAGAGATCGAATAAATGGTAGAGGTGGAGGCCAACAATCAAATGCAGAGTTAGTAAGTAAAATTTCTATCTTATTCTATGTTACTAACCTCCCTCCTGTCCTACAGCCAAAGGAATTATGGCATGCATGTGAGAAACTTGGGAAAGTAGTAGATGTGTATATTGTCCAAAAGCGTTCTAGAATGGGGAGACGGTTTGGTTTTGTATGCTTCATTAAGGTTAAACATAATCACGAATTGGAGAGGAGATTGTGTGAGTTATGGTTTGGAAACTATCATGTTTTTCCTCGATTTCTAAGTTCACTAGACAGAATCAAAGCAAATCCGATACAGGTTATGGGAAACAATACCAAAAAAAGAAGACGAGTGAATTGAACAATGGAGATAGGCAGAAAAAGAAATCTGTTGGGTCAAAATTATGGTTTATACTTTGCTTTTCTAGGCAATTGTATTATTCTATAATGTTTTATGATTTTACAGTCAAGTTTATGGTCAGGTGGGGTGTTTACGGCCGAAAATAAGTTTACGGGCGTAAACCCATTTACGATCGTGAACCCATTGGGCCCTTATTCCCTAAGTATATATATAGGTGTTATGTGATTGAGGAGGGATTGATGAATAGAAGAGAGTGTACGACCAAGAGGAGCTTAAGTGTGTGTATTCTAAGGTGTGTTAAAGAGAAAAAGTGAATCTTGTGTAAGGAACTTAATTCATATCATCAATACATTCAAGATTCATATTATTATTCTTCTTCTTCTCTTCTATTTTGATCTGGCATCATTCGTTTGATTGAGATTCCGCACCATCAAACGGATCTGATTGATACTCAAGCGTTTTAGGAACTTACAAGTGGTATCAAAACAAGGATTGTATCAGTTAATTTTTCCAGATCTGGAGCTTATTTGATCTTATTTTTGAAAGATTTTTGCGTTTTTGGATAGATCTGTGAAAATTAGGGGGGGGGGGGGTTGTTCTTCGCGTTTTTCATAAAAACGAGTTTTTGATCGAGTTTTGGAGCAAAAAAGGGGCAAAATTCGTTGTTTTTGGTCGTAACCAGCGAGGGGGTGTAGGCGTTTATGGCCAGCAACTAGGGTTTCTGGAGTTTATGTCCCCGGAGTTTGCGGTCCGAGATTACGGCCCGCACGTGTACGGTCAACGTTTCCAGCCTCGCATCGCTTCAGCCTCGCATAGGATCCGAAGTTCGCACAACATCTTATTTTTAAAAATTGAAATGAAATTGAGTGTGCCGGGGATCGAACCCAGGACTTCTAGTTGATCAACACAGCGCTTTACCAACTCTACTAGCGGACACTTTGTTTTACTCGTTCAAGTCCTTCTCGGTTCCAACTTTCAAAATTTGACTCTTTTAACCCCAAAAATCAATTTCTTTTATTTTTAACTTCCATTTTCTTCCAAAAAAAATTAGTTTTTATTTTTTGACTTTTATTTTTGATTTTTGACTTCAAAAATTGACTTTGACTTTCAAGTTTGACCTTTGACTTTAAACTTTGACTTTTTCGTTTAACTTTCAAAATTTCAAGATTAGCTTTTCGGTTGGACTTTTAAGTTTGAATTTTTGAGCTTGACTTTTAAGGTTGACTTTTGAGGCTTGTAGTCAAAGGGTTTGACTTTTAAGTTCTAGTTGTGCTTTTAATGGCTTTTGAGGTTTACGAGGGAATTGAAGACATGAAAGAGATTCTTCAGGAGATGTTAAGATAAAACCTCAACATGTTCAATTATATCCCTGGAAAAACCCTGGAAGCTCAGTTGCAACGATTTACTACACTTACTACTGAGATGAATATAGCTGGAATTTTCTTAACAAAGTCGGAGATAAACAAAAAGCTACTGAATTCACTTCCGAAATCATGGGATATGAACGTGGCTGTCATTAAGAAGACAAAAGATCTCAATCATCTTAGTCTTGCTGCTGTAATTGAAGAACTTGACGCTTTGAAGTGTGGAAAGACAATGAGTTTAGCAAACATCCCGGTCAATGAAGTTTCATGCTCTCAATCATGTGAAGCTGCAATTAAACTTCTTCGTGAACAAATTGATTTATTAAAAAGAGAAGTTGAGGACCTGAGATAATAAGGATATCAACTCAGGAAATGACAGAAACCCCTAAAGGCTGAATTAGAAGCAAAAACCAAGGACTTTAGGAAGCTTAAGGAAGATTATAGTAATAAATGTGAAAATTTTGACTATGTTAAGAGACAACTTGCTGAGTTAACTGCTGAGTTTGACACATTAAAAAGCAAATTTGAAACTGCCGATTTTGATTTTAAAAATTTGATGTGTCAAGCGTAGTAGTTGCGAACATGATAAATCATTGTCTGCACTTTAAAAATAACCAACAAAAAGGTCTAGGGTATGATAGTGTTCCTCCACCTTTCAATCATAACTACACATCCATCCCTATGACACAGGAAGAAATTGACAGGGAGGCACATCTTCAATATGGCAAACCAACTAGATTTGTGTCAGGAGGTATTCAAGTTGAAAATACTAATGTTTCTACTTCATGTTTAGGTAAAGTAGCAGAAGATGAGAACAAGGAGAACACTACTGAACAAACCAATGAATCCTTGAACTTAGAATCTGTTGCTTCAAATTTTGTTACTCCTAACAAACATGTTGTTGAGAAATACTGGCCACCAATTCCAGTGCAACAGAGTGCTTGTTGCAAATGTGCATGTGGGAACAATCAGAGACAAGGCAAGGATACGCCACCAAGGGCAGGAAGAAACAACTTCCTTGTGAAGAAAAAGACATGTTTTCACTGTGGAACACCTGGACACATTGCCCGAAAGTGTCCAAATCACGCATACGTTCCTTACTACGCACAAGGCTGGCAGAATGCGCCAAGAGGGAGATACTCCAAAAGAAGCCCCTTAAGGTCATGTTTAGACAATGGTGACTGGAATGCACAGAAGGCCAAGAATCCAACCCACAAGGCCAAGAAGCCGAATCCCAAGGGCAAGAAGGAAATGTCGGCCAAGAAGCCAAATCCAAGAGATGTTCTAGTGAAACAAAGACCGGTTAGGTCAAAGTCATCTCGGAAGCCGACTACAAGTTCAAAAGCAAGTACTGAGCCAGCCATCAGATCGAAAAAGAGATGGGTTAAACCCAACTATAAATGGGTTCCGAAGGCTCAATCTCCCAAATCAACTAATGACTCTAATATTTCTTCATCTTCTGTTTGTGATAAACAGAATATGTCATGGGAGAGAGTACCGTGCATGGATGAAAGAGGTCAACCCATTTTCAAAATGTACAAGGTTCCAAAGACCAACTGATCCCGCTCTGTGTTGAAGCAGTTATGGAGGCATATTGTCATAATTCGGTTTGTTGATAGTGGCTGTTCCTGGCACACATCTCTCAACTGTACAACACTCAGAACTTTGTTTGAGAGTATGTGTCCTTTGTGGGAGAAAGGAAGGAAGGAGAGGCTCACATGTGGTTTGCGCTTAACGAAGTGAAGAATTTTCGGATCTGTTCTGAGATTATGCGTTATCACTTTCTTTTAGTTTTATTTTTTCTTGAAAAGTGAATTCAGGTGAAGATGAAACTCATGGAGTTTGTGTCGAAGATTTCTGAGCCAAAGCTTCATCCGTGATCATCGAAGAATTCTCATTCGAAGGAGCAAGAAATGAAGATTATTCTTTCGACATTCAATCTTTCAACCCCAAAAGCAAGGTGAAGCTGAAATTGAAGATTATGTGACGGATTGCTTTGAAGTCTCCTCAATCAGTCTGTTGCTATCTTAAACTTGCTGAAGTGATCCAGAAGATTTGTTCCCTCTGATGTTCTCTCTGAAGATTCTCAAGCTGAAAGCACTATCTTTCAAGAATCAGTACATCAAGCCTCCTCACCCAATGTGTGTTTAGAGTCAAATCTTGAAGAAAATCTCAGGTGCTCAAGACGAAGTAAATTTTTGAAGATTCATCGAGTACATCTTGAATTTGTGAAGAATTTGAAGATAAATGTTGAAGCCAAGCTCCCAATGAAGATTATCAAGAAAAGCCAGCTACCTTTTTTGGGGGAGCCTGTTGGGTCAATTAAGAAAAGAAAGTTATAAACTAAGGGGGAGATTCTTGGGTCAAAATTATGGTTTATACTTTGCTTTTCTCGACAATTGTATTATTTTGTAATGTTTTATGAGTTTACAGTCAAGTTTACGGTCAGGTAGGGTGTTTACGGCCGTAAACAAGTTTATGGTCGTAAACCCATTTACGGTTGTGAACCCATTGGTCCCTTATTCCCCAAGTATATATATATATATATATATATATATATATATATATATATATATATATATATATATATATATAGGTGTTAGGTGGTTAAGGAGGGATTGATGAACGTTAGAGGAGTGTAAGAACAAGGAGTTTAAGTGTGTGTATTTGAAGGTGTTCTAGGGCGAGAGAAAAGAGAGTGTGTGTTAGTGTGTCTTAATCTTGTATCCGGATCTTCATTCATATCAATGCATACAAGATTCATCATCTTCTTCTTCTCCTTCTCTTCTATTTGATCTGACCGTTTGATTGGGATTTCACACCATCAAACAGATCTGATTGATACACAAGCATATTGGGGACTTACAAAATCTTATGCCAAGGCTGTTGTGGGGGAAGGGACTAGTACTCATAAAGATACTAGTATGGGTCAAAAGGTCATAATTAGGGGCAGAGAATTAACTGGTACGACCGTGGTTCAGTCTACAGTGCTTGCTGAAGTAAGGGAAGCTACTTTGATTCCGAATCTAATTAACTTATGCTCCGAGGAAGGATTTTCTAATATCAAAATCAGGTATGTCGGTGGGTTGTGGGTAGTGGTGTCATTTGAGCCTGCTAAAGCCTGTAAGAATTTTTCATCTAATGCTGGTATCCAAAATATTTTTTGTAAGTTTCGTGGTATAACTAAAGATTTTGTTATCTCGCAAAGAGTTGTTTGGTTGGAAATCCTTGGGTTGCCTATGTGTGCATGGAATCCATGTGTTTTCAAGAAGATTGCTTCAGTATGGGGATCAATACTATTTTCAGATGATGATGAGAATAATTGCATGTCAACTGGAAAAGTATGTGTGTTGACTGGGATTATGGCAAGAATTCAAGAATTGTTATGGGTAACTATTGAAGGTACAAATTACTAGGTATATGTGAAAGAAGTGGCACCGTGGGAACCTGATGTGACACAAGATGGGAGTTTTGTAGAGGAAGATAATAATTTTGTTGGATTGTTTGACGAAGGAGAAGGTGAGTCTTTTGGCTTGAATTCAGATAAAGAAAATGCAGAGCATGATCAGAACCGTGAGGATGTTAATGTTAATGAAGTGAATAGTAAACCTGATTTTATACAAGAAGTGGAGAATATTAATGCTGCTGGTAATGATGAAATAGGGAATAATAATAGTTTTCACAATGTTCATGTGCAACCGATGGGGGTATTTGGTATTAGGGAGGGGAGGACACCACTCAACACCCCACGGAGCGGTGGGGTTTAATGCCTAAAAAAAAGAAAAAAAAGGGGGGAAAGATGACTCTATGGCTTAGGGGAGGAAGCACTCTCCGATGCTTTGACTCCTTCTTTTGTATTGGTCATGGTTCAGCTTCGAAAGTTGAGTTTAATAAAATGGAGAATTTGCAGTCGGAGGATCAAAAGAGTAGTGCTAGTATCTCAAAGCCACCAGGTTTCGGGGGTAAAGTTTTCAAAGAAACTCGTGGGCCTTTTCAATATTCAGAGGATAATCTTAGGAATTCGTGGAGTATAGGATCAGTAAAGATTTTGAAGAAAGCTATCCCATCGGTGGGGGCTAACTCGTGTGAAGAAGTGAGTAGGTTTATTGAGCTAGGAAAAGTCGTAGGTTATGACATGGAGAATGCTAAGGCGGATTTGAAAAATCGTCTAGTCGGTATGGGAGTGCTTCAGTCTTTATGAATTGTGTATCTCTTAATGTTTGTGGCCTAAATACGTCTAAAAACGTAGATGGGTTAAAGAGATTTGCAATAGTAACATGGTGAATTTGATTGGTCTTCAAGAAACGCTTTTGATTTTTCTTGTAGTACGGCTAGGGGATGCTCAGGTGGTATTTTGTCGGTGTGGATACTTATGTGTCTAAGAAGGAGATGATACATTGTCATGAAAATGTGGTGATTGTTGAAGGCTGCTGGATTAGAAAAAATATTAAATGTACTATGTTCAATGTGTATGCTCCTCAAGATGCTGGAAAGAAAAGGGATCTATGGCAATATGTGATCTCGTATATGTCCAGAGTAAATGGTGATTTTATAGCCTTTGGTGATTTCAGTGTGGTTAGATCTTCTAATAAGAGGCGTGGGTCTTTGTTCTCTGTCTCACAGGCTGCCAATTTTAATAATTTCATTTATGAGGCAGGTCCTTTTGACATTCCTATGGAGGGAAGGAAATTTACCCGGATGGACAAGGCTGGTGTGAAACTAAGTCGGTTGGATAGATTCCTTATTTCTGAGAGTTTGTTAGATGCTATTCCAGATATCTCATCTATTGCTTTGGAAAGGAGGTGGTCAGACCATTGCTCGTTACTTTTGAAGGAAGATCATAATAATTATGGTCCAATTTCGTTTAATCTTTTTAATTTGTGGCTTCAAATGGATGGTTTTTCTGATGTAGTTTCTCAAGCAGTTAAAGAATTTGTTCTAGACTGTACTTTGAATAAGTGTATTAACCTGAAGAATAAGCTCAAACTTGTTAAAGACAAGCTTATGGAATGGCAAGCTGATATGCGTATGTTGAAAGGGGAGCAAAGAAAAGAGTTTATTAATCGCTTGCTTGATATTGATAAGTTGATTCATATTGGGACTGTTTCGGCTGATGACATGATCGAGAGGAAGAATATTCTTCAACAGGTTTCGGATATTGACAAGGCGGAGAGTATGGACTATGCTTAAAAGGCTAAGGTTAAATGGGCGGTAGAAGGATATGAGAATTCATATTTGTTTCATGGTAGTTAAAAAGAAAAAGAAAACAAATGGCCATTAAAGGAATCTCTCAAGATGGTACTTGTGTGACTAATCTAAGTTTAGTTATGTAACGACCCAATTTTCACGTCCAAAAATTTCATTTTAAAACAATACTTTAGAAGACATTCATAATTAAAAACATTGTTTGATCAACCCATGACACAACGTAAACCATGTCTAAAATCCAAATCATACCACCAATCAAAATATCAGAGTATAAATCCCAGAGAATCTCGTGAATGCGGAAACCAGAGAGTGTGTGTGTGACATGCTGCTACCGCGTCGGCTCCTTTCCCCTAGCTGAGGAGGTACCTGAAACCAAAACTGAAAACTGTAAGCACAAAGCTTAGTGAGTTCCCCCACTATACCACATACCATATAATCTCATAACATACATATATTGTCAGGCATATCTGGGTGCCCGACCTACCCCTTCGGCCCTCTCGACCGGACATTGCCTAGCATATCTGGGTGCTGGCCTCCCCTTCGGTCCTCTCGACCGGATACTGCCTAGCATATATGGGTGATGGCCTCCCCTTCGGTCCTCTTGACCGGATACTGCCTAGCATATCTGGGTGCTGGCCTCCCCTTCGGTCCTCTCGACCGGATACTACCTAGCATATCTCGGTGCTGGCCTCCCCTTCGGTCCTACCGATCGGATACTTCCGGGACTATCTCCCCCTACTATCACTAGCACATAGCATAACACAGGTAGTAGAAATTCCTAGATGAATATCACATAGACAAACATCTACATATAACTCCTACTGGTGGGCCGACATTGTGGCCGTAGACCCACCGCTACTGGAAGGTAACTCACCTCGAAGTAGCTGCTGATCTGAGCAGGAACTGACTGTCTACTGCTGCTGCTCCGGAAATCCTCCGACTGCAATTCCCACAACGTACTCAATCAAACACTGCTAACTGTCCTTTGGGTAAAATGACCATTTTACCCCTGATCATGACCTAAGTCAAAATCAGAGTCAACTTTCAGTTGACCCGACTCGCCGAGTTGGCTTTCCAACTCGCCGAGTCCCTACCCAAACGTTTGCCCTGAGTCCCGTTTCTACTCGTCGAGTTAGGCGTCGACTCGACGAGTTCTCCTTCTTAACTGATACTCAAGTCCTTCATCCTACTCGCCGAGTTGTATGAACAACTCGTCGAGTTCATCTTCATCCGATGAACACTTATGCTAAGACTCGCCGAGTTGTATGAACAACTCGCCGAGTCTGTTCTTGATCTAAGGAGATTGCCTTGAACTCGCCGAGTCAGGGAATTGACTCGCCGAGTACCACCATAGATGAGTTCAGCTTCCGACTCACTGAGTCACACCCCGTGACTCACTGCTCACTCGACACTACGAAAAGGGGACAAACTCGGAGACTCGCGAACAGACTCGCCGAGTCACATAAACGACTCGCCGAGTCGTTGCCATGCACCCACTAAATACACAGATCTGCTCGATTCCAGTCCATGCTATTCACAGATCTGGGCTTCTAGGACACGAATCACACGTAAAGTTTCCAACTTTACGTGTAGATATTCACCAATATGGATTTTAGGGTTCAAAATGCCTCAAAAGGGTAGATCTAGGGTGAACAAGCAACATGGGTCCATAAAGCTAACAGATCTGAGCTCCTGGAGCTCAATCTTGCCTAGATCTAGAGGCTAATTAAATTATTACGAAATATTATGCACATACAAGCTTGGGGAATGGCTCAAGAATGTCTTAAATAAAGCCTTAAGCATAGAAACAGGGGAAAATGGGATATACCTCAATGGAACTGTTGAAAGAACACAATGATGCTTGGATGGCTTCCCTTCTTCTGGATCTACTTCCCTTCTTCTTCAAAACCTTCAAGAGCACACAACAAATGCTTCAACTCTTCAAAGAACAAGCTTAAACGAGGGTTGGGAGCTCTGGGGGGGGGGGGGGGGTGAATGGGGGTTGGCCTGGGGCGGATTTGCTATTTAAATAGGGTGCAAACCCCTGAAACTTAGGGTTTCATCCAACAGTGGTGACTTGCCGAGTCGCCAACTTAAACGTGTCCCGGGTCCCGCATCCACTCGGCGAGTCGGATCTGTGACTCGCCGAGTCCAAGGCTAAAAGAAGAGAAATACTCAAATAAGATTTACGTACCAGGAACCAGGTGCTACAAATGTCCCCCACTTATTTTAGACTTCGTCCTCGAAGTCTGCTGCTCGATCCTGAAACAGCTCGGGATAATGCTCCATCATCTCGTCCACCGGCTCCCAAGTCCATTCCGAACCCTTGCGGTGCATGTAATTCAGGCTGTCATCAACCTGAATGTCCTCTAACGGCACAACCGCTGAATCGTCCACTAAGCACTTTTGCAGCTGAGAAACATGGAAAGTGTTGTGGATCTGGCTGAGCTCGGCTGGCAGATCCAACCTATACGCCACCTTGCCCACCCGGGCTACAACCCTGAATGGTCCGATGAATCTCGGCCCTACTTGCCCCGCTTCCTGAATCGAATGACGCCTTTCCAAGGCGACACCTTCAGGAGAACCATATCCCCGACTTGAAACTCCAAGTCGGATCGACGCTTGTCGGCGTAACTTTTCTGCCGACTCTGAGCAGTCTGAAGCCTGCTCCGGACCTATTGGATCCTTTCGGTCGTCTTGAGCACCACTTCGGTGCTCCCCATGACTCTCTGGCCAACTTCACCCCATCATATCGGGGTTCTTCACCTTCGTCCGTACAACATCTCAAATGGAGGACGATCAATACTCGCGTGGTAGCTGTTGTTGTATGAGAACTCGGCCAGGGGAAGATAGGTATCCCAACTACCACCGAAGTCTAGCACGCACGCCCGCAGCATATCCTCCAGAGTCTGGATGGTCCGCTCGCTCTGACCATCCGTCTGCGGGTGTAAGGCGGTGCTAAAATGTAGACGAGTGCCCAACTCGTCATGGAATCTCTTCCACAATCTGGAAGTAAAACGCACATCCCTGTCCGAGATCACCGACATCGGCACCCCGTGCCGCGCCACGATCTCCCTGATATAGATGTCGGCCAATTTCTCGGCCGATATGCTCTCCTGAATCAGAATAAAATGAGCACTCTTGGTCAATCTATCCATGATGACCCAAATCGAATCCACTCCACGCACGGTCCTGGGAAGCTTCGTGATAAAATCCATCGTGATATCTTCCCATTTCCACAGTGGAATATCCAATGGCTGCATCTTGCCATGCGGTCTCTGATGTTCGGCCTTGACCTTCCTGCAGGTCAAACACCACTCGATGTTGATGGGTTTTGAGCATTCTAACACTTCCTAAGTGTACATGCAACCCTAATAACCTTGGATCTATGTTTGTCTAATTATCATGCTAAGTTGAATTCCAAGGCTATATTCCTATCTAGCATACATGGGGAACAATTTTAACTTGAATAATAGATAGAATAACTTACCTTGTTGTTGCTTGTGTTCCTTGAAACCTTGTGAGCCTAGCACCCCAAGTGTGATGCCTCAAATGCTTCACACAACACCAAATGCTCTTGGAAAAACTTATGAGAGAACACACACTTCTTGAAATCGGCCAAGCCCTCTTGTTTTCTTAGTGTAGCCGATTTTGGTGGAGAATATGATTCTTATATAGTGTTGACACATCTAGGGTTACACCATGTAAACCCTAATGTGTCATGACTCTTCATTTCCATGACCCATGGATTTGTAACTCCCATGGAGCATCCATGGAGCATCCATGGAGCATCCTATGGGTAGAACCCAACTTGATAATCCATGGAGCCTCTTAGCCCACTATACAAGATATGGATGATTTACATAATCAACCCATATATTTAATTAGTTCTCTTTTGACCAATTGATTAATTCTAAATTAATTATTGATCAAACTAATCAAATAATATTATTAATATATTAGAACTTATAATATATTAATAATCTCCAAATGTTATTTCTCTCATTTAGTCTATCCAATTGCATGGTGCCATGCAACCCAAATGGACCATGCCGGGTCGGGTCAAGTACATACCAGAAATAGTTATGGACTTAGACACCTTATCCAACAGTCTCCCACTTGGATAAGTCTAATAACTATTACTGCAAGTATGACTTCAGGAACCGATCGGCAATCGTAGCTCTTTTCAAGGTTTCTCGGAACTGAGAAGATGATGGTACGCCATTTAAGATAAGTGATCATATAATCCTCAGTTCTAGATATCAGCCGGACAAATACATGGAACAATGTCTTTCTTATTGTCCAACAGTTTGTTTCCCGATTTTCGTTTTGTTTGACATAGAACTTAATTGAACACATCAACTTAGTTCTGACCGGGCCCGGTACATAGGTCAAAACAAAATCATCGAGGGGCCCAGATATCAGCTTCTAATCCAACAAGGAACAGATAAACTTCGACTCATATGTTTGTTCTACCACTCATTGAATTACACACAAGAGCACGATTTATAACATCGAGTTACCAATGCGTTTTCGTACAATCAATGCATAACCAACTTGTAAGTAACAAATCATATCTCTAGGTTTGAAGACTTATACGATATTACCGTCTCACGATCACTCGAGATAAAATTCCATGAAGTGATTCCAGTGAGCGTGGGTTGAGTCCAATGCTCAGGACTTATGAGCACTCATGATTGCTGTAGCCTTGTCCAAGACCTCTACAACCAAACATGACAGTCTTGATTCATACCTACTTCCGACATATGACTGACTGTGGAAGTTTGAATAATATGTTATACCAAACAAAAATTATTCTGGAAGTCAAAACATGCAAAAGAAATATAGTAAACGATCGACAAGAGATAGCAACACCTTACTCATAAATAAAACATTTTTTATTCATCATCAAATGTCAATTACACTTTACAAATTTCGAGGTTATCTAACTACTAAATCTAATATCATCCTTCAGCCCTATGCTCCGAGCATGCTGAAGATGCTTAACCCGAGTCAGTCCCTTTGTGAGGGGATCTGCCGGATTCTCATCTGATGATACCCTCTTTGCCACGAGGAGTCCTTCTTCGATCCGATGTCTGATGAAATGGTATTTTCTGTCGATGTGTCTGGATCTCCCGTGATCCCTTGGTTCCTTGGCTAAGGCAACATCACTTTCACTATCACAGAAAATTTCCATTGGCTCTTTAATAGTTGGTACAACTCCAAGGTCTCCAATGAAGTTCTTCAGCCATATCGCCTCCTTTGCTGCCTCGCTAGCTGCAATATACTCTGATTCACAAGTAGAATCTGCCACTGTCTCTTGCTTGGAACTCTTCCAAGAAATTGCTCCTCCGTTTAGGGTAAAGACCCAGCCTAACTGAGAGCGGAAATTATCCCTATCAGTCTGGAAGCTAGCATCACTATACCCTACTACTCTCAAGTCATCACTCCCACCGAGGGTAAGGACCCAGTCCTTAGTCCTCCGTAGGTACTTGAGGATATTCTTTACCGCAGTCTAGTGTGCCTTGCCAGGGTTCGCCTGATACCTGCTAACCATGCTCAGGGCAAAGGCTACATCGGGTCGAGTACACGTCATAGCATACATGATCGATCCTACAGCCGAAGCATAAGGTATTCGACTCATTTATGCTATCTCAGCCTCAGTGCTAGGGCTTTGTGACTTACTCAATTTGGCGTTACTCTGGATGGGTAACTCTCCTTTCTTGGAATCCTGCATGCTGAATCTCTTCAGCACCTTATCCAAGTAGGTACTCTGACTAAGTCCAATTAGTCTTTTACTCCGATCTCTCAAGATCCTTATCCCTAAAATATAGGCAGCTTCACCAAGGTCCTTCATAGCGAAACACTTCCCAAGCCAGGACTTTTACTTCCTGCAGGGTTGGAATGGCGTTTCCTATGAGTAGTATGTCATCCACATACAATACCAAAAAGCTAACTATACTCCCACTAGCCTTGACATACACACAAGATTCATCTTCACTCCTAGTAAAGCCAAATTCCTTGACCTTCTCATCAAAGCAAAGATTCCACCTGCGAGGTGCCTGTTTCAATCCATAAATGGATTTCTCGAGTTTACACACTCTATTAGGGTACTTGCTACTGACAAAACCTTCTGGCTGACTCATGTAAACATCTTCAGCCAACTTTCCATTAAGGAAAGCGGTTTTGACATCCATCTGCCATATTTCATAGTGATGAAATGCAGCTATGGCTAACAGAACCCGAATAGACTTAATCTTGGCTACCGGAAAAAAGGTCTCATCATAATCCACTCCAGGAATTTGAGAGAAGCCCTTTGCAACCAGTCTAGCCTTATAAGTGTGTACTTTACCATCCATGTCGGTCTTCTTATTGAAGACCCATTTGCACCCTACTGTCTTACGACCTGGTACATTTTCAACCAAGTTCCAAACTTGATTGTCATACATGGATTGTATCTCGCTATCCATAGCCTCTTTCCATTTAGCAGACTTGGGGCCTGCCATGGCTTCCTCGTAGCTGTTAGGGTCATCTTGACTTACTAGTGTCCCATCACTAATAAGTGTCTCACCTTCTGCAGTAATATGGAATCCATAGTAATGCTCAGGTGCACTCCTAACTCTCGTGGAACGCCTCAGAGGTACAGGTTTGTCAATTGGCTCAACAGGAGTTTCCTCCTCAAGTTGAGGGCTAGAGTTTGAAGTTCCTTCACCTCTTGATTCTTGAATTTCTTCAAGATCAATTTGCCTCCCACTGTCTCCTTGGCTTATAAACTCTCTTTCTCGAAAGACTCCTCTTCTTGCTACAAAGACCACATTGTCACTAGGTCTGTAGAAGAGGTAACCAAAGGATTGTTGTGGGTAACCGATGAAAATACACCTCTCGCTTCGAGGTTCGAGCTTATCATGAGTCTCGCGTCTCACGAAAGCCTCGCAACCCCAAATCTTGATGTGGTCTAGTTTAGGTACTTTACCAGTCCACATCTCGTGAGGAGTTTTGGCAACTTTCTTTGTAGGGACTAGATTAAGAATATGGGCGGCAGTCTCTAAGGCATACCCCCAGAATGAGATTGGTAGCGTAGCTCGACTCATCATGGAACGAACCATATCTAACAAGGTTCGATTACGCCTCTCAGCCACACCATTCAACTGTGGTGTCCTGGGAGGTGTCAATTGTGAGACTATCCCACATTCCCTAAGATAGTCGAGGAACTCTGAACTAAGATACTCACCACCACGATTGGATCGAAGCATCTTAATGTTCCTACCCAATTGATTCTCGACTTCCTGTTTAAATTCCTTAAACCTCTCGAAAGTCTCTGACTTATGTTTGATCAAGTAGACATATCCATATCTACTGTAATCATCAGTAAAAGTCAAATAATAACGATTAGCATCCTTTGTGGCATGTTTGAATGGTCCACACACATCCGTGTGTATAAGGTCCAACAAACCTTCACCCCTTTCACACGAGCCTGTGAAGGGTGACTTTGTCATTTTTCCATGTAAGCATGATTCGCAACTATCATCTGACTTTAGGTCAAACGACTCCAAGACTCCATCCTTTTGGAGTTGGCCTATGCGTTTCTTGCTTATATGTCCAAGGCGACAATGCCATAATGATGCTTTATCCAAGTTATTATTAGTAGTAGAATCAATACACAAAACATTATTTCCTAAGTTATCTACAACAGACACAGCTTCATACACACCATCACAAGGTAATGCTTTAAAATAAAGAACATTATTAAAGAAAGCATCAATAGAACCAACTTCATTATTAAACGAAAAGGTAAACCCTTGTTTGTACAAAGCATGAAAGGAAATAATATTTCTTGCCATTCCTGGCGAGTAACAACATTTATTCAAATCTAAATTAAACCCACTACTTAGCGATAAAGTATAAACTCCAATCTTGGTGACAGGTGAAGCTTTCCTATTCCCCATGATCAAGTTTATTCTTCCTTGCTCCACATCCTCACTTCTTCTTAGTCCCTGCGAGTCACAACAAATATGAATACCACAACCGGTATCAAGGACCCAAGAATTAGAATGGGGTGAGTTATTAGAAATGATAGTGTAAATACCTGCATGGTTGGGTTTGACTTTCCCATCCTTCACATCCTGCTGGTATTTTGGGCAGTTCCGCTTCCAATGAGCCTTTTCATGGCAATAGAAGCATTTAGCCTCTTTTGGGTCAGAAGAAGGAGTAATGAAACCTTTCTTGGTTCCACTTGAAGAAGAGCCATCAAGGGTCCGAGCCTTGGTACCCTTCGAAGATCTCTTTCTCTTCCTCCCTCGACTTTTCCCGATTGCCAAAACCGGAGTTGAGTTTGGAGTAGGAGTGATAGCAACCGACTTCCCCTTAAGACCTGTTTCTGCGGTCTTGAGAAGTCCCTGAAGTTTGCTGAGGGTGACTTCTTCCTTGTTCATGTGATATGTCATGCGGAATTGATCATAGCACGATGGTAAGGAGTGCAAAATGATATCTATTGCAAGATCCTCCGGGAAGTTCACATTAAGCTTCAGCAAACGATCCACATACCTTTGCATTTTCTGCATGTGGCTCGTGACGGATTCCCCGTCCTTCATCATGGTTGTTATCATGGAGCAGATGATTTCATACCTCTCTTGTCTTGCACTTTGATGGTATCTTTCCATCAAATCTTGGTGCATTTCATAAGGGTAGAAATCCTCATAAGACTTTTGGAGTTCTGCTGTCATCGTGGCCATCATGATGCAAGCCACTTTCGTAGCATCCCTTTCATGTGCCCGAAAGTCAGCGATCTCCTGAGGAGTTGCAGTGGTCTCATCAATCTCCTTAAGCTCCTTGTCAAGGACATATTCTTTGTCCTCGTAGCGGGTAATAATTCTGATGTTTCTGATCCACTCATTGAAGTTGGATCCATCAAAGGTGACTTTCCCACACAAGTTCATAAGGGTAAAGGAGCCATTAGGATTAGAGCCAGAAGCATTGTTGAAAGACATCTGAAGAAAAGAGAACAAGGTTAGTTTAGATATAAGAGAGTCCTTAATAAAACACCCAAATGTAATATTAAGGCTAGGATCCAATCACAATATAATATAACTTAGAAGAGGTATGCCGTAATCTAAGCTATATCATATTTGAAAGGTAGGTGAATGACGATTCACCAATTTCCACCACGAAAACCGCAATATTTAAGTATTAGGTTTTTGAATGGTTCTTAGAAATTCCTAGATTCTTTGAGATTCAATGAACTTTTCAAAGGCATGTTTCAATCTCGAGTGTGCCCTCCAAGTTTTGTGACTGGGATACCGAGGATCACAAAACGAGGTGTGAAGTAACCATGCAAATCACTTGGTACCCTTAAAGTTTATCACTCAATCGATGTGCCAGTAAACCACACACGCTCCATCGATACTATAATAAACCCTAATCACCCTTTACCTACCTTGTTAAGTCCAAGTTAGTGTGCCGGTTAACCACACACGCTCCACCAATGACTTAATCAAAGTGTAAAGTGTAATTTCATGGAATAGCACCTTATTCACATTTTTCCTAAAGTAACTAAGATTGGGAATTTAATAAAACATTTAGTTACTTTATAATATTCATCATACTTTGAATGAGAATTTGTAAGTCCTTGTCTTACCCGTTCGGCTAACGACCCTCCACCGGTCAAGCAAGCGGTGGGTGAGAGTGGACACCCATTAAGTCACCATTTTATAGGCAACAACCTTATACCCACCTTATAGACCGGCTTCGTGAATGAGGCGTATTAGCGGTAAGACGACTTTGTTCTTATACATATATATATATATATATATATATATATATATATATATATATATATATATATATATATATATATATATATATATATAATTATTAAATCATAATAATATAAGTATAAGGGTTGAATTTTAACTTTTAAAATTCTAGGGGATGGAACTAAAGTTTTAACTTAACTTTACTTGTTCCAAAACTTGAGGGCAAGTTTTGTAAACTTTCAAAACTTTTCATTTCTTGTAACTTATGAGTTTAATAGAGTAATAAAATGAGGACTTTTCATTTTTCCTAACTCTTGTGTTCTTTTAATGGTTTTTAATCCAAGAGACTTTTGGTTTTCCATAACTTGAGGACAAGTTATGGACTCCATTAAAACACATTATGATTAAGAATTAAACTACCACATAGGTTACAAAATAATACCTATGATCATCTAAACATCATAAGAACAAGATCATGAACATGAACACTTTCATATATCAAAATCACACTTAATCTTTGTAATTTTGATAACTAGTTGTTGTAAATGAGTTAGAAAAGACATTACACCTTCTAAAACAAGTTTTCAAGTACCAAAACAATTTAGGGTAATGTTTCTAATCCATTTCCAGCAACTAAAGTCGAAAACCTGCACTCTGTCGACCCTACTCGCCGAGTGCATAAACCTACTCGCCGAGTAGGTTGAAGATTCAAGTGAACTCGACGAGTCCCCCCATGGACTCGACGAGTCCAGCAGTCAGACAGCAAGTTTTTCGACTTTCTTCAACTTTTAAGCACAAATAACAAACAAACAAGCCTAGGCTCTGATACCACTGATGGGTTTTGAGCATTCTAACACTTCCTAAGTGTACATGCAACCCTAATAACCTTGGATCTATGTTTGTCTAATTATCATGCTAAGTTGAATTCCAAGGCTATATTCCTATCTAGCATACATGGGGAACAATTTTAACTTGAATAATAGATAGAATAACTTACCTTGTTGTTGCTTGTGTTCCTTGAAACCTTGTGAGCCTAGCACCCCAAGTGTGATGCCTCAAATGCTTCACACAACACCAAATGCTCTTGGAAAAACTTATGAGAGAACACACACTTCTTGAAATCGGCCAAGCCCTCTTGTTTTCTTAGTGTAGCCGATTTTGGTGGAGAATATGATTCTTATATAGTGTTGACACATCTAGGGTTACACCATGTAAACCCTAATGTGTCATGACTCTTCATTTCCATGACCCATGGATTTGTAACTCCCATGGAGCATCCATGGAGCATCCATGGAGCATCCTATGGGTAGAACCCAACTTGATAATCCATGGAGCCTCTTAGCCCACTATACAAGATATGGATGATTTACATAATCAACCCATATATTTAATTAGTTCTCTTTTGACCAATTGATTAATTCTAAATTAATTATTGATCAAACTAATCAAATAATATTATTAATATATTAGAACTTATAATATATTAATAATCTCCAAATGTTATTTCTCTCATTTAGTCTATCCAATTGCATGGTGCCATGCAACCCAAATGGACCATGTCGGGTCGGGTCAAGTACATACCAGAAATAGTTATGGACTTAGACACCTTATCCAACAGATGTACCATGCCACATCCCGCTTCATGCATGGCCAACAATAATCGAGACGAAGATCCCTATACATCTTCGTCACCCCAGGATGAATAGAGAATCTGGACTTGTGCGCCTCCTCCATCAAAGTCTGGCGTACACCTCCGTGATACGGCACCCACACCCTACGGTGTAATGTCAATAGTCTTCGGCTATCATCACCAAAGGAGGAAACCTGACCCACCCACCACACGCTCGCTCTACCGATGTTCCTCCTTGATAGCCTCCTGTTGAGCCTCCCAAATTTGCTCCAATAGGGGAGTCACCACGGTCATCCTCATGCAAACGTCTGTGATCGGCGTCGCCTTGCGGCTAAGCGCATCGGCCACCACGCTGGCCTTCCCCGGGTGGTAAAGGATCTCGCAATCATAATCCTTCACCACATCCAACCACCGACGCTGCCTCATGTTAAGATTCGGCTGATCCATGAGGTACCTCAAACTCTTGTGGTTCGTGTAGATGGTACATTGAACCCCATAGAGGTAATGTCGCCAAATCCTGAGGGAAAAAACCACCGCCCCCAACTCCAAATCATGCGTCGGGTAATTCGCCTCGTGAGGCTTGAGCTGCCTCGAAGCGTAGGCAATGACATGCCCCCTCTGCATCAGTACCACGCCCAACCCAGAAATGGACGCGTCGCAGTATACCACAAAATCCTCTACGCCCTCTGGCAGGGCTAAGATCGGCGCCTCGCACAGTCTCTGTCTCAGCGTCTCAAATGCAGCCTGCTGCTCGGGTCCCCACCGAAAGACCACGACTTTCTTCGTCATCCGCGTCAGGGGTACGGCTATCTTGGAGAAATCCTAAATAAATCTCCGATAGTAACCTGCTAATCCCAGGAAACTCCAAAGCTCAGATGGAGACTTCGGAACCTCCTATCTCATCACGGCCTCGACCTTGGCCGGATCGACCAGAATCCCGTTCTGGTTGACGAGGTGTCCAAGAAATTGCACCTCGCGCAACCAAAACTCACACTTGGAGAACTTGGCATACAAGCTCTCCCTCCTCAGGGTCTCCAACACCTCTATCAGATGCTCCTCATGTTCCTCCCGAGTCTTGGAATAAACCAAGATGTCATCGATAAAGACTATCACAGACCGATCCAGCATCGGTCTGCATATGCGGTTCATGAGGTCCATGAACACGGCAGGAGCATTGGTGAGCCCAAATGGCATCACCACAAACTCATAATGGCCATAGTGCGTCTGAAACGCGGTCTTCTGCATATCCTCCTTCCTGACCCTCATCTGATGATAACCCGAACGCAAATCAATCTTGGAGAACCAAGATGCTCCCTGAAGCTGGTCAAAGAGGTCATCAATCCTCGAGAGCGGGTAACGGTTCTTCACCGTTACCTTGTTCAGCTCCCGGTAATCTATACACATCCGATGCGACCCGTCCTTCTTCTTCACAAACAGAATCGGGGCTCCCCAGGGTGAACTGCTCGGGCGAATAAATCCCTTGTCTAGCAGCTCCTGCAGCTGCGTAGACAACTCCTGCATCTCAGGAGGAGCCAACCGATACGGCGCCTTGGCTATCGGAGCCGCACCAGGAACAAGGTCAATCCTGAAATCCACCTGTCGCTCCGGAGGTATCCCAGGAAGCTCCTCCGAGAAAACATCTGCAAAGTCTCAGACCACCGGAACCTCGCTCACTGTCGCCTTACCCGCCTCCCGGGTATCCATCACATACGCGACATATCCTGCGCATCCCTGCTGAAGGTAGCGCCTAGCCCTCGCTGCTGAACATACAGTGGGTCCACACTGAGGCCTCTCAGCATGAATCACTAACTCTCCCTCGCTTAGGGTCCTGACCCGCACTAGCTGCTGTGCACAATCTATCACCGCCCCATTAGGGCTCAGCCAATCCATGCCTATAATCACCTTGTTCCCACGCAACGGAATGGGAACCAAATCTACCAAGTAGCGCTCCTCAAACAAACGCAGCACACAATCTCGAAATACCATCGATGCTCGCACCGATTGATCATCATCAATCTCCACCTCTAAAGGGCAATCTAACTCGCCCGATGACTCATGAAACTTCTTGCTAAGCGCAAGGGAAACAAATGATCGGGACGCACCCGAGTCGAGCAACACCTGAACTAGAAGGCTGTTCACATGGAACGATCCTAATGCATACATATACATACGGAGCACATATCAATAACATAACATCATAAAAATAAGATAGAGGGAAAGAATCATACTCGTCACCACATCGGGTGCGGCGCGTGCCTCCTTGGTAGTCAGCTGAAATGCTCGGCTCCTCAGCACTGGAGCCTCTGCCTTGCCCTGCCGGCCATCCGTGATCCGCAGGGTCACTGGAGCTGGCGCCTTCACCAGCGCTGAATGTCAACTGGGGGCAATTGGCCTTCTTGTGGCCCCTCTGGTTGCAGTGGAAACATAGCAACTCTGATGTCTGAATAACTGCTGCCGGAGCAGTGCAATCCCTGCTGATATGCCCAGACTTGCCGCACTTGTAACAGCCTGATGATCCCATCCTGCTTGCTCCATCGTGCGCCTTGCCGCATTTCCTGCAGCGTCCCCGTCCCTGTTGGCCTTTCGGCCCCGCATCTGATCCCTTGGGCTTCTTCTCCGAAGCCCCTCCTGACTGACCCTCTTCTGGCTTCCATTTCCGGATGTGCTCCAAATCTATCTCCCTTTCCCTCGCCCTGGCAATCATAGAGTCCAAGGTAGGGCAAGCCGAAAAGCTAACATGCTCCCGGATGTCAACTCGCATCATATCGTGATAACGAGTCCTCCTCATATCCTCGTCACCAGCATACTGCGGCACCAACAAGGCCCTCTCCCGGAACTTGGCGGTGATCTCCGCCATAGTCTCCGTCGTCTGTCTCATGTCTAGAAACTCCCTGGCCAGCTGTTGAAGCTCGACAGCCGGCGCAAATTCTGCCCTGAACCTGGTCACAAAGTCCGACCAAGTCATAGCCTCGATAGCTGAGGCTCCTAACGAGTCACCCACTGACTCCCACCAATCCCGGGCTCGGTCTCGTAGACACCCCGCTGCATACCTCACCTTCGACCCCTCGGGGCAGAAGCTAGTCAACTGGGCAGACTCGATGTCTGCAATCCATCGCCTGGCAGCAATGGGGTCTTTCACCCCATGGAAATCCGGCGCACCACTGCCCCTGAAGTCCTTGAAGGACAGTGTGCGAGATCCCGACTGGCTAGATGCCAAATCACTCCTGAATGCCCGCAGGCGATCCTCCATCAAATCCATGATCCTTTCCTTGATCGACCCATAGAGGATAGGGGTCGACTCAAGGATGCCTCTGGTGATCTCTGACGCGATAAACTCGCGTAGTCCCTCATCTACCGGCTCGAAACCTGATCCCGAACCAGACCCCTCTCCCAAACCGCCATCTACCGGCCTCGATCGAAGTACCACCATTCTGCAATACATCACATTAAACATTAGAGATATTGATACTTCCTGAGGGATCACTGCTACTTACAAGTTCCCTGGTCTTATCTTGGCCTTCCTTGGTTCGGGTACGGATCCTCTGCTTTCAGTAGTACGGGCCCATACTGTTGGATTAGTGTCTAAGTCCATAACTATTTTGGTATGTACTTGACCCGATGGTGCATGGTCCTTTTGGGTTGCCTTCACCAAAGCAACTTGATAGGATGAATTATGGAGAGAAAGGATTAAATATGATTTATTAATATATTATGAGAATAATATATTAAAGGAGAAATCATATTGTTTAATTAATATTAGTCAAGAATTAATTAGTAATTAGTTTTGTGATTAAAAGAGATTAATTAAACTTAAGGGACTAGAATTGTAATTATAAGATAATTGCAATTTGGGCCATGGATTGCCTTTTATTATAAGGTGGATGAATTCTATGGGGGAAGCCCATATGAAGTCGTCCAAGGCTTTAACAAAGGGCTCCATGGGTTGCTTAGGGCTTAAGCAACCAAATTAGGGTTTCCTTGTTAGATAACCCTAATAGCCTTAATATATAAAGACCCCTTATGCCTCAAAAACGTGGACAAGCAACCTTCTAGGGTTTCACACGTTTTAGGGCAGCCTCCATCCTCTCTCCTCTTCATTCTCTTGCTTGACTCTAAGCTTTCTAAAGTCATTACAAGGAGGAATTGGGATTGTTATTGCTACATAACAATCAAGGTAATATCTTAAACCTAATTATATGTTAATATTGATTTCGATATGCTAGAATTAGGGTTTATAGTCTTGGATTCAAAGCATGTACAATAGAGAAACCTAGATCCAAGCATTAGGGTTTGTATGAGCACATAGGATGTCTTATGACCAAAACCCATCAGTGATATCAGAGCCATGATTGGTTTCTATTGTATTGATGCATTTTAAGTTTGAAAAATTCGTTTCTTGTGGTTCTACCTCCTGAACTCGGCGAGTACCATAGTGTACTCGGCGAGTAGGCCTCAACTCGGCGAGTACAGTGTGGTACTCGGCGAGTTCGAGCGTCAGACAGAGGTATATCCGGGATTTCTTGCTGTTTTTGCTTATGGATAGTTACCTTATCATGTTAGATCTATATTAATCCGATTATATGATATATTTGAGTATATTCTTGATCTAATTGAAGATATTTATCAATTAATAAGATAATTATTTCCTTATAAGATAATTGATTAATTAATTTGAGTAAATTGATAAATTGTTTTGCAGGAAATCATTAAACAAATCAAATATGGATAATTATGTAATTAAATGTTAGTTTAGATTATTTGTTATTTGATCCTTTTTGTTATGAAAAGTTTCATATTTTGCCCTTTAGGTTTTATAGTTTAAATTTGAACCCAATAGTTTTGTAGTTTTGAAATTTAAATAGTTGAAACCCTAATGTGTTGAAATGTTTCAAAACTTGCCCTCAAGTTTTGGAATTTAAATGTTGATTAAAAGTTTAATTAGGAATGTTAAATTCTAAAACCCTAGCATAGTTTTGAAAAAGTTCAAATCATACCCTTATGGTTTTATTAATTAATTAAGGTGTAGAATTAAAAGAGGTTTAATAAATCCATAAAAGTTTAGGTTTACAATTTAATTTGAATTAAAGGTATAATTGTTAAATTAGACCACCTAAGTATTTTGAAAGTATAAAATACACCCTATACTATATATATAACATTAAAAGTCTAACATTATATATATGTATGAGTAAAAGTCAGTCTTACCGTTAGTAGGCCTCATTCACGAAGCTGGTCTATAAGGGGTGTTTAAGGAAATTGCCTATAAAATGGCGATTGAATGGGTATCCACTCTTACCCACCGCACTCTTGACTAGTGGAGGGTCGTTAGCCGAACGGGTAGGATAGGACGAAACCTTCCATTATAAGTATAATGAATTATTAAAGTAACTAAATGTTTTCAAATTCCCAATCTTAGTTACTTAGGCAAAAGTGAATTGATGCAATTCCATGAAATTACACTTTGTGCCCTTGCGAAGACGTTAGTGGAGCGTGTGTGGTTTACCGACACACTAAATGGTTCTAAGCAAAGGTATCAAAGGGTGACTCAATGTTTGTCATAGTTCGGTGGAGCGTGTGTGGTTTACCAGCACATCGAATAGGTGACTGTAACATTGAGGGCACTATGTAAGTTTGCATGGTTATTCACACCCGCTTTGTGATCCTCGGCATCCCAGTCACAAACAAGAGGGGCATATCGAGATTTAAACATGCCATTGAAAGTTCAATGAATCTCAAAGGATCTAGGAGTTTTCATAGATTTAAAACTTAAATTTCTTTTTCGCTTTTCATGGTGGAAATTAGTGAATCGTCATTCACTTACCTTCAAATGTTCTGCAATTTGGGTTACGGCATCCCTCTCCCGAGTTGTAGAATATTGTGTTGGGTCCTAGCCTTAGTATTTCATTTGGGTGATTTACTAAGGACTCAATCTATCAACTAACTTGAATTCGTTTTTCTCCCATTTTTTAGATGTCAAAGTTCGACAACTATGGTCTTCACTTCCTCCTCCTCCTCAAATTATTCTCCCTAACCCACAAGTTCGAAGGCTTGAAAAGTTCAAGCTTAGTCAAGCCCTTTTGGCAAGTAAACATAAAGAAGGAAAGTCCGTGTGTGCACACGTCCTAGGGATGAAGTCACACATTGATAGGTTAAGAATGTTGGGATCCGTTGTCTGTGAGGAAATGGCTGTTGATTGGGTTCTTCAGTCACTTCCCAACTCATATAGTGAGTTCGTAAGAGAGTACTATATGATGAACTACGACGTGACCCTTATAGATCTCACCTATATGCTTATTGCTGCTGAATCAACAATGATTTGGCGCAATAGAAAAGCAAAGTTGATTGGTGAATCTGCCTTCGAGACCTCTATGGATATAGACAATGGCAACGAAATACATGCTATGATTGAAAAGATTGATCATAAGAGAAAGGCGATGTCTGAAGTAGTTCCATGTCCTGTTAAAAAAAGTCGATTTGCTTTTATTGCCAAGAGAAGGGGCATTGGAGACGAAGCTGCCATATTTACCTAAGAGATCTAAGAGATGGGAGAGTCAAAACGTATGGCTCTAAGATAGGTAAAATCCATTAACTAACTCTTTTAAGCTTTTATTCTAGATTCTTAATACATAATGTGATAAGATTACAATTGATGTTTTGTAGGATCGAAGAAAAGAAAGGAAGCTTAAGGGAAGAAGTGAGCAGAATCTAACCGTGAAGGAATGGATTTCGATCGCATTTCTCAAAGACTAGATTCTTGAGCTACTACTTAGATTTAGAATTAGATTGCTAAGAAAGATGTATTAGCATAAGTTTTTCAATGAGTTGCATTGTAAGGACAAATTTTTCCGCAATAAAATAAATTTTGATTTTAAATTTTATTTATTTATCCTTACAATGGCGTGTATGAAAAAAAAATTGATGTTAAAATGTTTCTATTGTTAGCAATAATGGATTTGGTTCTTATTATGTTATTTATGAAAAGTCGAGAATTTACCAAATAGGGAGAGTTTCTCTTCGCCCAAGTTTCAATTGGACAGAAACTTGGAATCATGCAACTTGGTTGCACGATGAATGAGAAATTTTATATTTGGAAATTAGACTAATTCATTGACAAAGTGTCAAGTGAAGGACTAGGAAATCAAGTACACAAAGTTGTGTATTGATCAAGTTCACCATAAGAGTAACAAATATATTCGTCATAATTTACTAAAGGTTTAGTAAATATGATTATACTTACAAGATTAAGTGTAATTCTGAATTGATTAAAGGGTTTAGATCAATAGCAGAACGAATAAGAAGAATCAAATAGGCAGAAAGATAAAAGTTTCTCCATTCTAAGAAGAAGGGAGAGTACCTTTTATGCTTTATGATAGGTCTTAATGATTAAGAACCATATCTCAATTGATCCTCTAAGTGAGTCTTCGTACAATTGTATGTCCAAGAAGAGGAATCAAAGATTGAAAAAATGGTCAAATCAAGAAGTCAATCATACTTCGTTCCAAAACAAGTCTTAGAGTTAAGATTGTGACAATGAGTGAAAAGAATTAAGAAGGTTTAAAACATTCATTAAATGTGGTAAGTTGTGATGTCCTAGATAAGACAAAGACCAACTAGGACCAATTTATGAAGAGTTTTGATAAAAGCTACATTAACTCTCGAATATTTGTTTGTCAAGAAATGTTTTGACAAGAGAATCGTATATGTCAAGGAGTCAGTGGGAGTCTTTATAGTCTTGAAAAGTTTTAAGAACAAATCAAATAAACCTTATCGATCATCACTAGCACACGAGTTGAGGTTTACAACCTATCATAATGACATTATTTTGTTTCTATGCCAATCCAATCAAGTTAATTATGCATGAGAGTTCTATGAGTTCTCATTTTGAACACATAAAAAGGCAAAGCACCTTAATCAATGAAAGGTACATTGATAGGAAAGGGTGAGCTGCTCAACTACTTGGAAGACATGGTGGGCAGCTGTGCTACCATAAGGCAAGAAATCAAGATTAAGAAAGTTCGGTCCATATGAGTTTGAATTTGTCGTAAACCTTGGTTTTAACAAATTCACATGGATAGGAACAAATACACCGCTTTAAATCTAAGTGTCATAAGATATCCTCCTTCATGAAAATGATTGTGAGGAAATGCTTTCACTAAGAAAGATTTTAAGAAGATAGTGATTGTAAAATTGCATTCTCGAATTCAATTATGGTTACGGTATCCCTTTCCATAATTTGAATTGAGAGGTTTGGCAATTAGTCTTAATTGTTTAGACACATATATGAACTATCGAAGGCAAAGGTGTATAAGTTCAAGAAGCCTTGATAAAAGATTATCAAAGCACTATGTATTAGAAACATGGACTTAAGAAATTCAATAGGTATTGTCTTTCTGGAAGTTAAGATGTTTAAGAATACATGTCGAAGCTAGTGGGAGCATAAGTGTTATGTTTTATAATCATCAAGATAGTGGGAGCATGAAAGTTATGATTATATGATTATTAAGGAAAGTATTGCAAGGTTAGCAATATTAATTATAGAAAACAAGAGTCATACTTTGCAAAGTCACAATAGTTGAAGAATTGTTTTGCTATAATTAAGGGAGAGAATATTATGCTTCATTTCAAATCTAAAGGCTTAGGTTGGGGAATGTTAATAAATTTAGTCAAAGGTACATAGTGTGTTCTTAAAATTTCGATTATGATTACGGCATCCCTCTTCACAATTCGAATTTTGAGAACATAGCAAATAAAACATTATGCGTCATGTCCCATACGCTTCGGGTATAGGATCGATTGCAAATGCTTTAATGTTTGACCATTCTAAAATTTTCCAATTGTCGAGCGCATTTAGAGGGAAAAGGGACTAGAATTGGTTTTGACTAAAACAATTAAACAACTATCAAAGGACAACCCAAAGTTCGACGAGGATTGGTCGCTTGTGAGTAGTTGGAAGTATAGTATTGGAAAATATGGAAATGTTTCCATATTGGATGGACCGTATCGACATCATTACGAATAGATAAGATTCTATTAAGAATGAGTTGTCATATGGAATATATGGAAGTGTGTCGATATTGGGAATTGAATATTGAGAAGTGTATGACTAGATTAGAAACTTCTATGCAAAAGGATGTTCAAAGAATGTACTTTGAGTGAGAGACATCACGTCTATGGAATTGTCTTGTAACAATTTCCGATAGAGTACTTTGTAATATCATTGGCAATAGTCTTTGTGACTTTGGTGCAGTGACATTACGAAAGGATAGTTGCATAGAATGTTAGAATCTAGCATATTCTATAATTAGCAAGAATTTGATATTCTTTAACTTATGGAAAAAGGATTTGGAGTCGTGAAATGAGAAGGATTGGAAATGTATTCAATGGGATCTATTTCACAAAGTAAGAACCATAGGTAAACATTGTGTGCATGCTAGGAGCATGGGACAAGTGTTGGAATTCAAGTAAGAAGTTGATTACCCGAAACAACAAATAATGAGTAATCGATATGGTGATAAATAAAAGGAGTTTTAATTATACTCAAAGGTTTGAGGCCATATGGGATTAGTATTATTCTTGTGTTTCACATTTGCATGTTTTGACTTCCAGAATAATTGAATTTATTAAGAATAATCGAATTATTCGAACGGGCCACAGTCGTTCATATGTTGGAAGTAGATATGAATGAAGACTGTCGTGAATTGGTGTGTGGATTGTCTAAAAGAGTATTAGACATAAGCAAATGTTTGTTGCAACGTTCATGAGTGCTTATGAATATGATTTGAGCATTGGATTAAACCCACGCTCACTTGGATCACTCCATGAATTGTATCACGAGTGATTGGTGAGACGATAACATCTTATATTCTTGAAACCGAGATGTGTGAGTTGTATCTTGCGAATCGGTTGCACATTGATAATATGTAAATGCACTAGTAACTTGGTGTTATAAAACATATTGTTGTGTGTGATTTGGTTAGTGAGTGCAAGCGAGCATTGTATCAAAGTTTATCCATTCCTTTTATTCAAAGTAGGATAAAAGCGATATCTTTTGGGCCCCTCGATGGTTTAGTGATGACAAACGTAAATGCTCGGCCGAGCTAGGGCTAATTTGATTTGTTCAATTAGTCTGTCGTCATAAATCAGAAATCGAGAAGTAGTACAAAGAGAATGATTTGAAATCATATCTCATATGATATCTAGAATGGAGGAATATATGATCCCTTATCTAAGGACACGCGTATCTGATAGGACCAGAGTTGACAGTGGCTTTGGAAAGCTACGATTGCAGATCGGGATCCGAAGTCATACACAGAATAGTTGTTAGACTTATCCAAGTGGGAGACTGTTGGATTAGTGTCTAAGTCCATAACTATTTTGGTATGTACTTGACCCGATGGTGCATGGTCCTTTTGGGTTGCCTTCACCAAAGCAACTTGATAGGATGAATTATGGAGAGAAAGGATTAAATATGATTTATTAATATATTATGAGAATAATATATTAAAGGAGAAATCATATTGTTTAATTAATATTAGTCAAGAATTAATTAGTAATTAGTTTTGTGATTAAAAGAGATTAATTAAACTTAAGGGACTAGAATTGTAATTATAAGATAATTGCAATTTGGGCCATGGATTGCCTTTTATTATAAGGTGGACGAATTCTATGGGGGAAGCCCATATGAAGTCGTCCAAGGCTTTAAGAAAGGGCTCCATGGGTTGCTTAGGGCTTAAGCAACCAAATTAGGGTTTCCTTGTTAGATAACCCTAATAGCCTTACTATATAAAGACCCCTTATGCCTCAAAAACGTGGACAAGCAACCTTCTAGGGTTTCACACGTTTTAGGGCAGCCTCCATCCTCTCTCCTCTTCATTCTCTTGCTTATGGTGTTTGTGAACCATTAGAGGAGTGACATTTGTGACTCTAAGCTTTCTAAAGTCATTACAAGGAGGAATTGGGATTGTTATTGCTACATAACAATCAAGGTAATATCTTAAACCTAATTATATGTTAATATTGATTTCGATATGCTAGAATTAGGGTTTATAGTCTTGGATTCAAAGCATGTACAATAGAGAAACCTAGATCCAAGCATTAGGGTTTGTATGAGCACATAGGATGTCTGATGAACAAAACCCATCACATAATACCTTCCACATCTATCCGTACCTTCTTCAAGGGATGCCTCGACTCCACTAGATCCCTTTCAGTACTGCTGATCACTGCTATACTCATCCTAGGCTTGCCCTAGGGAAATCTCTGATTCTACTCTATCCAGTCCTCAACTGCTGCAGGCCTCCTTGTAATGCCAATTAGCCATTACCCGAATACCATCACATATGATGAGGCTCAGATAATCCTTCGAGTACCCGACTCATCCCTACAACGGTTGGACTCAAACAAGAGCTGCGCAGTAGGATCAAATCCGACACTCTAAGATTATTCAACCCTGATCACATGTGACGTGACGCATTCGCCTAATGGCTAGCTCCAATTATTCAGAGTCCCACGTAGCATGAAGCAAGCAGCATTCAGACAAGGGTAACAATCTCAATCAACTCTATCTGCTATCAGGAACTGTACTAGCATAAAGTGTTAAGCTCATACTATCAGGTATAACCTAATCAGGCTATCCTACTTGCTGTCTACTCAATAACTAGCATGCAATTCTCATACAACTGAAACACATAAAGCAGGCACATAAGGCATCACGCCTAGATCCTTAGTCCTATTCTAGCATGCTGTTCTACAAAAGCTAATAAACATAACATAAACTTGTATGGGTACTTTGGGGAATACTTACTTGAGATCGGCCGGTCGCGCACATCACACACTTCATTCTTTCTTAAACTCTTTTCTCAATTTTTAGAAAACATTTTATTTTAGAAATTCTTTTAATACCTCGATTTGAGTTCAGACACCCCCGAAGGTGAGTCCGAATCCCTCAAACCAAGGCTCTGATACCAACTTGTAACGACCCAATTTTCACGTCCAAAAATTTCGTTTTAAAACATTACTTTAGAAGACATTCATAATTAAAAACATTGTTTGATCAACCCATGACACAATGTAAACCATGTCTAAAATCCAAATCATACAACCAATCAAAATATCAGAGTAAAATCCCAGAGAATCTCGTGATTGCGGAAACCAGAGAGTGTGTGTGTGACATGCTGCTACCGCGCCGGCTCCTTTCCCCTAGCTGAGGAGGTACCTGAAACCAAAACTGAAAACTGTAAGCACAAAGCTTAGTGAGTTCCCCCACTGTAGCACATACCATATAATCTCATAACATACATATATTGTCAGGCATATCTGGGTGCCCGACCTACCCCTTCGGCCCTCTCGACCGGACATTGCCTAGCATATCTGGGTGCTGGCCTCCCCTTCGGTCCTCTCGACCGGATACTGCCTAGCATATCTAGGTGTTGGCCTCACCTTCGGTCCTCTCGACCGGATACTTCCTAGCATATCTGGGTGCTGGCCTCCCCTTCGGTCCTCTCGACCGGATACTGCCTAGCATATTTGGGTGCTGGCCTCCCCTTCGGTCCTACCGACCGGATACTTCGGGGACTATCTCCCCCTACTGTCACTAGCACATAGCATAACACAGGTAGTAGAAATTCCTAGATGAATATCACAGAGACAAACATCTACATATAACTCCTACTGGTGGGCCGGCATTGTGGCCGTAGACCCACCGCTACTGGAAGGTAACTCACCTCGAAGTAGCTGGTGATCTGAGCAGGAACTGACTGTCTACTGCTGCTGTTGCTGCTTCGGAAATCCTCCGGCTGCAATTCCCACAACGTACTCAATCAAACACTGCTAACTGTCCTTTGGGTAAAATGACCATTTTACCCCTGATCATGACCTAAGTCAAAATCAGAGTCAACTTTCAGTTGACCCGACTCGCCGAGTTGGCTTTCCAACTCGGCGATTCCGTACCCAAACGTTTGCCCTGAGTCCCGTTTTTACTCGTCGAGTTAGGCGTCGACTCGACGAGTTCTCCTTCTTAACTGATACTCAAGTCCTTCATCCTACTCGCCGAGTTGTATGAACAACTCGTCGAGTTCATCTTCATCCGATGAACACTTATGCTAAGACTCGCCGAGTTGTATGAACAACTCGCCGAGTCTGTTCTTGATCTAAGGAGATTGCCTTGAACTCGCCGAGTCAGGGCATTGACTCGCTGAGTACCACCATAGATGAGTTCAGCTTCCGACTCACTGAGTCACACCCCGTGACTCACTGCTCACTCGACACTACGAAAAGGGGACAAACTCGGAGACTCGCGAACAGACTCGCCGAGTCACATAAACGACTCGCCGAGTCGTTTCCATGCACCCACTAAATACACAGATCTGCTCGATTCCAGTCCATGCCATTCACAGATCTGGGCTTCTAGGACACGAATCACACGTAAAGTTTCCAACTTTACGTGTAGATATTCACCAATATGGATTTTAGGGTTCAAAATGCCTCAAAAGGGTAGATCTAGGGTGAACAAGCAACATGGGTCCATAAAGCTAATAGATCTGAGCTCCTGGAGCTCAATCTTGCCTAGATCTAGAGGCTAATCAAATTATTACGAAATATTATGCACATACAAGCTTGGGGAATGGCTCAAGAATGTCTTAAATAAAGCCTTAAGCATAGAAACAGGGGAAAATGGGATATACCTCAATGGAACTGCAGAAAGAACACAATGATGCTTGGATGGCTTCCCTTCTTCTGGATCTACTTCCCTTCTTCTTCAAAACCTTCAAGAGCACACAACAAATGCTTCAACTCTTCAAAGAACAAGCTTAAACGAGGGTTGGGAGCTCTGGGGGGGTGAATGGGGGCTGGCCTGGGGCGGATTTGCTATTTAAATAGGGTGCAAAGGTTTCATCCAACAGTGGTGACTCGCCGAGTCCAGAATATGGACTCGCCGAGTCGCCAACTTAAACGTGTCCCGGGTCCCGCATCTACTCGGCGAGTCGGACTTGTGACTCGCCGAGTCCAAGGCTAAAAGAAGAGAAATACTCAAATAAGATTTACTGATAGCTTCATTTTATTTACTTCTTTTTATAGTTTATTTTAGTACATTTCATTCGCATTTTAGTTAACTTCCATGCATATTTTCCCTTTTGTTATTTTTATGACCATTTCGGGGTACTTTCTAGTTTCTTGAGCATTATTGCAGATTTTCTAGGAAACTAGCAGGGCGGCACTCTTAGGAGGCGATTGGGCTTGAAAGGAATTGGGGATTTCGTGCTTGATGGCTATGAAGGTGACTCATGGGGTGGACCTGTCAATTGCTTGAAGACTTGGAAGAATTGAGCTTTAAATTTGAAAGACGTGGGAGAATTCTTGAGTGTGCAAGATCAATATTTGGGAGTTTGCGGAAGTTTAGAGTGATGTGGATAAGCAAATTGGGCTTTAATTGAAGAAATATTGAAGAAAAATGGACTAGGAGTTGATTGGATTCGAACTGGGCCAATGGATTAGCTGTGGGGGCCCAAAACTTGAAGAAGCCCAAAAATACCCGTCAGAGCCCACGGCCCATGTAAGATTCCCCGCGGCCCGCATGGGTTCCTGACTAGGGCAATTTCGGGATTTTGCTAAGAGCTCTATTTTGGGAAGTTTGGTGTGCCTCTTTAGCCTTATCTTGAAGGTTCGATTTTGAGACTTTCTCTCTGGAGTTGGGAGCATTTTTGGAGGCCAAGAACACTTGAAGAATATCTTCTTTTCATCTCTTGAATCTTGTCAAATGTTTGGTACAATCTCATCTAACTTTGTTCATTTGAGTTTAGCCATGCTTGGCTAAACAAATCTTGGTTGACTTTTTGTTGAATCTTTTGAACTTTTGTTGGATGTTGAAGAATCCATGAACTTGTTCTTAAATCTTTATGGAATTGTTTTGTGTTTTATCATATTATCACTACTAGTATGTTTTTATTCATGAGTTTAAATATGTTTGTGGTGATTAGTTGGCTAATTTCTTGATTAAGTAAATGATCCTCAAATTAGCAAGCAACAAATGATTTTTGTGTTGTTTTTGCTTCACACAATCATAAAAACATTTCCTCCAACATGGTGGTGAAATCATTTGACCCCTCTTGGATTTGGTGACTTTTTGGTTCTTAATGCTAGTTGACTTTCACTAATTACATGCTATTTGGAATTAGTGACTTTGACTAAGGAAATTGTTATGAGCTTCTCTAGCCATTTCAACAATTAAGAAAAGTCTAGGTAATCTCAAGCTCCTTGGATTGCTATAGCCAAATTAAGGATTTAAATCAAAGTATTGCACCATTGGATTCTAATGATATGTTCATCAAAAGTCAAAGTGAGGAAACTTTAAGTCAACCATCTCTCCTTTATTGATTTACATCAAACTCTTATTTTTGTTGCATTTGTCTATTTAAATCATAGTTGATTCTAGTTTGTTTCAAGTATTTCAAAACACCAAAACCCCCTATTTTATTTTTATTGTCATTTTACAAGTATTTTTACAAAGAGATTTTTCATAGAGTTATAAATTGAACCAATCTCCGTGGATTCGATCCCTTTACCACTATACACTATTTTAGTGTGTAATATTTAGGGTTATTATTTGTGTTGGCCTCGACAACCACCAAATTTTTGGCGCCGTTGCCGGGGATTGGTTTATTGTTAATCAATTTGTTTCTCTATGCCCAGATCTCAGCGTATAGGTGACTTGATTTACAATCCGGAAATCGAAAAAGAAGCAAGGCGTTTGGCGAAGGAAAAGCGAATTGAACGTGGTCAAACTTCTAATCCTCACGGGGACCCGGAGGTTGAAACCGAGTCATTAAGTGATATAGAACCCGATTCTAGTCCCGACCTCGCCAAGAAATTCCCGAAACACCACCCCTACAACAAAACCCACCCATTATTGAACCAATTGCAATGGCGTACGGAGGAGAAGTTCCCGAAAGGACTTTGAGGCAAATGATGGAGACCGATGTTACACAAACTCCAACCGGTATCAATTACCCGGTTTTGGAAGGAGGCTCGAAGTTGAAGTCAAGTTTAGTCCATCATCTACCAACTTTTCATGGATTGGAGAATGAAGACCCTCATAAGCATTTGAAGATGTTCCACATTATTTGCACTAGCATGAAGCCACAAGGGTCAACCGATGACCAAATCAAGCTAAGGGCATTCCCCTTTTCATTGGCCAATAGAGCGAAGGATTGGTTATTCTATCTTCCACCGGGGTCGATCAACTCATGGACCGACATGGCAAGAGCTTTCCTTGATAAATTCTATCCCGCCTCAAGAGTCTCAAGTCTTAGAAATGAGATTTGTGGAATCTGCCAAGGTCAAAATGAGACTTTCCATGATTATTGGGAGAGGTTCAACAACTTGTGCTATAGTTGCCCACAACACCAAATTCCGGAACAACTCCTCATTCAACACTTCTATGAGGGATTGTTCCCAATGGAGAGAAGACTAGTTGATGCCTCAAGTGGTGGAGATGTCTTTAGTAAAACCCCACAACAAACAAGACAACTTTTCAACACCATAGCCGCAAATTCACAACATTTTGGCCTTCGACAAGACATGAAGAGAGACACACAACACAAAGTCAATGAAGTGGGAACATCAAATCTTGAGTCTCAAATAAAAGATCTAACCTCCGTTGTCCAAAAGCTAGCCATGGGACAAACTCCACAAGTGATGGTTTGTGGAATATGTGCAACAATGGGATATCCTACGGATATGTGTCCCATCCTTCAAGAAGATGCGGAACATGTGAATGCCACGGGAGAGTTCCAAAACTACCACAACAAACCATCCGGTTACCAAAATGCATATAATTCGAGTTGGAAGCCAAATCCCAACATGAGCTACAACTCAAGATCATTGCCTCAAAATGCATTGGTTAGACCGTCCTATCCACCACCGCATCCTCAATACCAACATCAACAACCACACTATCAAACCAAACCACACCCTCCACATCATCATCAACAACCTCCTCAACCTTAACCAAGTAGCTCCGGAATGTCTCTTGAAGACATTGTCAAATCTCTAGCCACTAGTACCCAACAATTCCAAAAAGAAACAAGGACTAGTATCTCCAACCTTGAAGCACAAATGGGAGATATAGTTACATCCATAAGCAAGTTGGAATCCCGTGGTAAACTCCCTTCTCAAACCGAAAAGAACCCAAATGTCAATGTGGTGACCTTGAGAAGTGGCAAACAAGCCGGAGAAAGTACTTCAAAGAAGAAGCCAAGGGAAGAAGAGGAAGAAATAGATATCATTCCCATTGAAGAACCCATAGTCAAGAACGATGCACAAGTCGGATCCCCAAAGAAGACTACCCCTTTAGTAACACCGATAGCCACTCAACCACCGTTCCCCTCCTGACTTGCAACTTCAAAGAAGAATATGGAGGAGAAAGAGATTTTGGACACCTTCCAAAAGGTGGAAGTAAACATCCCTCTACTTGACGCAATCAAGCAAATTCCAAGATATGCAAAGTTCTTGAAAGAACTTTGCACCAACAAGAGGAAGTTGAAGGGAAATGAGAAAATTTTGATGAATGAAAACGCATCCGCGGTTTTACAAAGGAAACTTCCACCCAAATGTAAAGATCCTGGGATGTTCACGGTTCCTTGCAAGATTGGAGATGTCACTTTTAGTAGTGCTATGCTTGATCTTGGTGCCTCTATCAATGTCATGCCCTATTCGGTGTATGAATCATTGAATGTCGGACCCTTAAGTGAAACCGGTGTCATAATCTCTCTTGCGGATAAATCAAGTGTCTTTCCTAGAGGTGTTTTGGAAGATGTCCTAGTGTAAGTGAACCAATTGGTCTTCCCGGCGGATTTCTATGTGATTGATCTAGATGAGCAAGTGTCCTCCAAATCGGCTCTAATCTTGCTTGGGAGACCGTTCTTGAAGACGGCTAGGACAAAGATCGATGTGTATGCGGGAAGTTTGACAATGGAGTTTGATGGCGAAACAATAAGTTTTAATATTTATGATGCCATGAGATATCCTAGTGATGTCTCATCTTTGTACTTTGTTGATGTTGTCGAACCAATCACTCAAGAATTGTTCGAGTTATCTAACGGTGATATATTGGAGATGATCTTAGGCAAAGGATTCGATTGTGAGAAGCTAGCCGAGCAATTAAAGCTTTATTCTTTGGATCCAGAAGTTGAGAAGTTGGTAAATAAAATGGAGATGAAGAAATCCACAAGATTAGATGTCATGCAAGTTGAATTGCCCCCAACTCATACAAAATTGCCCCCATCCCTTGTTCAACCACCCGAATTGGAATTGAAGGTCTTACCTCAACACTTGAAGTATGCCTATTTGGGAAAGAATGAAACCCTTCCGGTTATCATTTCAACTCACCTAACCGAATTTGAAGAAGAAAAACTTATCAAGGTGTTGAAAGAGCATAAAGAAGCCATGGGATGGATGATTGCGGATATCAAGGGATTGAGCCCCTCCACTTGTATGCACAAGATCTTAATGGAGGATGAATGCAAGCCGAGACGGGACGCACAAAGAAGGTTGAATCCGCCAATGATGGAAGTGGTCAAGAAAGAGATTTTGAAGCTCCTAGATGCGGGGATGATCTATCCAATCTCGGATAGCAAGTGGGTGAGCCCGGTGCAAGTCGTTCCAAAGAAGACGGGAATCACGGTGGTCGAAAACAACAAAGGTATGATGGTCCCCACCCGTGTGCAAAACGGGTGAAGAGTATGTATTGACTATCGCAAACTCAATGCAAGCACACGAAAAGATCATTTCCCATTGCCTTTCATTGACCAAATGTTAGAAAGGTTGGCCGGGAAATCCCATTATTGTTGTCTAGACGGGTACTCCGATTTTCACCAAATCCCGGTGGCACCGGAGGACCAAGAAAAGACAACTTTTACATGTCCATTTGGCACTTTCGCATACCGTAGAATGTCATTCGGATTATGTAATGCCCCGGCCACTTTCCAACGTTGTATGGTTAGTATCTTTTCGGAATATGTTGAAAACATAATTGAGGTTTTTATGG
The DNA here is from genome assembly GCF_002870075.4 of Lactuca sativa. Lineage (NCBI taxonomy): Eukaryota > Viridiplantae > Streptophyta > Magnoliopsida > Asterales > Asteraceae > Lactuca > Lactuca sativa. Next base: position 344,647,250 of record NC_056627.2, on the reverse strand, counting down.
ACGATTTCACGGTATATGGCAACTCCTTTCAAGAGTGTTTGACCAATCTCACCAAAATTTTAAAAAGGTGCATTGAGACAAATTTGGTTCTAAATTTTGAAAAATGTCATTTCATGGTGAGTCAAGGTCTTATTTTGGGTCATATTGTGTCTAAAAAAGGAATTGAGGTAGATAAGGCCAAAATTGATGTTATTCAAAGCTTACCTTACCCGACTTGTGTTCGGGAAGTTCGTTCTTTTTTGGGCCATGCAGGTTTCTATCGAAGGTTCATCAAGGATTTTTCAAAGATAACAAGGCCAATGTGCCAACTCTTGCAAAAGGAGGTTGACTTCGAGTTCAACGAGGCGTGCAAAGAAGCTTTTGACAAGCTCAAAGAGTTGCTTACATCCGCCCCCATCATGCAAGCACCAAATTGGGATCTCCCCTTTGAGATCATGTGTGATGCAAGCAACTATGCAATAGGCGCCGTTTTGGGTCAAAAGAACGGGAGGGCCTCCCACGTGATCTATTATGCATCAAGGACACTAGACAATGCTCAAAGCAACTACTCAACCACGGAGAAGGAGCTATTGGCCATAGTGTTTGCTTTGGAGAAGTTTCGGCAATATCTACTTGGCACCAAAGTCATAGTGTATTCGGATCATGCGGCTCTCAAGTACTTGATGACAAAGAAAGATGCAAAGCCGAGACTCATCCGGTGGATCCTACTGTTACAAGAATTTGACTTGGAAATCCGGGACAAGAGCGGATGCGAGAACCTCGTGGCTGATCATTTAAGCCGGATCACTTCAAATGAAACTCCTCTCCCGTTGCGGGACGAGTTTCTGGATGAGCATCTCTTTTCCCTTACTCAATCTATTCCTTGGTATGTCGATATCGTTAACTTTTTGGTCACAAAAAGGTATCCCGACACATTCACACGTGCTCAAAAAGACAAGTTGAAAAGTGATGCAAAATATTATGTGTGGGATGAGCCTTATTTGTGGAAACATTTTCCCGATCAAATCATTAGGCGATGTGTACCCCAACAAGAGCACCAATCCATTTTGCAATTTTGTCATGAATTTGCTTGTGGGGGACACTTCGGACCTAGCCGAACCTTGAGAAATGTTCTTGAATGTGGACTATTTTGGCCAACCATGTCACGCGACTGCTACTTGTTTTGCAAAAGTTGTGAACGGTGTCAAATGACGGGAAACATTTCGCAAAAGAACCAAATGCCCCAAAATCCAATCCTTGTTTGTGAAATTTTTGACGTATGGGGGATTGATTTCATGGGCCCATTTCCTGTTTCGTTTGGCAACGTTTACATCTTGCTCGCAGTTGACTATGTTTCTAAGTGGGTTGAGGCCAAAGCCACAAGATCGGATGATGCCAAAACAGTTATTGAGTTTTTAAAATCTAATGTGTTTGTGAGATTTGGTGTGCCTAAGGCTTTGATTAGTGATAGAGGGACGCACTTTTGCAACAAAATGATGGAAGCTTTATTGAAAAAGTACAACGTGACCCATCGTGTCTCTACCGCCTATCACCCTCAAACAAATGGTCAAGCGGAAGTTTCGAATCGTGAATTGAAGTCTATTCTAGAGAAAACAGTGAATCCGACAAGGAAGGATTGGAGTTTGAGACTAGACGATGCCTTATGGGCCTATCGGACTACGTACAAGACCCCGATAGGAATGTCCCCGTTTAGGTTGGTCTTTGGAAAGCTATGTCATCTTCCCGTCGAGTTAGAGCACCGTGCATTTTGGGCGGTCAAGCAATGCAATTTCAACATTGACGAGGCGGGAAGGCATAGGAAACTTCAACTCCAAGAGCTAGAAGAATTGAGAAATGACTCCTATGAAAACTCAAGGATTTACAAGGAGAAAACGAAGCTCTTCCACGACAAGTCCATCACCCGGAAGCATTTTGAACCAGGGCATAGGGTCTTACTATACCATTCACGATTGAAGTTATTTCCAGGCAAGCTGAGGTCAAGATGGATTGGACCTTTTGTTGTGATTAAGACCTTTGACCATGGGGCGGTGGAAATTCAAAGCGAAAAGACGGGACAAATTTTCAAAGTCAATGGGCACCGGTTGAAGCCATTCTATGAAGGTTTCAGTGCTAATGCCCTTGAAATCATCCATTTGGATGTCCCGATGTGTTGAAGAAAACTAGGAGGACGTCTCGCCAAAGACGTTAAAGAAGGGCATTTTTGGAAAGCAATGTGCTTTCACCATTTTTTTTCAAATTCTAATAAATCATTTTACTCCAATTTTTGAAAGGTTTCACCAATCGATCCCCTTTTTACTCCAAATTTTGTCAACTTTTTGATACCGAGCCTTACGGGGATCGTTTTGGCTTGAAAAATCAGTTTTTTTTTAGAAAAATCCCATTTTTGATGTACAGCATAGCCCGCGGGCAGCCCACGGCCCGAGCCCAACCCGCGTAAAAGGTCAGAAGGATTTCCAGCAAGTAGACGCGGCCAACCCGCGGCCCGAGTTAAGCCCGCGTGGGATTAAGTCAAATTTAATTCAGTACCCGCGGCCAGCCCGCGGATTGCGCCTTACCCGCGTGGATTCTCGAAAAACTTGGAGATTTTTTTTTAGTACACCAGTTCACGCGGCCAGCACGCGGCCCGAGTCGTGCCCGCGTAAAAGAACAGGGAGTTTCGAGCTACTAGACGCGGCCAGCACGCGGCCCGCGCCCTACCCGCGTGTTGGTCGTTTGACTGCTTCCTTGGAGCTGTTGACTGCCTTGACTTTTGCTGACCAAGAGATTTAATGAGTTGACCAAACATTGACCGGGCTTGACCTTCCTTGACCAAAGATTAAACACCTCCAGCACCCTTCTTCTTCATTCTAACCTAACACATTCCTCCATTTTCTCTTTAGAAGCTCAAGAACACTAAACCCACTTCTCACTAAAATCCATTTTCCCGGAGTTCTACCGGTCGGAATCTCACGAAACCACCGCCATTCTTCTCCATTTTTCATCCTCTACAAAACCCACCCAAATCCCGGTCCGATCTGTGGCCGGAATTCCGGGCGCCACCACCCACCACCACCTTTTTTTCGCGTTTTCCGGCCAACTCCGGCCACCATTGGAGAATCCAAGCACAGGGTTTTGTTTCTCTCATCAAGAGCTTTCTAGTCATACTAATCTTCCCACAAAAACTCACGAAAAATTTCCGTCTAATTCCGGGTGCCACCACTCCATTCGCCGGAATGTCATTTTGAAGCTAATTTGTGGGGTTGTTTTAGCGATTAAAGTGTGAAATACGGAGCAAAATCGCAAGCTTGGGGTATGTCTTGACGAAATCTTTTTGGTGACACTAATTCTCCCGAGTCTTAGAAATTGGGTAATTTCATTCCTTTAACTTATTGTTTACATCCCAATTTCTCATTTGTTGTTGGTATTGTGTGCTTTTGTGTGGCTTGAAAGTTATTGTTGGTAAAATTTTGTCCCGATAAAATGTCTAAACGTGCAAAAACGGGGACGGGAGCAACTTCCTCTAAAGGAGGTTCGAAGGGAAAATCCACGAATCCCCCGTTTTGTTTGTTGAATCGTGAGTACCGTAAAACCTATGATTTTCTCGTTTCAAATAAGCGTCAAGTCAAGTCAACGAAATTCCTCCATAGGGAATCTTTTGCTAGTCTTGGGGTGCTCGATGGAGTCCAAGCATTGTTTAACAACATCGGGTGGGGTCAATTCCTCTATAACTGTGCCGCCACCTATGTTGAACCCACCTTGGAATTTCTTGCCACATTCAATCCTGAGGAGGAAGCCCAAACTGTCACCTTCCAAATGCTCGGTGAGAAACGATCCCTGCCACATCGGGTCGTGAACGCCCTAATGGGCGCACCAGTGGACAACTTGTATTACCAACAAGACCCATGGCCAGGAAACTTCAATGAGCACCACTTTTGGCAGCAAATTACCAACGAGCCACAATATTCATCGTCTTCGTCAAAGGCCTCCTCCATAATTCACCCATGTTTGCGCCTAGCGCATCGAGTTCTCACATGTACCATTTTCGCCCGCTCCGAAGTGGGACAAATTTCAAAGGCGAAATTATTTTTTCTTTGGTGCATGACTCGTGAGAATGGTCCGCGGCCGGATTTTGCCTCCTTTTTCTTCACCAAATGTTACAACCTCACAACTATGGACAAAGGAGACATTTTCATTGGGGGATTGATCACCCTCATTGCATCCCGGCCACCGCTTCAACTTCATCTCTCTACTCTTCCATTCGAGAAGGCTTCCGGCCCCTCTAGCCTTGACGGCAACGCACTTCGCCGAATGCAACTCATTCGGGATTCGGTCGTCGGTCCCATGTGGATCCTTGACAACCAACCATACCTCATTCTCCCCCATGAGTATATAGGGAGTTTTGAGCCGACCGATCCCGAGCAATGGATCATTCCATCAGACTACCCTCCACCTGTAGATGATGAGTATGACTAGTTTCAGCCTGCACAGCAATTCGTCGAGCCTCAGTTCCAGCCGCAGCAGCAGAGGGGACACGAAGTTCCACCATATTTCCCCCCTACGTTCTTTGATCAATTTGCCTCAATGTTCTCCACGGTGCAGCGCATCGATACCCAAACGCAAGAGAATACGAGAGCCATCCAAGATGTGGCGAGTCGCGTTGATCGATTGGAATAGTCCTTCCCTCCCATTTCCCGCCAGGTCCAAGATATATGGGACTACCAGTATCGCCACGGGCATTTCCCGCCGCCCGACCCTCCGATTTAGGTCCTTTCCGCCCTTTCCTTAAGCATTGAGGACAATGCTTGTTCTTAAGCTTGGGGTGGGGCATTTCCCTTATCTTTTACTTTTTCATGCATTTTTTTTAACTAGGTTGCATAACATTCTAGTATTAAGCTAATTTTCATTCATTTTTTTATTTATTTAAAATTCCAAAAAGATTTTATTTTCTTCTTTTTCACCTTTTATATTTTTGCATAACATTTAGCCTAAGGCATTAGCATTCATGCATTTTTGTTGTTTGTTTATTCTCACCTCTCTTGGATGCCATGGAACAGGTTCACAGTTATTGTATCATTATTGGTCCAGGATCTTGTTGCCATCTCACCCATCGAACCGGGACCATTGGCTGCAGTTTGAGATTTCATACTTGGGATCAGATGCTGGTAGCTTGAAGGGGTAAGTGATCATGGCCAGGTAGTTTCATGAAAAATTGTGCATACAATACTAACAACTGTAGGATATACTATAGCAATGGATGTTCTTAGCCTTGCGGTCACTACCGCCGAGAGGATCACACTTGATCATGTTTGAACTGTTAGGATGAAGCATTGGTGCTTGTCCCCGAGTAGAATCCATATCCAGTCTCTTTACATCACCATATCTTTTTGTGATTTTCTTAGAATTTTAGAGAGTCTTTTAGTCCACATTTGGACATTTTCATTATCTTTGAAAAAAACTACAAGTTTGAAAAGGAGCTTACATTACATCTTTATGCTCCACACATGGTCCTTTTCACACTTAGACCATTCGGATTATATCATTACCCTTTCGGTCCCACTTACACACCTTTGGGAACCAAATTTTGAGTCAAAGGGTTTCTTGTTTTATCATATTAAAAAAAAAAAACAAAACAAAACAAAACAAAAAAGGAAGCAAAAAGAAGCATGCAAATTTTCAGTTGCAACTATCTTAGATAGGTGGCCGGTTCAATTATTGAACAAATTTTCCAACATCTTGGTCACCCGGCGTTTGGTATTCATTTGTATAGGTCTGTTTTATTGTATATAGATTGAGTTGTTTTTTTTTCGCAAATTGGTGATGTTAGGGAGACTGTCGAGTCGGATACTACAGGAGGTTTGGGCCAACACTAAGTGAACTGATTCCTACAACAGTGCCCGAGCGATTAAACCTAGTTACACATGAGAGAAACCGGCAGACGTGAGATCAAAGTGTGCACTTAAAGAAGAGCTCCACCCAAGCCCATCCAGTTGCTTTCTCCCTACTACAGATGTTCTTCATTGTATGCATGTTTCATTGAGGCTGCGACTGCTCATCCCTCCTTACTCACCTAAAGGAGTTGTCCCGGCTGTGGTTTATGGTCCCATTATCATCGGATGAAAAAGTTGTGAGACAGCAGCGAGATCAATTCTAACCATGTTGACTAACATCGAACAGGTTCCATGGTTCTATCCATTCTTTTTATTTCTAGGGTAGTTCGCCCCAAGTTCATTTAGTCTTGTCTTACTTGAGGACAAGTAAGGTTTAAGCTTGGGGTGATTTGATAGCTTCATTTTATTTACTTCTTTTTATAGTTTATTTTAGTACATTTCATTCGCATTTTAGTTAACTTCCATGCATATTTTCCCTTTCGTTATTTTTATGACCATTTCGGGGTACTTTCTAGTTTCTTGAGCATTATTGGAGATTTTCTTGGAAACTAGCAGGGCGGCACCCTTAGGAGGCGATTGGGCTTGAAAGGAATTGGGGATTTTGTGCTTGATGGCTATGAAGGTGACTCATGGGGTGGACCTGTCAATTGCTTGAAGACTTGGAAGAATTGAGCTTTAAATTTAAAAGACGTGGGAGAATTCTTGAGTGTGCAAGATCAATATTTGGGAGTTTGCGGAAGTTTAGAGTGATGTGGATAAGCAAATTGGGCTTTAATTGAAGAAATATTGAAGAAAAATGGACTAGGAGTTGATTGGATTCGAACTGGGCCAATGGATTAGCTGTGGGGGCCCAAAACTTGAAGAAGCCCAAAAATACCCGTCAGAGCCCGCGGCCCGCGTAAGATTCCCCGCGGCCCGCGTGGGTTCCTGACTAGGGCAATTTCGGGATTTTGCTAAGAGCTCTATTTTGGGAAGTTTGGTGTGCCTCTTTAGCCTTATCTTGAAGGTCCGATTTTGAGACTTTCTCTCTAGAGTTGGGAGCATTTTTGGAGGCCAAAGAACACTTGAAGAATATCTTCTTTTCATCTCTTGAATCTTGTCAAATGTTTGGTACAATCTCATCTAACTTTGTTCATTTGAGTTTAGCCATGCTTGGCTAAACAAATCTTGATTGACTTTTTGTTGAATCTTTTGAACTTTTGTTGGATGTTGAAGAATCCATGAACTTGTTCTTAAATCTTTATGGAATTGTTTTGTGTTTTATCATATTATCACTACTAGTATGTTTTTATTCATGAGTTTAAATATGTTTGTGGTGATTAGTTGGCTAATTTCTTGATTAAGTAAATGATCCTCAAATTAGCAAGCAACAAATGATTTTTGTGTTGTTTTTGCTTCACACAATCATAAAAACATTTCCTCCAACATGGTGGTGAAAGCATTTGACCCCTCTTGGATTTGGTGACTTTTTGGTTCTTAATGCTAGTTGACTTTCACTAATTACATGCTATTTGGAATTAGTGACTTTGACTAAGGAAATTGTTATGAGCTTCTATAGCCATTTCAACAATTAAGAAAAGTCTAGGTAATCTCAAGCTCCTTGGATTACTATAGCCAAATTAAGGATTTAAATCAAAGTATTACACCATTGGATTCTAATGATATGTTCATCAAAAGTCAAAGTGAGGAAACTTTAAGTCAACCATCTCTCCTTTATTGATTTACATCAAACTCTTATTTTTGTTGCATTTGTCTATTTAAATCATAGTTGATTCTAGTTTGTTTCAAGTATTTCAAAACACCAAAACCCCCTATTTTATTTTTATTGTCATTTTACAAGTATTTTTACAAAGAGATTTTTCATAGAGTTATAAATTGAACCAATCTCCGTGGATTCGATCCCTTTACCACTATACACTATTTTGGTGTGTAATATTTAGGGTTATTATTTGTGTTGGCCTCGACAACCACCATTTACGTACCAGGAACCAGGGGCTACAAGTTAAGGAGGCGTTTTTAAAGTTTTACAAAAATAAATTCAAGCATTCTAAGCTGGTCAGGATGGGTACCCCTAGCTCTCGGTTTTGAAAACAAAATGAAGAAAAGGTGGAGTCCTTACAAGCTTATTTTTTGAATGATGAAGTTAGGGAGGCGGTGTGGTCGTGTGGGAGTGATAGAGCTCCGGGGCCCGACGAGTTTACATTCTGGTTCCTGAAACAATTTTGGAGTTTGTTTTAGAAGGATGTCTATGACTTCATGAGGGATTTTTTTTGATACCAGTATCATTTCGCCAGGATGTAACTCTTCTTTTATTACATTAATTCCTAAAGTTGAAAATCCAACCGAGATCAAAGATTATAGGCCGATTAGTCTAATTGGGTTGCATTATAAGATTGTTGCGAAGTTATTGGCTAATAGATTGGCTAAGGTGGTAGACTATTTAGTCAATCCAGTTCAGTCTGCCTTTATAAAAGGAAGGTAAATTTTAGACGGGTCTCTTATGGTTAATGAAATCGTTAGATGGTACAAGTTGAAAAAAATGTTGTTATTTAAAGTAGACTTTGAAAAAGCCTATGACTCAGTCTCATGGGAGTATTTAGATAAGATTATGGAGGTAATGGGATGTGGTGAGAAATGGCGAAGGTGGATTAAGGATTGCCTGTAGTCTGCTAGGTCTTCGGTCCTTCTGAATGGTAATCCAACAACTGAGTTTCAACTGCAGCGTGGTCTTCGTCAAGGAGATCCGTTATCTTCGTTTTTGTTTATACTGATTATGGAAGGTTTGCGTGTGTGTATGGAAGATGCTACTCACAATTCGATTTTTAAAGGTGTTACTATTGGAGAATAGAACTTGCATATCTCACACTTGTTTTATGCGGATGATGCATCTTTCTTGGAGAATGGGATTCTGAGAATATAAAAAATTTAATTCAAATTCTTAGGGTTTTCTATATGGAGTCTGGGCTTCAGATTAATCTTCATAAGTCAAAATTATACGTGGTTGGTGTTGAGTAGGAGGCTATTGCGCAATTAGCTGCATGTACAGGGTGTGGTTAGGGATGGCAAAAAAGCCCGAACCCGATGGGGAAACCCGAAACCCGATCATTTCGGGTCGGGTAACGGGTCGTTATCGGGTTTTTTATCGGGTTCGGGGCAGGGAGTGGATTATCCTCGCCCCGCCCCGCCCCGATTATATATATATATATATATATATATATATATATATATATATATATATATATATATATATATATATATATATATATAATGTTCAAAAAATTTTGCTGTTAATTGTACGCCTTCAAATATAAAATACTTATTGTGGACAATTTTTTTAGTTATTAACAATTTGGTGTTAATGATCATTTTTATGTGTTTTGACGTATTAAACAAAACTTAAATCAAAATTTTTTTAATATAACGTCCAGTTTATTTTATTAAAGTGATGCATCATGTTTTTAATTTAAAAGAGTTGCTAGAACATGTATATTTTATAAGACATTGGGGTACCCTAAAAGAGAATAAAGATTTCGTTATCAATTGTTGTAAACCCAATAAGATACCCGAAACCCGACGGGGAAACCCGAAACCCAATGGGGCGCCCCGATAAGATACCCGAAAGTTATCGGGACGGGTTTGGGAATCCATGCCCCGCCCCGAACCCGCCCCATTGCCATTCCTAGGTGTGGTGCAGACTCGATTCCTTTTGTTTATCTTGGGCTTCCTGTTGGTCAGCTTATGCATAGGAAGTTGGCGTGGGACTCTATTTTTACCAGGTTCCGTAAAAAACTTTTTGGTTGGAAATCAAAGATGTTATCTATTGGAGGCAAATTAACTTTGGTTAGATCAGTGCTGGGCAGCTTGGGAATTTATTTTCTTTCCATGTTTTGGATGCCTAATTCGGTTTGTAAGGAGTTGGAAAGAAGTAGAGCTAGATTCTTTTAGGGAGCTAATGATTGTCAAAGATTCTTACATTGGGTTAAATGGGAGATGGTGTTAAATGATAAAAAAAATGGTGGCCTTTCCATTGGTAGTTTGGAGTCGTTTAACTACTCCTTGCTTTATAAATGGCGTTGGCGGTTTTTTGAATAGCTCTAATCTTCTTTGGGTGGACCTCATTAAAAGCTGTTACGGGAGTGATGGAGGGTTTTGCATGGCCTCTCGGTCTAAACCAAAGAAAGGAGTTTGGATGGGGATCGTTAATACGGTTTGGGATATGCATTATAGAGGCTTAATTCCGTTCGACTCTATATGTAGGAGGGTGGGGAATGGCCAAAGTATTAGCTTCTGGAATGATGTTTGGTGTGGTGACATTATGCTTAGAGATAGATTTCCTTGTTTATGTGTTGTAGCTAGTAATGTTAATGCGTTGGTTAGTGACTATTGGGACAGGCATGATTGGAAGTTTCAATGGTTCGGATGTTTGATGGTGGGGTTTTGGTTGATCAGCTTCTTCAATTGATGACATTGTTGCAGTCGTTGCACCTTTCAACTAGTAGGGATTCTTGGCGGTAGGTTATTGGAGACGAAAATACGTATTTGGTGAAAGAGACTCGACTGCTTTTCGATCGGCTTAGTCTTCCTTTAGTTGGTGTGGAGACTAGATGGAATACGTGGCTCCCAATAAAAATTAATATTTGTATTTGGAGACTAGTGCTAAATAGACTTCCTACGAGAGATAATTTGGATAGAAGGGGGCTAGACGTTACTTCGGTGTTGTGTCCGGTGTGTCAAAAGGCACGGGAAAGCATGAATCATTTGTTTTTTAGTTGTATAATGGCTTTTCATCTTTGGATTAAGGTGGCAAAGTGGGTGGACCTACTTATTCCTTCGTTTTCAAGTGTTGAAGAGCAGTTGCAGTGGGTCGATGGGGTGACAACGGTGAGGTTTAAAAGGTTGATTATGGATTCGGTTTTCTCTACTTTGCTTTGGGTGTTGTGGACGTTTCGAAATGATATCCTGTTTGAGAACATGAAGATAAAAAAGGAAGTTTAGTTTGATTCCGTTTTTTCGTTCTCTTTTAATTGGTATAGTGCTAGGAATCGTAAGGCTAGCATAAATTGAACCGATTGGTTGAAAAGCCTTGTCTTGAACTAATTGTTTTGTTTTGGTTTAGCTAGTTTTTCGCTAGCTTTTAATTTGATTTTCCGTTCGAAAAAAAAAGCCTTCAAGAAGTTATTAATGAATACTTTTTGTATAAAAATATAACTAAAAAACAATGATCATTTAGCAACCACTATTCATTTAAAATGATATATATATATATATATATATATATATATATATATATATATATATATATATATATATATATATATATATATATATATATATATATATATAATTGTTTTGTGTATCCCGTGTGAATGTAATAGTGGGATGTGACGATTTATTTGAGTGAGAGAGTATACATATAGTAGCATCTAATGACAAATTTTGTAAGGGACATATAGAACACTAAGTACAAAGCAAATAAAATGACGTATCCTGATTAACAAATGCCCCCACATCATATGTCTTCTGCAATTAAACTTTAATATTTATACAATATAGAACAAAAACATGACTAATATTGTTCTTATATAAATATTATAAATCGAAAAAAAAAGTTGTTACTCGGAATCAACCATATTCCCAATACCACCATCATCTTCATCATATCATGAAGGCTCGACTACTTTTATATTCAAGTTAGCCTTGAAAGTCTCATCCGCAAAAAGTTAAACAAAAAATTAGGAATACTAAATTTTGCAAAAAGTTAAACACAAAATTAGGAACACTAATTTTAGGAAACGATTTTTATTAATGGTAACAACTGAATTTTTAAACAATGTATGAACTATGTTGTTATTTTGAGATATTTTTACATAAACGTAGTTATGAGAGTCAATATGGGTGTTAGACAGGGGTGTTCTTCGGTTCAGTTTTTGATTTTCGGTTTAATCAATATTTTTAGCATCTCTAAGTTAAGTGGTTCAGTTTAATCTATTTCAGTTTGGTATTAATTTATTAGGTTCAACTAAATAAAAACAATGAGACCACTATGTGTAAACATATTTTTTTGAAACGGCAAAATTAAATTAAAAAATGAAGCTAGTAAATAAAACAGATTACAAAGTCATACATGCTAAAGAAGGATTGTGAAGCCACCCAATCAAACTTATATTACACTTATTGCGCATATTCTATATAAAATCACATAAACCCTTACCTAATAAACATATAATTTAAAAAGATATGAACATCATCAAAGTTTGATTCTTAATGCCCCCTCCATTGAGTAGATTCACACAACCATACTACACCTAAATTTCTAAATTTCTAAGTTTCATTCTTCACACAACAATCTGGTTACTCTTCTCATCTAATTCGATTGTAACACATGTGGAATGATCTACGATGGATCTAATATGCTCTATAAATTCTCTGAACACATTATTTGTTCCCTAAAAGCAATCAAATCAAATCCACCATTGACATTAATAGTTAAATACCATTTTAAACCTAAATCTCACAATATAAACTAATTGTCAAGATTTTTCTAAATTAGAATGGACATATTACATTAAAACTTGTGTTCTAGCCCCCTAAAATCATCAATTTATTGTAAAGTCCCAAAAATATATTCCAAAAATTTCATTTTTTTTAAATAAAATAGTATTCCAAAAACATTATCCATTTAACCCAAATGAAAATATGTGTATCAAACATCATATCTATTAGAGTAATATCTTCAGAAGCGAAAACTATGTCGTGTGTGCTATACAATCATACTGAGTTCTTCCATTTGAAAACCGAAGTACCTGAAACATAAGCTGAAAACCATTAGCACAAAGCTTAGTGAGATCCCCAAGATACCACATACCAATACATACATTTGCCATGGGCTACCCCCGTGGTCTTTTCCTTGGAATGTCATGGGTACCCCCACGGTCTTTCCTTGAAATGCCATGTGCTACCCCATGGTCTTTCATACAAATGTCCCCGGGGTCTTCCAAGAAAGTGTCACAAAGATAACTAGTATTCTACAAAATAAGTAATGGGCCGACATTGGTGCCTTCGACCCAATAACATTGTGAGATGACTCACCTCACAGACTGAAGAATAGTTGAACAAAACACTGCTCCAACATCAGCTTTACAAGTCTTCCTGAATACTAGACCTGGACCAAAACCCAATCAATATCACAAAATACCCAAAATACCCTTTTAGTCAAACTTGGTCAAGGGTCAAGGTCAAACGAGTCAACTGAGCTAACCCACTTCGAACGCGGGGCGTTCAAGCCCTTGACCAAAATCGTGAACTTGGACCGGAACGCGCTACGTTCCTCCCACTTATGCGAGGAATTCCCGCTGAATCCCCAAACTTTCTATTAAGAGCTTAGTACCTTAAGTCCTTTCGCCGAAACACAGATCAAGGTCCAATATGTCACTAAGGGTCATAAAGTTTCCAACTTTATGACCTTGCATATCCATTAAGTGCTTAAAGTCAAAGTTCTAACCTTTTAACCCATTAAGACCATCTAACACATGCATGAGTTGAATACAACACCCACGATTACATTTTTATGCTCTTGATATCTCAATAATGGATAAAGTTTCCAACTTTATCCATTAGAATGGTCCAAGAAGTCAAGATCTAATCTTTTAAGTAAAAAAGGGGACCAAAAGTGCATCCTCTCAACTCAATCCATTAAGTCTAAGTTTCCAACTTCCATATTTGATTTCAAGGAACTTCTTAAGTCATAAAGTTTCCAACTTTATGACTTAGCATAACTCAATGGGACCCACATCAAAAAACCCTAAGTCCCAAACTTCATCAAATGGCTACCAAATCATGCATGGAAGGTTTATACTCATTAAGATCCAAACTTTATGACTCCGTAACCCCAACAAGGGCCAAATATGAAGCTCAAAGGTTCTGGAGTAACTTCTGCTCACAAGAACCATCATAAAGGGACCAAAATCATAACTAATTGCCACCTAGCTAGATCTACATGAAAGAGTTGTCAATGTTGAGACTTTATACCTCCAGAAGTTAGATCTAGGTGAACAAAGCCTGGATCCAAAAGCTATAACTCAAGCAATGACTCTTCAAGAAGTTCCTTCTTCCTCCTCAAGCACCAAAAATACACATAAATCACTTTAAAGCTCAAGAATCACTCAAATGGGGGCTAGGGTTTCGTTCTTCAAGTTAGAGAGGATGGAGGCCGAAGATTGGAAGAGGTTTGGGTCCACAATGATGCTTATAAGGGTTCAAACCCTAAAAATGAGTCTTTGAAACAGCCCCGCGAACACCTTGCGTTCCCAAGTTGGCTCGCGTCGATTTTCCTTTTGAACGCCATGCGTACCCGGTTTGGCCCAAAACCCCTCTAACTGCAAATGGTCATAACTTTTGCATCATTTATCCATTTTCAACGTTCTTTATATCTATAAAAAGGTAACGAGAAGCCCTACACGACTATCAACTTTATTTAGCCTGAAAACCAACTGAACTTAAATCCAAAATTCATGAAATGCCCGAACCAACACCTGTACCGATACCTTTGGGCTCTAAAGTACAACCCAGATTCTTTTATCGCATAACCTACCTTACCCATATCCAAAAAGATTCTAAACCTTTCTCCCTCAAGGCCCAAAACCATATATTCGGGTCATAGTCCCGAATTTATGATATAACTCGCTCCAACACGCCGTGTCCAATCCTAAAAAAGGGATTTATTCCCAACAATTATTCCTCAATATTCCAAGTGTTACATTTATCCATATAATTTCATTTATAAGAAGCCAATTGATGAACCTCCATCATATATTCTAAAAAACTCAAATAAAACATGTAGATGTATAGAAGTATACGTAAGATGTTCTACCCCCCTTAACTGTTGGATTAGTGTCTAAGTCCATAACTATTTTGGTATGTACTTGACCCGATGGTGCATGGTCCTTTTGGGTTGCCTTCACCAAAGCAACTTGATAGGATGAATTATGGAGAGAAAGGATTAAATATGATTTATTAATATATTATGGGAATAATATATTAAAGGAGAAATCATATTGTTTAATTAATATTAGTCAATAATTAATTGGTAATTAGTTTTGTGACTAAAAGAGATTAATTAAAGTTAAGGGACTAGAATTGTAATTATAAGATAATTGCAAATTGGGCCATGGATTGCCTTGAATCAAGAGGTGGACGAATTCTATGGAGAAACCCCTAAGGAAATCATCCATGGGCTTGATTAAAGGAGTCTATGGGTTGCTTAGGGCTTAAGCAACCAAATTAGGGTTTCCATGTTAGATAACCCTAATAGTCTCACTATATATAGAACCCTTAAGGCTCAAAAACGTGGACAAGCATCTTGCTAGGGTTTTCACACGGTTTTGGCAGCCTCCATCCTCTCTCCTCTTCATCCTTTTGCTTATGGTGGTTGTGAACCATTAGAGGAGTGACCCTCGTGACTCTAAGCCTTCCAAAGTCAATTCAAGGAGGAATTGGGATTGTTATTGCTACATAACAATCAAGGTAATATCATAAACCTAATTATATGTTAATATCGATTTCCATATGCTAGAATTAGGGTTTATAGTCTTGGATTCAAAGCATGTACAATAGAGAAACCTAGATCCAAGCATTAGGGTTTGTATGAGCACATAGGATGTCTTATGACCAATACCCATCAGTGGTATCAGAGACTAGATTGGTTTCTATTGTATTGATGCTTTGTATGTTGAAAAAATTCGATTTTTTGTGCTTTTGGGGGTCAGAACTCGTTGAGTTTTTTAGATGAACTCGCCGAGTTCATGATGAACTCGACGAGTCCATGCCTGACTCGACGAGTCGGCTGGTCAGTGAGAGGGAAAACCAGGATTTCTTGCTGTTTTTGCTTAAGGATAGTTGCCTTATCATATTAGATCAATATAAATCCGATTTTTTGATATATATGAGTATATTCTTGATCTAATTGAAGATATTTATCAATTAATAAGATAATTGTTTCCTTATGTGATAATTGTTTAATTATTTTGATTATATTGATAAATTGTTTTGCAAGAAATCATTAAATAAATCAAATATGGATAATTATGTGATTAATTGTTAATTTAGATTATTTTTTATTTGATCCTTGTTGTTATGAAAAGTTTCATATTTTCCCCTTAGGTTTTATAGGTTTTATAGTTTAAATTTAATAAATCCATAAAAGTTTAGGTTTACAATTTAATTGAATTAAAAGTATAATTGTTAAATTAGACCACCTAGTATTTTGAAAGTATAAAATACACCCTATACTATATATAACATTAAAAGTCTAACATTATATATATGTATGAGTAAAAGTCAGTCTTACCGTTAGTAGGCCTCATTCACGAAGCTGGTCTATAAGGGGTGTTTAAGGAAATTGCCTATAAAATGGTGATGGAATGGGTATCCACTCTTACCCACCGCACTCTTGACTAGTGGAGGGTCGTTAGCCGAACGGGTAAGATAGGACGGAACCTTCCATTATAAGTATAATGAAGTATAAAAGTAACTAAATGTTTTCATAAAAATTCCCAATCTTAGTTACTTAGGCAAAAGTGAATTGATGCAATTCCATGAAATTACACTTTGTGCCCTTGCGAAGACGTTAGTGGAGCGTGTGTGGTTTACCGGCACACTAAATGGTTCTAAGCAAAGGTAGCAAAGGGTGACTCAATGTTTGTCATAGTTCGGTGGAGTGTGTGTGGTTTACCGGCACATCGAATAGGTGACTGTAACATGTGAGGGCACCATGTAAATTTGCATGGTTATTCACACCCGCTTTGTGATCCTCGGCATCCCAGTCACAAACAAGAGGGGCATATCGAGATTAAAACATGCCATTGAAAGTTCAATGAATCTCAAAGGATCTAGGAGTTTTCATAGATTTAAAACTTAAATTTTTTTTTTGTTTTTCATGGTGGAAATTAGTGAATCGTCATTCACTTACCTTCAAATATTCTGCAATTAGGGTTACGGCATCCCTCTCCCGAGTTGTAGAATATTGTGTTGGGTCCTAGCCTTAGTATCTCATTTGGGTGATTTACTAAGGACTCAATCTATCAACTAACTTGAATTCGTTTTCTCCCGTTTTGTAGATGTCAAAGTTCAACAACTATGGTCTTCCCAAATCCCGTGGAACAAGCTTTCCACATGAAGATGATATTCCACGATTCGATCGAGGAACAAGAAATCATACTTCACTTCCTCCACCTCCTCCAATTATTCTCCCTAACCCACAAGTTCAAAGGCTTGAAAAGTTCAAGATCACTCAAGCCCTTTTGGCAAGTAAACATAAAGAAGGAAAGTCGGTGTGTGCACACGTCCTAGGGATGAAGTCACACATTGATAGGTTAAGAATGTTGGGATCCGTTGTCTGTGAGGAAATGGCTGTTGATTGGGTTCTTCAGTCACTTCCTAACTCATATAGTGAGTTCGTAAGAGAGTACTATATGATGAACTACGACGTGACCCTTATAGATCTCACCTATATGCTTATTGCTGCTGAATCAGAAATGATTTGACGTAATAGAAAAGCAAAGTTGATTGGTGAATCTGCCTTCGAGACCTCTATGGATATAGACAATGGCAACGAAAGACATGCTATGATCGAAAAGTTTGATCACAAGAGAAAGGCAATGTCCGAAGTAGTTCCATGTCATGTTCCAAAAGCGTCAATTTGCTTTTATTGCCAAGAGAAAGGGCATTGGAGACGAAGCTGCCCTATTTACCTAAGAGATCTAAGAGATGGGAGAGTCAAATCGTATGGCTTTGCTTTAGGTAAAATCCATTGACTAACTCTTTTAAGCTTCTATTCTAGATTCTTAATACATAATGTGATAAGATTGCAATTGATGTTTTGTAGGATCGAAGAAAAGAAAGGAAGCTTAAGGGAAGAAGTGAGCATAATCTAACCGTGAAGGAATAGATTTCGATCGCATTACTCGAAGATTAGATTCTTGAGCTACTACTTAGAGTTAGAATTGGATTGCTAAGAAAGATGTATTAGCATAGTTTTTCAATGAATTGCATTGTAAGGACAAAATTTTTCCGCAATAAAATAAATTTTGATTATTTATTTATCCTTGCAATGGCGTATATTAAAAATTGATGTTTGAATGTTTCTATTATTAGCAATAATGGATTTGGTTCTTATTATGTTATTTATGGAAAGTCGAGAGTTTACCAAATAGGAAGAATTTCTCATCGCCCAAGTTTCAATTGGACAGAAACTTGGAATCATGCAACTTGGTTGCACGATAAATGAGAAATTTCATATTTGGAAATTAGACTAATTCATTGACAAAGTGTCAAGTGAAGGAATAGGAGATCGAGCACACAAAGTTGCGTAATTCTAGATTGATTGAAAAAGGTTTAAATCAATAGTAGAACGAATAAGAAGAATCAAGTAGACAGAAAGATAAGAGTTTCTCCATTCTAAGAAGAAGGGAGAGTACCTTTTATGCTTTATGATGGGTCTTAATGATTAAGAACCATATGTCAATTGATCCTCTAAGCGAGTCTTAGTACAATTGTATGTCTAAGAAGAGGAATCAAGAATTGAAGAAATGGTTAAATCAAGAAGTCAATCATACTTCGTTCCAAAAACAAAGTCTTAGAGTTAAAATTGTGAAATTGAGTGATAAGTATTAAGAAGGTTTATAACATTGATAGGAAAGTTGTGATGTCTTGAATAAGACAAAGACCAACTAGGACCAAAGTTATAAAAGCTACACTAACTCTTGAATATTTGGTTGTCAAGAAATGTTCATTGACAAAAGAATATTATATGTCAAGGAGTCAGTGGGAGCCTTAATGGTCTTGAAAGGTTTCAAGAACAAATCAAATAAACCTTATCAATAATCACTAGCACACGAGTTGAGGTTTACAATCTATCATGTTGACATTATTTTGTTTCTGTGTTGTTCCAGTTGAGTTAATTATGCATGTGAGTTCTATGAGTTCTTGTTTTGAATGCATAAAAGGCAAGGCACCTTAATCAATGAAAGGTACATTGATAGGAAAGGGTGAGCTGCTTAACTACTTGAAAGACATGGTGGGCAGCTGTGCTACCATAAGGCAAAGAAATCAAGATTAAGAAAGTTCGGTCCATATGAGTTTGAATTTGTCGTAAACCTTGGTTTTAACAAATTCACATGGATAGGAACACATACACCATTTAAATCTAAGTGTCATAAGATTTCCTCCTTCATGAAAATGATTGTGAGGAAATGCTTTCACTAAGAAAGATTTTAAGAAGATAGTGATTGTAAAATTGCATTCTCGAATTCGATCATGGCTACGGTATCCTTTTCCATAATTTGAATTGTGAGGTTTGGCAATTAGTCTTAATTGTTTAGACACACATATGAACTATCTATGGTAAAGGTGTATAAGTTCAAGAAGCCTTGATAAAGGATTATCAAAGCACTAAGTATTAGAAACATGAACTTAATAAATTCAATAAGTATTGTTTTCTGAAAGTTAGGCTGTTTCTAAATACATGTCGAAGCTAGTGGGAGCATAAGTGTTATGTTTTATAATAATCATCATGATAGTGGGAGCATAAATGTTATGATTGTATGATTATTAAGGCACGTATTGCAAGTTGGCAATATAATTATAGAAAACAAGAGTTATACCTTGCAAAGTAGTAAGGGTTGTAAAGTTGTTTTGCTATAATCTAGGGAGAGAATATTATGCTTCATTTTAAATCTAAAGGTTTAGGTTGAGAAATGTTAATAAATTTAGTCAAGGGTACATAGTGTGTTCTTAAAATTTCGATTATGATTACGTCATTCCTCTTCACAATTCGAATTTTGAGAACATAGCAAATAAAATATTATGCGTCGTGTCCCATACGCTTCGGGTATAGGATCGATTGCAAATGCTTTGATATTTGACCATTCTAAAATTTTCCAAATGTCGAGCGCATTTAGAGGGAAAAGGGACTAGAATTGGTTTTGACTAAAATAATTAAACAACTATCAAAGGACAATCCAAAGTTCGACGAGGATTGGTCACTTGTGAGTAGTTGGAAGCATGGTATTGGATGGACCATATCGACATTATTATGAATAGAAAAGATTCTATTAAGAATAAGTTGTTATATGGAAATTATGGAAATGTTTCCATACCAGATGGACCATATTGACATCATTACGAATAGATAAGATTCTATTAAGAATGAGTTGTCACATGGAAAATATGGAAGCGTGTCCATATTGGGAATTGAATATTGAAAATCTATGTCTAGATTAGAAACTTTTATGCAAAAGGATGTTCAAAGAAATGTACTTTGAGTGAGAGACATCATATCTAAGGAATTGTCTTGGAACAATCTCCGATAGAGGACTTTGTAATATCATTGGCAACAGTCTTTGTGACTTTGGTGCAGTGACATTACGATAGGATAGTTGCATATAATGTTAGAATCTAGCATATTCTATAAGTAACAAGAATTTGGTATTCTTTAACTTATGAAAAACGGATTTGGAGTTGTGAAATGAGAATGATTGGAAATGTGTTCAATTTGTCTATTTCACAAAAGTAAGAACCATAGGTAAACATTGTGTGCATGCTAGGAGCATGGGACAAGCGTAATAATTCAAGTAAGAACCTGATTACCCGAAACGACAAATAATGAGTAATCGGTATGGTGATAAATAAAAGGAGTTTCATTTATACTCAAAGGTTTGAGGCCATATGGGATTAGTATTATTCTTGTGTTTCACCTTGCATGTTTTGACTTCCAGAATAATTGAGTTTATTAAGAATAATCGAATTATTCGAACGGGCCACGGTCGTTCATACGTTGGAAGTAAGTATGAATGAAGACTATCGTGAATTGGTGTGTGGATTGTCTAAAAGGGTATTAGACATAAGCAAATGTTTGCTGCAACGTTCATGAGTCTTTATGAATATGAATTTGAGCATTGGATTAAACCCACGTTCACTTGGATCACTCCATGAATTGTATCACGAGTGATTGGTGAGACGATAACATCTTATATTCTTGAAACCGAGATGTGTGAGTTGTATCTTGCGAATTGGTTGCACATTGATAATATGTAAACGCACCAGTAACTTGGTGTCATAAAACATATTGTTGTGTGTGATTCGGTGAGTGAGTGCAAGCAAGCATTGTATCAAAGTTTATCCATTCATTTTATCCAAAGAAGGATAAAAGCGATATCTTTGGGCCCCTCGATGATTTAGTGATAACAAACGTAAATGTTCGGCTGGGCTAGGGCTAATTTGATTTGTTCAATTAGTCAGTCGTCATAAATCGGAAATCGAGATATAGTACAAAGAGAATGATTTGAAATCATATCTCATCCGATATCTAGAATGGAGGAATATATGATCTCTTATCTAAAGGACACGCGTATCTGATAGGATCAGAGTTGACAGCGGCTTTGGAAAGCTACGATTGCAGATCAGGATCTGAAGTCATACGCATAATAGTTGTTAGACTTATCCAAGTGGGAGACTGTTGGATTAGTGTCTAAGTCCATAACTATTTTGGTATGTACTTGACCCGATGGTGCATGGTCCTTTTGGGTTGCCTTCACCAAAGCAACTTGATAGGATGAATTATGGAGAGAAATGATTAAATATGATTTATTAATATATTATGGGAATAATATATTAAAGGAGAAATCATATTGTTTAATTAATATTAGTCAATAATTAATTGGTAATTAGTTTTGTGACTAAAAGAGATTAATTAAACTTAAGGGACTGAAATTGTAATTATAAGATAATTGCAAATTGGGCCATGGATTGCCTTGAATCAAGAGGTGGACGAATTCTATGGGGAAACCCATAAGGAAATCGTCCATGGGCTTGATTAAAAGAGTCTATGGGTTGCTTAGGGCTTAAGCAACCAAATTAGGGTTTCCTTGTTAGATAACCCTAATAGTCTCACTATATATAGAACCCTTAAGGTTCAAAAACGTGGACAAGCATCTTGCTAGGGTTTTCACACGGTTTTGGCAGCCTCCATCCTCTCTCCTCTTCATCCTTTTGCTTATGGTGTTTGTGAACCATTAGAGGAGTGACACTTGTGACTCTAAGCCTTCCAAAGTCAATTCAAGGAGGAATTGGGATTGTTATTGCTACATAACAATCAAGGTAATATCATAAACCTAATTATATGTTAATATCGATTTCCATATGCTAGAATTAGGCTTTATAGTCTTGGATTCAAAGCATGTACAATAGAGAAACCTAGATCCAAGCATTAGGGTTTGTATGAGCACATAGGATGTCTTATGACCAAAACCCATCATTAACATCATCAACTTATCCATATAAAATATATCAAATATCATAAGCTTTTATTCTCTACATATAGAATCAGCATTCATATATATACTCCCAAAATAATTTTACTTGTTAATAATTATCATGTATAAGTCATTAGACTTTTTAAGTTAACCGTATACGATAATAATTTACTTGTGTTGGATCAATAAAAATATTCAACCCAAACATGTTGATCATTCACATGTGTATGTATAGTTGTATATATCGGGTATATTGGTCATTCTCATATAAACAACCAACTACCTGTAATCATTAGAATGTGTACGTTCACATATTCTAAAGTGATTGTTTAAGCAAGTAATTATAGGAATTATATCTTAAATTTAAACAATAAGTAACTTAAAAGAAGGCTTTTAAATTGTAAGGTGATGTGACTTTGGACTCTCCTTCCCAAAACAGCTCTGCGAATTGTCGGCATGCGGCTTCACTAGGATGAGCAGAGTCGAAGAAGAGATAATCATCAGGATTATCACACAATTCAAACTTTCGTATTCCTCTCTTTCCTCCACAACTATAAAGCCCTCGTAAAGGACCACTACCACAACATCCACTGTCTCCTACCTTGAAACCTGCAAATCCATCAAATTCCAACCATGATTCCTGTGATGCTTCACGAATTCAAAGCAATGAAACTCAATCACTACGAGTACCATATTTTGATGGGTTCTTCATCCGTTTGCTAAGTGCAGTTGAGTGATCATAGTTTGCAAACATGAATCCTTCAAATTGTTTTGTCATCTCTTTCATTTTCTTAGAAACTGCTCGATTGTGTAGACTTGCTATGGTGTTAAATTCTTCGTAGCATGTATTGCATGGCTGTTGTGCACGAGCTATAGGCAAACAGCCTAATTGCGGGATCGTAGTGATTCCAATCTTCCTCCCACCTTTTTCATGGATTTCCTTTTTAAGTTAAGGAAAAAAAAAAAAGAATTGTTTAAATATGGAGGTAATTAATTAGAAATGTAATTCCTGTTTACCTTGAACACATCGGTCAAGTTTCCTATCACCATTTCAACGTACTGCTGATGATGATGACTACTCTGGTTGTTGCGTAGGAGGCTCGCATAGTCGTTGATTCCGCAGCTAAACAAGTAGACAGCGTTGGACAAAAGCTGCTTGGCTTTCACATCACCTAAATTCTTCCTAAAACGTTTCTCTAAATCCGAGAAATACTGTAGCTGTGTTTTGAGATCAATTACCTACATGCATCAAATTGATTTATAGTATATGAAATCGATATATGAGAAAATTCAAGTGGTGGATACGAAGAAGGGACACATACGAGTCCTCCATTGGTCTCGACTAATACACCAGATCCCCCTGACGCAAAATTTGCTCCATACCCAAATTCTTTATTATGGTAATGGGGGTCAAGATACGCAGGAATGAGAGGCAATCCAGCAAACTCAGCTGTTAACAGAAGGAAAATCAAGAATGATAAGCAAGAAATTGAAAAGAACAAAAAAAAAATGGCGGTTGTTTGAGATGTATATTGTCACCGATAAAATCAGGGATGAGACGGCCATTAGAGAATCTTCCAGTTGGCGGATTGAAGTATGATTCGCCATAGGGCCAAAATTTCGCTTGAAAGTTGGGATTAGTGTTTATGTAGTTGTTGTTTCCAGAATCGAAAAGTGAATCACCGAAAATGAAGAGCGCAACATGTTTGTTGAAATGCTCCTGAGCACTCTGGCAATCTGTAATGAGTAGCAACATACACGAAACAACAAGCCGGAATCCCAAATCACTTTTAGCAACAGCCATATGTCTGAAGCTGTTCTTCATCCTTGACCTTGAGTTGTTAAATTTAGGAAAGTGCAAATTTGTTCTAGTTCGTTGTCGCCGTTGCTTTAGATTTAAAAAGGAACATTTAAAAAAAAAAAAGATTCAGTCTTTATTTCAACGGAATATTGTGGTGGTGTTGTGTGAGAGGAGACTAACAACTTTTCATTTTAATCAATTAAATTGTTATAAAAGTAATGAATTATACAGGACATTATAAACATGTTTCATACTAACATCACAAACATGTTTTAAGAGTTGGATTACAAACATAAATAGAATTGAAAATGATAGAGCAAATCTGGCAAGAAAATATATAAACAATTATGTTATTGAATTTCCCAAATTCATCTATTATTATAATTAATGTTCTCAATCATGTTTTAATTTATCCAATGAACACATTTTGTCGGTTGAAATCGAGTTCAGGGTGAATTTGGATGTTAGGGTCATTAGTCATTACTATAAAGTGGATATCTTTCCATGAAAATTTCCTACATAAAAAGATATGTTGGAGAACACATCCTTTAGAAGAAAAAAAAAACACATAATTTAATAATAATTTTAACAAACTAGTGACATAGACAAATTTGTCAAAACTGAATTGGAAATTACTACGAAATATCAACGGAAATTAATGAAAATGCTTTTTTTACTCTAATCATCCATCGGATAATAGCAATAAATATTGACCCAAAACATATTTCAAAACCTTATTCCACATAAATACGTCAGCATTTTTTAATTATTGTCACAAGGCCCGGTCAACAGACATACAAAGAGACGTACAATGTTGTTGTTGTTCTTGTTGATGTTGTTGTTGATGTCGTCGTCGTCATTATCGTCGTCGTCGTCGTTATCGTCATCGTCATCGTTGTCGTTGTTATTATCATCATTAGTGTTATTTGGTTTTTGTTGTCGTCTTCGTTAGAATCATCATCTTTGTCGTTATATAAATATAGAAAAGAACAGGAAATTTCCTAATTTTCCACAAATATAAGAAAAAATTAGAAAGAAATATATACAAAATTTAGAATGGACATCGTTAAAGGTGGGAAACACTTTTTGCGAGATATGGAAGTAAGTTGTTACTTATGACAACTGATGACAAAAGAAAGCGGTAATGCACTAAGTTTGAAATCTACAACTCTTGAAAAGGAAAAAAAAATAGTATGAAATACTCCAATGCAACCAACACTTCTTACATGAGTTTCTTCTTCTCCAAAGTGCACCAAGAACACTCCAAAGCACTTAAAAACACATTTTTTTTGCTCACACAAGGCTCAATCTAGGGTTAGGGTTTCAAGAGAGGGTGTTGGAGAGGTGGACGTTGAGAATGAAATGGGTTTAGGAGAGTTAAGAAGCTTAAATAGGGCTCAATATAAACCACGAAAATAAGGTTTGGGCACTGATCGCATACGCCCTGCGTACTCAATTTATGCCCAGCGTACTAGGGATGCCCTAGTACGCCCATCGTACATGTTGAGTACGCCTAACGTATTAGGGATTCCCTACCATGCCCTACGACACGCAACTTGTTGCGCACCTGTTGAATCAACTCAGTAGTCTTGAGTATAACCTCCATACTACCCATGAATCGATGCCTGACCTCCCCCCAGCAAACTACTGGGGTCCTGCACTTCTCTTCATACAACATCTCAAATGGTGGTCATTCGATACTAGCATGGTAACTATTGTTGTAAGAGAACTCAACTAGTGGAAAGTAAATATCCCAAATCCCTCCAAAATCCAACACACAAGCCCGCAGCATATCCTCAAGTGTCTGAATCGTCTGCTCACTTTGGCCTCAGATCTGAGGATGGCATGATGTACTAAAATGCAGCTGAGTACCTAACTCCTCATGAAACATCCTCCAAACTCTGGAGGTGAAACGAACATCCCTGTCCGAAACCACCGAAACTGGCACTCTGTGCTGAACTACTACCTCCCAGACATAGATATCCACTAACTTCTTTGTGGATATACTCTTTATAATTGTTATGAAATACGCATTCTTGGTCAATGTATCAACAATGGCCCAGATAGAGTGAACACTACGTGTCGTCCTTGGCAATTTTGTGATGAAATCAATGGTAATATCTTCCCACTTCATCATGGGAATAGGTAAGGGATGCATCTTGTCGTGGGGTCTCTAATGCTCGACATTGATTTTCCTACAATCAAGCACCGCTCCACAAACCAAGCTATTTCCCTCTTCGTACATGGCCACCAATAATTCAACCTCATATCCATGTACATCGTCGTGGCCCTTGGATGGATAGAAAACTTTGACTTATGCACCTCCTTTAAAACCATCTGTCTCACCCCAACTGATGTCGGAACCCAGACTTTGTCACACTGAGTCAACAACCTGTGATTGTCTCTGAAAAATAAGGGAACTTGTTCTCTGATCTGCTCGGTCTTCCAGTTTTCCTTTATCAATCCCTCCACCTGAGCCTTCTTGATCAAATCCATCAAACGCGAAGTGACAGTTATCCTCAAGCAGATATCCCAGATAGATGAGCTTACGGCCTTGCAACTCAAAGCATCGGCCACCACATTAGTCTTCCTAAGGTGGTATAGGATCTCACAATCATAATCATTTACCACATCCAACCATCTCCGTTGCTGCATATTCAGATTCGGCTAGTCCATAAAATACCTCAAACTTTTATGGTTAGTATAAATAGTACACGGAACCCCATACAGATAGTGTAACGCCTGTGTTTCTAGGCTAGACATTAATATTGATATAATAGTCTATGTTAACATTTGTAACTCATTTAGAAGAAATGAAAAGGAATTGTGTGAATATTATGTTTTTATGCTTAATTATTAGGGTTTAATTAATTAAGAATAAAAATGAGCGTCAAAAATAAATATTATATAAAGCCGATATCTATTAAGAAATTTGTACTGGTCGTGACACGGATTACGGATATATAAATAATGTCGAAATCCGAGTTATAACGAAGAAGTTATGACATGTCGAAGTTTCACGACAAAACCGGCACAGTGCCGAATGTCGTAAAAAGTGAGTTTTTTATAAACAATTTTTTAGCCTTGGTGATCTAAACGCAAGTCGTAGTGTTCGTTAAACCAATAGTATGTATAAAAAGAACGCCTAAATCTGACTTCGTATGAGGAAATTATGATTTTTTGAAATTTCAGCTTAGCAGTAGACAGCTAAAAACTCGAAGTTTAGATCGAGTGATTTTTAGCCGATACGACCTAAACGAGAATCGAAGGTCTCATCAATCGTAGCACAACGGTAACAAGACAGACAAAAACGGACGTCAGATGAAGAAGTTACGAATTTTTAACGGATTTCCTGTCCCGGTCTGTTAAAAATAATAATATAAAATTAAAGTCAAAATTAGCCGATCAAGTCTAAACGAAATTTGTAGAGCGTAACTTTGCCTACGTGTGCATATAAAGAACATCAAAAACAGAGCTCGTATGCGAATGTTACGAATTTTTGAAAATTTTGGCACAAAATTCGAGAAATTTCGCATGAATGAGCTTCACCCGGAAATGCCACGTCACCTTCGCTAGTAGCGTGCCACGTGTCCGAAATCGGTGAGTCATGTGAGCCACGTGTCCGAGCCGAAGACCTAGCTGATGACGCGTCGCCTTCTAATTCGTCTGAACAGCGGTCCAATGCCCGTCCGACGCTCCTTGCTTCTAACTCATCATCTGAGCCTCGCTGGTCCAATCCGAGGGCACCCAGTGTCTGACGCGTGTCTTCCTCCGGATCCGACCACGTGTCCGAGCCTCCTGCTGCCTCGTATCCTCGGTGTTGACTCCCTTCTCTCGGCCGACTTCGGACCTCGCAGGTTATAAATAGGAGGGTGCGAACCCTCCCGGCTAATGTTGGAAATTCTTACATTTTTACACCCTAAACCCATTTTTAAGCTATTTCAACTTACCCAAAGCCCCAGGATTATTTCCAACGTCCGGAACACGTCCCAGAGTGCCCGAGAAGCCCGGGATTTTTTTTTTCGGTTTCGAAGCCCGACCCTCGCAGAGCCCGGTTTCTCAATAAAACTCCTAGTTTTATTAATATCGAGCTCGGGCTCGTGAAATACTCGATAGTCTCAAACTCGGCTCGGCTCAGCTCGACTAATATTAAAAAAAATCAAAATCACTAAATTGAGTAAGAAATATTAAACATTCCACATGTAAATGTCCAAACTACAAAAATAACCACTATTAATCACCGAATATCAATATAACATCAACCATATATGTCATAAATGAATAATTATAAAGAAATGACATAAATCTTATAAATGAACAATTATAAAGAAATGACATATATGTAAATTACACTAAGCTCGACTAAGCTCGCGAGCCATACGAGCTGAGTATTTTTGTACTCGAGCTCGGGTCTATAAGGTACTCGAGTAGCTCGAGCTCAAGCTCGGCTCGATTAAGGTCGAGTCGATTTCGAGTATTTTCCGAGTCAGTCTCGAGTTTCTCGCGAGTTGGCTTGTCTCACTTACACCCCTAATTAGAAAAGATCCTTTTAGGCAACGAAGTGCTGCCTGGTTATCGTTAAATCAAGTGAGTGTGTAGTTACTTTCACCTTACACACACAGAGACAGATATATATATATATATATATATATATATATATATATATATATATATATATATATATATATATATATGAAGTATTTTCTTTAAAATACGTGCTATGTGTAATTATATTAATTGTTTAATTAAGGTGACTGTTGAATAGATGTTTTATACAAGTTTTAAACTGTGTATGTATTTTTATCTACAAATATGTTGGGCAAAACATGGGTAGATAAATTAGATGATGTGTGATGAAATAAAAGTGATGAGAGATATCGATGTTTAAGATGATCTAGTCATCTAGCAGAGTATAGACAACGGCCACAGACTATTTTAGATAGTCCAGTGGAATGTTAGCAGACTTGTAATTGGTAGGTATGTTTGAACTATATGTTCATAAGGTGTTCTCGAACTATATGTTCATCAGGTGTTTTTGAACCATATGTTCATCCGTTAGTTCTTCTTTTTGACAGTATTACGAGTCAGGGTACGGGAGCATACAGGAGTACTTTATTAGTATTTTCCCTATACTTTTATTTTTAACAGCTTTGGGTCTTTGTTTCTTTTATAAAGTGATCGGACGAGCTTCATGAGTCAGTGATATAGATCATGAGTCAAATAGTGGGTGTGTGATGAAAGGTGAGTTAGATTGATGAGATGATCAGTGATATAGATCATGAGTTGAGAGTGAGTGGTGAAATATGAGAAAAGCCATACCCAAACGTTGGCTTGAGTGGTGCAATATGAGAAAAGGCATTACCCAAATGTTGGCTCCCGTCATTCAGCAGAGTATGGATGACAATCATGGACTACTCTAGACAGTCTGTGTAACACTAGCAGGATTTAGCATATGGAAAACCCATTGACATGTATTGCGGGGGGGGGGGGGGGGGGGGGGGGGGAACTCCTGTTGGAAATGTCGTCGATGAATAAGAGCTATGGACTTAGCATATGGAAAAACCCACTGACATGTATTGCGCGGGGGGGGGGGGGGGGGGGGGAACTCCCGTGGGAAATACTATCGATAAATAAGAGCTATGGACTTAGCACATAGCGACGATGTGACTTCGTGCCTATTTGACATAAATTGCTGAAGGAAAGCAATGTTGTCACCCCGATATTTGTCTTATTTGACATATATTGCAGAGGGAAGCAATGTTGTCACTTTATAGGTTGTTTTATGTTAGGATGTCTTGTTTGACATAAATTGCTGAGGATAGCAATGATGTTACCCCTTGTGAAAATCCTTAGGCTAGGTCCCTTGTGATAGTTGTTTTAGGGACGTAAAGTGAGGATAATGGGAATGGGTAATTAGGGTTATTTTGATTGATGAAATTAATAAATTATTGTTGATTGAGAACTTTATAAGTTTATTATTTATTGTGGGTTGAAAACCCTATATGCTCACCAGGCTCCCAAGCCTGACCCACTCAGTTTAATTGTATCACAGGTATCAATACGAAGTTGCTTTACACTGAGAGATTAAAAGAGAAGTAGATCACTAGTGTCAATGAATGTAAGTTTTGTTTATGCTTATTTTTTTGTATTGACAATGACATCCCAATGGTTTAAATGAATAAAATACATTTCTTCGGAAATGATTTGATAACATATTTATTATGTTTTTCTGGGAACAAATTCCGCAACACTTTTAATCAAATAATTACTCTGAAATTATTATAAAAGCATAAATAAACCGGTCTTTTCTAGCCATGAAATTGGGAATGTCACAGTTGGTATCAGAGCATTAGTTTAAGCGAACTAGGAATTTGTAGGATTTCTAGACTTAAACTTAGAATGTTAAGTGATGATTGTGAGATGAGTGTCTACCATATTTTAGACACGAGCACTAGTTTATTTTAGGAAAGAGGCCTAAAATGTTTTATGTGTTAAATATTTTATGTTATAGCTATAAGGATGCCTTATATGCTATTATTTGTTCTGATCTATGGTCTGTTGCCGACCGGATCTGGAAACCTTATGTGTGTAGGATTCTAAGCATATGATTACGAGATTAGAACTAACATGTAAACGTTTCGAAGTGATAAGGATATTTATACGTCTATCGTAAATAAAGCTTTCCTATCTTAAATTCTTGCCCGGTACACCAAACGTCTGTTTGGGTGTACAAAACGTTATGGTGAAGACTTGTAGAGAATTGAGTAGATGGAGGAAATGAAAAGCTTATGATAGTGAATGATACCTATCAAAAGATATCGTAAGACTGGTGTCTTGCCTTTATAATATGTCTGATAAAATAACGGAACGTTTAGAGGGGTACAATACGTTTGAAGTACACCTCCGATTGGGTGGATGTTGGAATGGTTGGTGTAATTCTTGAAGTTATTCCATCGTCTGGAATTTCCATCACCAACCAAGTTGAAGTAGAATTGATGATTGAAGATACACATGGATGAAGTCCTAGTAGAGTCTAGGAAAATTTTATGATTAATTGGACATCTTTGTATATGTTAAATTGTTTTGTGATTTTAGGACTGGGGGACTGCGAGACAGTACTTGGGATGAGTATGAGTAGGTGTGAATAGTAGTAGAGATCTATACTACTGGAAGCACAGGACTCACACTTGAATCAGGGAAAGTCACAAGGTTACCAAGGAACTCGTAATTAATTTTGTCTTATTCTAGTCACTCGTTACCATCGTTTTGGTAATGACTAAGAAGATGATTGTTATTCCGACCCTAGTGGTCATATCAAATTGAGTCTGACTACAATGAGTTTGTTACGTGGTTCAGAGAACCAAGTTTGATGTAGTAGTTGACTTAAGCCGAATTAAAGTAAAGGATGATCAAAGCGATCAATAGAAGTATTGCATTCGTTGTTAAAGAAGTTGGGTTAGGTTGTGTTCTGACCCAAAGGGATAAAGTGATAGTGTATGCATTAAGGCAATTGAAGGAGCATGAAAAGAACTACCCCACTCATGATCTGGAGTTGGCAGTGGTAGTATTCACCTTAAAGATAGGAAGGCACTATCTTTATGGTAATAAATGCAAACTTTTCACTGATCATAAGAGTCTTCAATATCTCTTTAATTAGAAGAAATTAAACATGAGGCAACGACGCTGGCTAGAGTCACTCAAGGACTACAATTGTGAGATCCTTTACCGCCCTGGTAAAGAAAATGTTGTTGCTAATGCTCTCAGTCGAAAGGTAAATCTTGAAAAGAAACAGCCAAGAGCGTTGAGGATTGAAGTTGTCTCAACCATGGTGAAAAGTATAAAGAAAGCTCAAGAGGAAGCTTTAGAGAAAAAATGACCGAATGGAAGAATGTTTGGGATAAAACGTTGCTGTTTGATACAAACGGTCAAGGATTGAAGGTATTCAAAGATAGGATTTGGGTACCTAAGATGGGAGGAGTAAGAGATCTTATGATGGAAGAAGCTCACAAGACCATGTACTCGATTCATCCCGGCAGTATGAAAATGTATATGGATCTAAAACTCTATTACTGGTGGCCGACGATGAAGCTCGATGTTGCTAAGTATGTGGCCGAGTGTGTAACATGTGCTAGGGTTAAGGCACATGTTAGGCATGTCAAACCCAACAAATAAAGGGGTACGATATACTCCAAAAGAATCCACAGAGACACGGGATAATTAGTCTATACCTCTTTGCACAAGGTACTATGG